>NC_053389.1:804800165-805170180 GCF_905171765.1 Bufo bufo
GCGCGGACATAGCGTTGCTAAATGGGTATGGCCCTTTAACTACTTCAGCCCCCATAGCTTAAACACCCTTAATGACCAGGCAACTTTTTACACTTCTGACCTACACTATTTTGACCGTTTATTGCTCGGTCATGCAACTTACCACCCAAAAGAATTTTACCTCCTTTTCTTCTCACTAATAGAGCTTTCATTTGGTGGTATTTTATTGCTGCTGACATTTTTAATTTTTTTGTTATTAATGAAAATGTAACTATTTTTTTTGCAAAAAAATGACATTTTTCAATTTCCGTTGTAAAATTTTGCAAAAAAAACTACATCCATAAATACTTTTTTCTCTAAATTTATTGTTCTACATGTCTTTCATTAAAAAAAAATGTTTGGGTAAAAAAAAAATGGTTTGGGTAAAAGTTATAGCGTTTACAAACTATGGTACAAAAATGTGAATTTCCGCTTTTTGAAGCGGCTCTGACTTTGTGAGCACCTGTCATGTTTCCTGAGGTTCTACAATGCCCAGACAGTACAAACACCCCACAAATGAACCCATTTCGGAAAGTAGACACCCTAAGGTATTCGCTGATGGGCATAGTGAGTTCATAGAACTTTTTATTTTTTGTCACAAGTTAGTGGAAAATTATGATTTTTTTTTTTTTTTCTTTTCTTACAAAGTCTCATATTCCACTAACTTGTGACAAAAAATAAAAACTTCTATGAACTCACTATGCCCATCAGCGAATAACTTGGGGTGTCTTCTTTCCAAAATGGGGTCACTTGTGGGGTAGTTATACTGCCCTGGCATTCTAAGGGCCCAAATGTGTGGTAAGTAGTTTGAAATCAAAATCTGTAAAAAAAGGCCGATGAAATCCGAAAGGTGCTCTTTGGAATATGGGCCCCTTTGCCCACCTAGGCTGCAAAAAAGTGTCACACATCTGGTATCCCCGTATTCAGGAGAAGTTGGGCAATGTGTTTTGGGGTGTCTTTTTACATATACTCATGCTGGGTGAGAAAAATATCTCGGCAAAAGACTTCTTTTCCCATTTTTTATACAAAGTTGGCATTTGACCAAGATATTTATTTCACCCAGCATGGGTATATGTAAAATGACACCCCTAAACACATTGCCCAACTTCTCCTGAGTACGGCGATACCAGATGTGTGACACCTTTTTGCAGCCTTGATGCGCAAAGGGGCCCACATTCCTTTTATGAGGGCATTTTTAGACATTTGGATCCAAGACTTCTTCTCACGCTTTAGGGCCCCTAGAATGCCAGGGCAGTATAAATACCCCACATGTGACCCCATTTTGGAAAGAAGACACCCCAAGGTATTCAATGAGGGGCATGGCGAGTTCATAGAAATTTATTTTTTTTGGCACAAGTTAGCGGAAATTGATATATATTTTTTTTTTCTCACAAAGTCTCACTTTCCGCTAACTTGTGACAAAAATTTCAATCTTTCATGGACTCAATATGCCCCTCACTGAATACCTTGGGGTGTCTTCTTTCCGAAATGGGGTCACATGTGGGGTATTTATACTGCCCTGGCATTCTAGGGGCCCTAAAGCGTGAGAAGAAGTCTGGAATATAAATGTCTAAAAATTTTTACGCATTTGGATTCCGTGAGGGGTATGGTGAGTTCATGTGAGATTTTATTTTTTGACACAAGTTAGTGGAATATGAGACTTTGTAAGAAAAAAATTAATAATTTCCGCTAACTTGGGCCAAAAAAATGTCTGAATGGAGCCTTACAGGGGGGTGATCAATGACAGGGGGGTGATCAATGACAGGGGGGTGATCAATGACAGAAGGCTGATCAGGGAGTCTATATGGGGTGATCACCCCCCTGTCATTGATCAGCCCCCTATAAGGCTCCATTCAGATGTCCGTATGTGTTTTGCGGATCCGATCCATGTATCAGTGGATCCGTAAAAATCATACGGACATCTGAATGCAGCCTTACATGGGGGTGATCAATGACAGGGGCGTGATCAATGACAGGGGGGTGATCAATGACAGGGGGGTGATCAGGGAGTCTATATGGGGTGATCACCCCCCTGTAAGGCTCCATTCAGATGTCCGTATGTGTTTTGCGGATCCGATCCATGTATCAGTGGATCCGTAAAAGTCATACGGACATCTGAATGCAGCCTTACAGTGGGGTGATCAATGACAGGGGGGTGATCAATGACAGGGGGGTGATCAGGGAGTCTATATGGGGTGATCACCCCCCTGTAAGGCTCCATTCAGATGTCAGTATGTGTTTTGCGGATCCGATCCATGTATCAGTGGATCCGTAAAAATCATACGGACATCTGAATGGAGCCTTACAGGAGGGTGATCAATGACAGGGGGGTGATCAGGGAGTCTATATGGGGTGATCACCCCCCTGTCATTGATCACCCCCCTATAAGGCTCCATTCAGATGTCCGTATGTGTTTTGCGGATCCGATCCATGTATCAGTGGATCCGTAAAAATCATACGGACATCTGAATGGAGCCTTACAAGGGGGTGATCAATGACAGGGGGAGATCAGGGAGTCTATATGGGGTGATCACCCCCCTGTCATTGATCACCCCCCTATAAGGCTCCATTCAGATGTCCGTATGTGTTTTGCGGATCCGATCCATGTATCAGTGGATCCGTTAAAAACATACAGACATCTGAATGCAGCCTTACAGGGGGGTGATCAATGACAGGGGGGTGATCAGGGAGTCTATATGGGGTGATCGATCACTTCCGTCATTGATCACTCCCCTGTAAGGCTCCATTCAGATGTCCGTACGTGTTTTGCGGATCCGATCCATGTATCAGTGGATCCGTAAAAATCTTACGGACATCTGAATGCAGCCTTACAGGGGGGTGATCAATGACAGGGGGGTGATCAATGACAGGGTGGTGATCCGGGAGTCTATATGGGGTGATCAGGGATGATCAAGGGTGATCAAGGGTGAATAAGGGGTGAATAAGGGGTTAATAAGTGACAGGGGGGGGTGTAGTGTAGTGATGCTTGGTGCAACATATTACTGAGCTACCTGTGTCCTCTGGTGGTCGATCCAAACAAAGGGGACCACCAGAGGACCAGGTAGCAGGTATATTAGACGCTGCTGTTATCAAAACAGCGTCTAATATACCTGTTAGGGGTTTAAAAAATCACATCTCGAGCCTGCCAGCGAACGATCGCCGCTGGCAGGCTGGAGATCCACTCTCTTACCTTCCGTTCCTGTGAGCGCGCGCGCCTGTGTGCGCGCGTTCACAGGAAATCTCGGCTCTCGCGAGATGACGCATATATCTGTGACTCTGCGCACGGCTGCCACCTCCGGAACGCGAATCTGCGTTAGGCGGTCCGGAGGTGGTTAAGGAACCGTGGAGCGGACCGGAGCTAAGATGACAGACTTTTTTTTTTTTTTCAGGTCAAGTCTCTTATTGCTAGTGGGGGACCTCCTCTGGTCTCCTGGCAAGGGTCGGGGCCTCTCCGGTACAGTAATAGGAAGGGGCCGATGAACGGTAAAGTTTGTACTTACTCCGGTGGTGCTCACTCCAAATCTCGCGAGATGCGTGGCTACGTCAGACGGGAGTCCCACACACAGCGTCAGAAGGTAGGCGCGGCCTCTTGGAGCTCCGGGATTCCAGGTAGGCGGTATCCTCTTTCCAGACAGGGCAGCGTTTTTCCTCCTTACAGGCTGGGCGGTCCCTTCTCTTTGTCTTTTTCGCGCTAAACGGGCACACGAGGCGCAGTAATAATCCAGTCAGGTTAAGCGGCCATCTTTGAGCACATCGCTGTCTATTCACTGACAGCAAGCAGTGACTTAAATAAACGGCAAACAGTCCATGCAATAAAGTCTTCACACCGCGATTATTACAGTTCTTTGGCCCAGCAATTTTTCCAATAAACAAGTAGGGCTTAGTCACTTTATGGGCAAATATCCGCACACAGTTTTGTAATCCACAATAGCGCAGAAATGATCGTATCCTGTTCGTGACGCCAAATTTATGCAGCACGCCAGACACGCAGGGTATTGCGATTGTGAGGTCACGGTTAATGGGCAAGCGAGGGTTACTCACAGTTCTGTAGGAAAACCCTGGGCAGGCGTACAGCAGTGAAGGAGAGGCTGGCACAGGAGTCCTCTGGGGCACACTCTGTATTTAGGGACCAGGCCTGATGGTAGATGAGGTGCCCTGGATGTTGCAGGTGTTTTATGTGCCTGGGGCAAGGTCCCTTTAATAAACGTGACGCCAGTGCCTGTAACGGTGGCACACCGATTTATAGTTGTAGTAAATGAGGAACACGGTGTTATGGTGAACCAAACTTTTCCTTTACTAGCAGCAGTTCAACTTTGTACAGTTAGATGTAAATTCAGTTCCACATATCAGATACACTTCACAAGCAGGCTTTCACAATTATGGCAGGTATACTGTACTGTTCCTTGCAAGATACTCAGAGGGTAAACAACAACACACTCAGAATCAGGTTGTACCTTCTCCTCAGAAATAGTGTACACTGTTCCTTAAAACTCCTGTCTGGTTTTTATCCCAAGGCCCGGATTCCCCAATGCTGGCTTTTATCCTTGGTAACAATCTATCTCAGGTATTTATCCTTGCTTTACATTAATACTCCTTCTGCCCTTCAGCTTACTTGATTAGCTGGATACACTGGCTCTGCTTGGCTTGTGGGAACTGCAGGTTTCTCCCAGGAGGCAAACTCTTCTCTTGGGGTGAATCTTCTGAGCTAACAGAGGCTCAGGAAACTTCAGGCAGGCTATGACTGTACTACTAGCCACCTGGAATGCACTAATCTTCCCTGTCTGGGCCTAGCTATATATACTAAGGGCTCTCTAGCTCCCTGTAATGTCTAGGAGGCTGAACTACACCCTAACAGGCCTGACACCCAGATAACACAGGGAAATGAACATAACACATCACATTAATGCAATAGACATATTAACCCTTGTGTAATGCCCACCTTTACCTAGTGGGACACTACACATGTGCCCAATTTGGAGACCCAGAAGTTGCAGGGGCTGACCCCTGTCAGTCAGTTCGTGTAGGCGTGTGCACACTTACTGCCCCACCATGTCGCACGTCCCCGTGATGTTCACCATCCAATTTGATATCTTCTCTATCAACTTTCGATGTTCTTTTATGCGCCTACCATGGTGATCACGGGTGGCGGAGAATCAGGGTTCCAGGCCAGAGAGGGAGCGTGAGAAAGAGAGACCACATCCAAGGGAGGATTCATTCTTTCAAATTTAAAATTAGAGTTGAAATATGGGAGAAATTATTAAAGCATAAAAGTGTGACAACTTTTCAAAGTTTAGACATTGAATGAAAGGATGTGGTGCGCATTAATTACTGAATAATTTATTAAAATGTATTCCCTGTCACCTGTGCATAGCAGGGGTTTATTCACGTCTAAAAATGTATACTGTCAACCCAAGAATGTAACAGAAAAATTATTGAAATTTATTAAGCTGTCAAATAGGTAGAGGAGGGGTATATTACACCCAAATATTTGTGAATTTCACCAAAAAATGTAACTGACAATTATTATTTTTTTTCCGGTATACTAGGTATAGGAGTGGTATATCACACCCAAAAATTGGTGAATTTCACCATAATATATAACTGACAATTTTCTTTTGGTTTAACCTGTCTACTAGGTATAGCAGTGGTACTATACACCCAAAAATTTGTTTATTTTGCCAGAAAATGTAACTGACAATTATATTTTTTTTTACCAGTCCACTAGCTATAGCAGTGGTACTATACACACCAAAATTGGTGAATTTCACTTGAAAAAGTAAAAGACAATTATTTTTTTTTTGTTTAACCTGTCTACTAGGTATAGCAGTGGTACTATACACCCCAAAAATTTTTTATTTCACCATAAAATGTAACTGACAATTTTTTTTTTTTTTTTTACCGGTACACTAGGTATAGGAGTGGTACTATACACACCAAAATTGGTCAATTTCACCCTAAAATGTAAATGACAATTTTTTTTTTGTTTAACCTGTCTACTAGGTATAGCAGTGTTACTATACACCCAAAAATTGGTTATTTTTACCATAAAATGTAACTGACAATTTTATTTATATTTTTTACCGGTCTACTAGGTATAGCAGTGGTACTATACACCCAAAAATTGGTGAATTTCACCCGAAAATGTAAATGACAAAGTAGTGAAATGATATGAAATAAAACACGTTAAAAAAAAAAATGGATTTATGAGGTGGCGTTCCATAAGGAGTAGGAGTTTGAGAAGGCGGTGGATGTAGCGGAGTAGGTGGAAGCGGCGGTGGAGGATGACGAGATAGTCAACACAGGTTTTTGGTTTTAATTTAATTTTGTAAAATTAGGGTACACTCCAAAAGAGTGTGAAATATCCAAAATACAAACATGAGCAATTGCGCTGCAGTATAACAATGGCTGCTTAGTGCCGGTATACCTGTCTATTCTGGACAATGTACGGACAAGTCCTGAGGGATTTTAAAGAACGTGAGCTTGTCCACATTGGCTGTGGACAGGCGGCTGGGTTGTCTGTGATGACGCCTCCTGCCGTGCTGAATACACGTTCAGATAATACACCAGCTGCAGGGCAGGCCAGCACCTCTAAGGCGTAAAGGGCAAGCTCAGGCCATGTCCCCAATTTGGAGACCCAGAAGATGAAGGGGGCAGACCCGTCATTCAGTACGTGTAGGCGTGTGCACACATACTGCTCCACCGGGTTGGTGAAATGCTGCCTCCTGCTAAGACGTTCCATATCAGCTGTTGGTGCCATTTGCTGTGGCGTGCAGACAAAACGTTTCCACATTTCGGCCATGCTAACCCTGCCTTCTGAGGTGCTGGCGGTGCCCCAGCTGCGTTGGTGACCTCTTTCTCGTCCTCTGCCTTCGCCTTGTGCTTCCACTGTGCCCCCGCTGTCAGGTGGGAATGCCACCAGCAGCGCGTCTACCAGCGTGCGCTTGTACTCGTGCATCTTACGATCACACTCCATATTAACATCTCTTATTCTTATATCTACAGAGCTGTGTAAGGAATCATTTTTTGCGGGACAATTGTAAAATTACAACTGTAGTTTTTATTGAAGGTGAAGTAAAAAACAAAACGAATCAGAAATTTATATTTTTTTTTCCAAGGTCTTCATAGGAACATATCTGGCTTCTCTTCCTTGTTATGGACAACAGCACAATGGAGATTAAACACCGGTTCTCCTAATCTGTAGGATTCTTTTTAGTTGAAGGAATGGAAGACAGATTCATAGGAATCAAAGTTTTGAAAAGCATGTAGCACTGCACTTTAACATCAAACCTATAGGCGCCTTTCACACGAACGATACAGATTGGCTCAGGATGCGTTCAGTAAAACTCGCACCATTTTGCAAGCAATTCAGTTGGTTTTGTCTGCGATTGCGTTCAGTTTTTTCCGCGCGGGTGCAATGCATTTTGATGCATTTTTCACGAGTGTGATAAAAAAAATGAAGGTTTACAAACATATCTTAGCAACCATCAGTGAAAAACGCATTCCATCCGGAATTGCTTGCGGATGCAATACGTTTTTCACTGAAGCCCCATTCACTTCTATGGGACCAGGGCTGCTTGAAAAACGCAGAATATAGAACATGCTGCGTTTTTCACGCCACGCAGAACTGATGCGTAAAATTTTTTTTAAAAAAAGCTCATGTACACAGACCCATTGAAATAAATGGGTCAGGATTCAGTGTGGGTGCTATGCGTTCGCATTGCACCCGCGTGGAAAACCCACTCGTGTGAAAGAGGCCATAGAAATGCGGTCTTTGGACAGATTCTTAAAGGGTTTGTACCACCAGAAATACTGTTATGTAGCTGACTGATATAGCGATGCTTTAATGTCAGCACTACATAACAGTATGTTTCTAACGTTAGTCCCTGCAGCCGTTTTTGTTAAAAAAGCACTTTTATTATATGCTAATGAGCCTCTAGGTGCTATGTGGGCGTAAAATCAGCACCTAGAGGCTACGTCACCCCACATTGACAGTCTTTGGCGAACAAACCTGAGGTTCAGAAGAGGCCGTTGGCCCTGCAGCCGGGTTTTGGCCTAGGATACTGATGGCCAACTCTTTAAAGTCCAAAAATGCACAATTAGGGTGTTGAGATGACAGCATCCTCAGCTGGCCCTTTAAATGCTCAGTACTTATACCCGCAATGAACTGTTCTCTAAGAGTCCTGTACTGGTCTTCAGCTTCCTTAGGGTCCATCTGGATCACAGCCCTCAGGGTCTCTTGCAAGGACAGAGCAATATCGCGGAGCGACTCCCCAGGCTGTTGCTTCCTGCTGACACCGTCCTGGCCTCAAACGTGGTGCCGAGGCGATCAAAAATCAGCTCCAGGCTACTTTTTTCAGAATGGGGCCATGACATGACTTCCCTGCGCACGGCCCCTTCTAACTGAGCTAGGTGGATCTCCATTTGTTGTTCAGCAGAGATAGGGTAGAGCCGGAATAAGGCCAGGATCTGGTCTCTAAAGTCCTCTAACTTATGGGCTTCCCCGGAATATCGCGGGAACCAGGGGGCCCCAAAGTAATACGGCATGGTCAGTGGCATCAGGCTTGATGCTGCCGCGGTGGCAGGCGCCCTATTATCGGCTGTGGACACTTCGGTAGGCACATCAGGGGCCACCTGCCCTGCTTCTTCAGGCGCGGACATAGCGTTGCTAAATGGGTATTACCCTTTAAGGAACTGCGGAGCGGAGCGGAGCTAAGATGACAGACTTTTTTTTTTTTCAGGTCAAGTCTCTTATTGCTAGTGGGGGACCTCCTCCGGTCTCCTGGCAAGGGTCGGGGCCTCTCCGGTACAGTAATAGGAAGGGGCTGATGAACGGTAAAGTTTGTACTTACTCCGGTGGTGCTCGCTCCAAATCTCGCGAGATGCGTGGCTACGTCAGACGGGAGTCCCACACACAGCGTCAGAAGGTAGGCGCGGCCTCTTGGAGCTCCGGGATTCCAGGTAGGCGGTATCCTCTTTCCGGACAGGGTGGCGTTTTTCCTACTTACAGGCTGGGCGGTCCCTTCTCTTTGTCTTTTTCACGCCAAACGGGCACACGAGGCGCAGTAATAATCCAGTCAGGTTAAGCGGCCATCTTTGAGCACATCGCTGTCTATTCACTGACAGCAAGTGGTGACTTAAATAAATGGCAAACAGTCCATGCAATAAAATCTTCACACCGCGATTATTACAGTTCTTTGGCCCAGCAATTTTTCCAATAAACAAGTAGGGCTTAGTCACTTTATGGGCAAATATCCGCACACAGTTTTGTAATCCACAATAGCGCAGAAATGATCGTATCCTGTTCGTGACGCCAAATTTATGCAGCATGCCAGACCCGCAGGGTATTGCGATTGTGAGGTCACGGTTAATTGGCAAGCGAGGGTTACTCACAGTTCTGTAGGAAAACGCTGGGCAGGCGTACAGCAGTGAAGGAGAGGCTGGCACAGGAGTCCTCTGGGGCACACTCTGTATTTAGGGACCAGGCCTGATGGTGTATGAGGTGCCCTGGATGTTGCAGGTGTTTTATGTGCCTGGGGCAAGGTCCCTTTAAGAAACGTGACGCCAGTGCCTGTAACGGTGGCACACCGCTTTATAGTTGTAGTAAATGAGGAACACGGTGTTATGGTGAACCAAACTTGTACTTTACTAGCAACAGTTCAACTTTGTACAGTTAAATGTAAATTCAGTTCCACATATCAGATACACTTCACAAGCAGGCTTTCACAATTATGGCAGGTATACCGTTCCTTGCAAGATACTCAGAGGGTAAACAACAAAACACTCAGAATCAGGTTGTACCTTCTCCTCAGAAATAGAACTCCTGTCTGGTTTTTATCCCAAGGCCCGGATGCCCCAATGCTGGCTTTTATCCTTGGTAACAATCTTCCTCAGGTATTTATCCTTGCTTTACACTAATACTCCTTCTGCCCTTCAGCTTACTTGATTAGCTGGATACACTGGCTCTGCTTGGCTTGTGGGAACTGCAGGTTTCTCCCAGGAGGCAAACTCTTCTCTTTGGGTGAATCTTCTGAGCTAACAGAGGCTCAGGAAACTTCAGGCAGGCTATGACTGTACTACTAGCCACCTGGAATGCACTAATCTTCCCTGTCTGGGCCTAGCTATATATACTAAGGGCTCTCTAGCTGTAATGTCTAGGAGGCTGAACTACACCCTAACAGGCCTGACACCCAGATAACACAGGGAAATGAACATAACACATCACATTAATGCAATAGACATATTAACCCTTGTGTAATGCCCACCTTTACCTAGTGGGACACTACACATGTGCCCAATTTGGAGACCCAGAAGTTGCAGGGGCTGACCCCTGTCAGTCAGTTCGTGTAGGCGTGTGCACACTTACTGCCCCACCATGTCGCACGTCCCCGTGATGTTCACCATCGAATTTGATATCTTCTCTACCAACTTTCGATGTTCTTTTATGCGCCTACCATGGTGATCACGGGTGGCGGGGAATCAGGGTTCCAGGCCAGAGAGGGAGCGTGAGAAAGAGAGACCACATCCAAGGGAGGATTCATTTTTTCAAATTTAAAATTAAAGTTGAAATATGGGAGAAATTATTAAAGCATAAAAGTGTGACAACTTTTCAAAGTTTAAACATTGAATGAAAGGATGTGGTGCGCATTAATTACTGAATAATTTATTAAATTGTATTCCCTGTCACCTGTGCATAGCGGGTGTTTATTTAACAAACATTCCCACATTTGTTCTTTGTGGGGGTCCAGGATACACAGCAGTCTTGACCTGGATTCTAATATGTGGATTTCTCATTAAAGTTTATTTACTTGGTTATCCGATCATGTGATCCGTCTCATGTGACCATCTATGGGAGGCCGATACTTACACATGGACATGCGCACACCGGCCGGAGGACAGGCTTGGCCATCTTGGTTGTGGTTCTGGCTTGTCTCTCTGCGCACGTAGCGTCGCGAGACTTGTGTTTCTGACGCATGCGCAGATAGGGAACGGGGACGCCGCCGGGACCATGATGACGGCTCATTACGGGGCATCAGCTGATTGTGAGTTTTAACGTGGTGATTAGGGATAACACACCTGCACTAATGAAGGGTATTTAGAGTTTATGCCCTATACTATACACAGTATGAATTATTTTATACACTTTATGTATGTATTGTATTCTGTAACATTGAGGCATAATGTATGTATTTTGTTGAATATGATGAACCATGTAACAGATGAATTTTCCTTTGTATGGATAAATTGTCTTAAATTGAATTGTGTAATTGATGCACCTTTAAATTGCATGTTTGCAACACATATGCACATAGCTTGAGAAAGACAGCAACAAGCTGTTGAAACGTCGCTGCTGACTCTGGAGGAATAAACTTCACATTTTTTTGTTGAAAACCTTGGTGTGCTGCTGGCCTTCTTTTCATTTGTATACTACATTGGATCCCGGTGCTGAGTCACATTGGCCTGATTTTGCACCCGCTATTGACAGAGTGCTGCATCCTAATTTTTTTCCATATCCTATTACCTGCACCAGAGGACGCTTGCACCTATACCATGGCTACACCATCTGATATCCGTGACCCAGACGTCTTCACCTACAGTAAGGAGGATGAGTTGAGGATCCTGCGTGACACGGTGAGAGACACCACTTTTTTATTCACCCCGACAGTATTGGACACTAAGAAACAATTTGAATACGAATCCAGACGCCTTATCAATTTGGAGCTTCACCTATATACTCTGGGTGAGTACCACCAGAATCACAGAATACCACGTGGCATGAGGTCGCAATTGAGACCAGATTTGTTTCCCAACAATGCTGATTTTTGTACGAGATTTACCCAAATATGCAATAAGTTTGCTTTTTACATGATATTACTCAATGTTGAGTTTTTACAAAAAGAGATAGTAGCGGTACAAGGCGCTATCCAAAAAAATACCGCGCTACTAAAAGAATTGTTGTCAACGGAGGAATATGCTGCATATATTGCTTCATGTGCACCACATTTTAACAAATTGAAAGCTAACTTGCAGGAAAAGAAGCACCATAAATGGCTACGGGACATGGATGACTACACACGAGGATTTATCTATGTGTGGCAACGTGATCCAAAAAATATTAGAGGAGGAGACAGAAGACAGAATTTCTCCACTGACAAAAGAAACATACGACCTAGGTCCAAGGACCGCGAGAACCAGGAAACAAGAGATGTTGAGTCACAAGCAACACTCCCAAAGCCTTTTTAGGATTGGGTCCAGATGCAGTAGAACCAGGAGGGGCGGGAAACGCCAGCACAAACGGGGAAGACAAAATGAAAAATCACAGACCCCAACGCCAGAAGGCATCCAACAAAAAGCGGACACAGTGGTAAACATTTCTTCTTTTCCTTTAAATGATGCACAGCAATCCGTTTTGGACAGGGGGCTCTCATTCTGCCCTGTGTCCAAGACGGATTGGTTTAACATGGAGTTGGACTTATACAGATTTTTGCGCAATATTAAACTAAAGATTTGGTTTTCCGCACAAAGCCAAACTACTAGATGTGAAGGGTCTAGATTGACTGAATTATCTTTATGTAACACAGGGTTATACACTAAGAGCAACTTTAACCCCATAATCAATCACCCGGCGGTTGATGCTTTTTTTCTAGCAATACGGAGGGATATTGACATGATAAAAAATGCTTCCCATGACAATGGCTTAAGACATGCCAATATCACATCTGAAGAGATCACCGCGGTGGGCTCTCTGGTCTCCAACCACAGCCTCACCATCAAGTCGGCCGACAAGGGTGGTGGGGTTGTGGTTATGGACACCAGTGAGTACACCCGGGAGATCTATGGTCAACTTAATGATGCCCAGGTGTATAAGCGGGTCACGCAGGATCCAAAATTTAATCTACTGGGGGCTGGTATCATTGATGATAAACTTTTCTCATATTTATATTGTGACAAACCAAGCACGCCCATCTTATACACCTTGCCTAAAATTCACAAGAGCTTGGTGTCCCCCCCCCCGGACGCCCAATCGTCTCCGGGAGGGGGTCACTTTTTTGCAATGTGGCTATTTTCCTGGATAGGATGTTGCGTCAATATGCCATTTCTGCGAAGTCTTTTATCAGAGACACAGGTGATTTTTCATCCAAGATTAGTGCCCTCGATATACCTGTGGGCGCCACTCTGGTATCATTCGACATGTGTAGTTTATACACGTCGATTGACCATGAGTTGGGCCTCCAGGCTGTGGAAACGTGCCTTAAAACATCTGATTACACTGAGGTCTGCCAAACTTTCATGTTATCTTTATTGAGATTTGTTTTAACCAAAAATTACTTCCTGTTTCAGGACGACTTTTATGTGCAGATGCGTGGGACGGCGATGGGGTCCAACGTGGCGCCCACTTACGCTAACATCTACATGGCCCACCTTGAGGAGTCGTCTTTATATGGCAGCCACCACTTCAGACATGTTCTGGGGTGGTGGCGCTATATCGACGATATCTTCCTGGTGTGAACGGGCGACACGTTGGGCCTCCTCGCGTTCCACGCATTTCTCAATGAAGTCGATCCGACAGTGAAATTTACTGTGGTCCATTCAACTGATAGGCTACAGTTCCTTGATACGGAGGTCCGGATCATGGGACGGGGGTTGGAGACTGACCTGTTTGTGAAACCCACTGATAAAAACACGTTGTTGCGCTATGACAGTCATCATCCTCGTCCCATGATCCGGTCATTACCCTTTAGTCAGTTCCTCAGGGTCCAGAGGATCGTGAAGAATGAGTACATCAGAGATATAAGATTCACCGAAATGGGTCAGAGATTTGCCACTCGTGGGTACCCCAAAAAATTGATCAGGGATAGCATTCAGCGAGTGCACGATAAAGGGATTACTACCAATACTAAACTGGTCGCCAAAAAACCCCGTATTCCATTCATCTCCCAGTTTTTCGGCTGACAGTCCACAAATAGCGGCTGTCATTCGGAAACACTGGAGGATGATAGGGAATAGTTTCCCTCAAGTCGAGGAGTTTGAAACTCCTCCTTTATTTTCCTACCGCGGAGGACGCAATTTGGGGGACAGGTTGGTGAAGTCGGATGTGGGTAGTGCCAAGACCAGTGTGAGAACAATGTGTGGCTCCACGCGGACTGGCTGCTACCCCTGCTATCACTGTATCAATTGTAACCTCATGATTAAAGGGAACATGTTCCTTAATCCGGCCACTAACAAATTGGTCAAAATCAACCAATACTTGACGTGTGATTCGTCCTACGTGGTCTACCAACTGACCTGCCCTTGTGGGAAGTGGTACATTGGGGAAACCACGTGGGACTTGAAGACACGGTTAAACCAACACCGATATTCCATCAGAAAGGAAAAGATGGTGTCTAAACACTTCAAAGAAGTAGGACACACACAGAAAGATCTAAGGTTCCGCATATTGGAACAGATAGAATTAGGAAGGCGTGGGGGGGATAGACAAGCCCTCCTTAAAAAGCGAGAGCTATTCTGGATCTTCACCTTAAACACCTTGAGGCCCAATGGGCTGAATGTCGATTTTAGGGTTGATTAGTGTTGTCCCTCTTGTGTCACGCATGGGTCCTCACCCTCTGTGGGTTAAATGTATATGTGTCAATAACAACCAAGTTATACATTTTTTGGGGATTTTTTTGTAAAAAATCTTTCTTTGTTTTTAGATCTATATATTGATCATGATCAAGACTGGTGCTCTGTGCTGTGAGGGAGACATCGCCAATCCGGGTGGTTACCCACAGTTCTTCACGACCTTATCCACGTGCATGGTGGCCTGACTGTTGCTCCAATGCAGATGTGGGACATAATCCATGGTAGTTCGGCACTTACCCAGATATTTCCATGTGGTTCTCCTTATAAAATGTTATGCTTTTCCTTCTTATCTAATTAATTTTGTTCTGGCATTTACACCCTGTGTGCTTGTATTTGGGGGGTAGCGGGCACCTGTTGGGTGGGCGACGGTTCACAGGGGGGACCCTTGTGACGTCGCCACTGCCTTAGTTTGACAGTGAGTGGTTCGTTGCAGCGGACAGTCGGTGTCACCAGTTACCTGTCTCCCCCATTATGCGCATGTGAGGGTGATATTGTGGCCAGTTATTAGGTTGATAGGACGCTGGGTCCTGGATTCCCACATTTGTTTTTTGTGGGGGTCCAGGATACACAGCAGTCTTGACCTGGATTCTAATATGTGGATTTCTCATTAAAGTTTATTTACTTGGTTATCCGATCATGTGATCCGTCTCATGTGACCATCTATGGGAGGCCGATACTTACACATGGACATGCGCACACCGGCCGGAGGACAGGCTTGGCCATCTTGGTTGTGGTTCTGGCTTGTCTCTCTGCGCATGTAGCGTCGCGAGACTTGTGTTTCTGACGCATGCGCAGAGAGGGAACGGGGACGCCGCCGGGACCATGATGCCGGCTCAGCACGGGGCATCAGCTAATTGTGAGTTTTAACGTGGTGATTAGGGATAACACACCTGCACTAATGAAGGGTATTTAGAGTTTATGCCCTATACTATACACAGTATGAATTATTTTATACACTTTATGTATGTATTGTATTCTGTAACATTGAGGCATAATGTATGTATTTTGTTGAATATGATGAACCACGTAACAGATGAATTTTCCTTTGTATGGATAAATTGTCTTAAATTGAATTGTGTAATTGATGCACCTTTAAATTGCATGTTTGCAACACATATGCACATAGCTTGAGAAAGACAGCAACAAGCTGTTGAAACGTCGCTGCTGACTCTGGAGGAATAAACTTCACATTTTTTTGTTGAAAACCTTGGTGTGCTGCTGGCCTTCTTTTCATTTGTATAGCAGTGGTACTATACACACCAAAATTGGTGAATTTCACTCGAAAAAGTAAAAGACAATTATTTTTCTTTTGTTTAACCTGTCTACTAGGTATAGCAGTGGTACTATACACCCAAAATTTTGTTTATTTCGCAAGAAAATGTAACTGACAATTTTAAATTTTTATTTTTTATCGGTACACTAGGTATAGCAGTGGTACTATACACACCAAAATTGGTGAATTTCACCCTAAAATATAAATGTCAATTTTTTTTTTGTTTAACCTGTCTACTAGGTATAGCAGTGGTACTATACACCCAAAAATTTGTTTATTTGGCCAGAAAATGTAACTGACAATTTTTTACATTTTTTATTACCGGTCCACTAGGTATAGCAGTGGTACTATACACACCAAAATTGGTTAATTTCACCCTAAAATGTAAATGACATTTTTTTTTTTAACGGGCCTACTAGGTATAGCAGTGTTACTATACACCCAAAAATTGGTTATTTTTACCATAAAATGTAACTGACAATTTTATTTATATTTTTTACCGGTCTACTAGGTATAGCAGTGGTACTATACACCCAAAAATTGGTGAATTTCACCCGAAAATGTAAATGACAAAGTAGTGAAATGATATAAAATAAAACACGTACAAAAAAAAATGGATTTATGAGGTGGCGTTCCATATGGAGTAGGAGTTTGAGAAGGCGGTGGATGTAGCGGAGTAGGTGGAAGCGGCGGTGGAGGATGACGAGATAGCCAACACAAGTTTTTGGTTTTAATTTAATTTTGTAAAATTAGGGTACACTCCAAAAGAGTGTGAAATATCCAAAATACAAACATGAGCAATTGCGCTGCAGTATAACAATGGCTGCTTAGTGCCGGTATACCTGTCTATTCTGGACAAGGTACGGACAAGTCCTGAGGGATTTTAAAGAACGTGAGCTTGTCCACATTGGCTGTGGACAGGCGGCTGGGTTGTCTGTGATGACGCCCCCTGCCATGCTAAACACACGTTCAGATAATACACCGGCTGCAGGGCAGGCCAGCACCTCTAAGGCGTAAAGGGCAAGCTCAGGCCATGTCCCCAATTTGGAGACCCAGAAGATGAAGGGGGCAGACCCGTCATTTAGTACGTGTAGGCGTGTGCACACATACAGCTCCACCATGTTGGTGAAATGCTGCCTCCTGCTAAGACGTTCCATATCAGCTGGTGGTGCCGGTTGCTGTGGCGTGCAGACAAAACGTTTCCACATTTCGGCCATGCTAACCCTGCCTTCTGAGGTGCTGGCGGTGCCCCAGCTGCGTTGGTGACCTCTTTCTCGTCCTCTGCCTTCGCCTTGTGCTTCCACTGTGCCCCCGCTGTCAGGTGGGAATGCCACCAGCAGCGCGTCTACCAGCGTGCGCTTGTACTCACGTATCTTTTGATCACGCTCCATATTAACATCTCTTATTCTTATATCTACAGAGCTGTGTAAGGAATCATTTTTTGCGGGACAATCGTAAAATTACAACTGTAGTTTTTATTGAAGGTGAAGTAAAAAACAAAACGAATCAGAAATTTATATTTTTTTTCCAAGGTCTTCATAGGAACATATCTGGCTTCTCTTCCTTGTTATGGACAACAGCACAATGGAGATTAAACACCGATTCTCCTAATCTGTAGGATTCTTTTTGGTTGAAGGAATGTAAGACAGATTCATAGGAATCAATGTTTTGAAAAGCATGTAGCACTGCATTTTAACATCAAACCTATAGGCGCCTTTCACACGAACGATACAGATTGGCTCAGGATGCGTTCAGTAAAACTCGCACCATTTTGCAAGCAATTCAGTTGGTTTTGTCTGCGATTGCGTTCAGTTTTTTCCGCGCGGGTGCAATGCATTTTGATGCATTTTTCACGTGTGTGATAAAAAAACTGAAGGTTTACAAACATATCTTAGCAACCATCAGTGAAAAACGCATTCCATCCGGAATTGCTTGCGGATGCAATACGTTTTTCACTGAAGCCCCATTCACTTCTATGGGACCAGGGCTGCTTGAAAAACGCAGAATATAGAACATGCTGCTTTTTTCACGCCACGCAGAACTGATGCGTAAAAAATAAATTTAAAAAAAGCTCATGTACACAGACCCATTGAAATAAATGGGTCAGGATTCAGTGTGGGTGCTATGCGTTCGCATTGCACCCGCGTGGAAAACCCACTCGTGTGAAAGAGGCCATAGAAATGCGGTCTTTGGACAGATTCTTAAAGGGTTTCTACCACCAGAAATGCTGTTATGTAGCTGACTGATATAGCGATGCGCTAATGTCAGCACTACATAACAGTATGTTTCTAACGTTAGTCCCTGCAGCCGTTTTTGTTAAAAAAGCACTTTTATTATATGCTAATGAGTCTCTAGGTGCTATGTGGGCGTAAAATCAGCACCTAGAGGCTCCGTCCACTCACCCATTATGCCGCCCAGGTCCAGTGTTGTGCCCGCCCAGCTCCTCTTGATTGATGGCAAGGTCAGCCGCATCGCTGCCGAAATCCGGTGCCTGTGCCGTTCACTTCTGTCTTCGGCGCAGGTGCAGTGAGTGAAGGCCGCTCTCCTGATGCCGGCTTCCTCACTGTGACGTAGTCGGCGCAGTGAGGAATCCGGCACCAGGATCGCATCATTCACTCACTGCGCCTGCGCCGAAAACAGAAGTGAACGGCGCAGGCACGGGATTTCGGCAGCGATGCGGCGGACCGTGACATCAATCAAGAGGAGCTGGGTGGGCACAACACTGGACCTGGGCGGGATAGAGCGTGAGTAGACGGAGCCTCTAGGTGCTGATTTTACGCCCACATAGCACCTAGAGGCTCATCAGCATATAATAAAAGTGCTTTTTTAACAAAAACGGCTGCAGGGACTAACGTTAGAAACGTACTGTTATGTAGTGCTGACATTAGCGCATCGCTATATCAGTCAGCTACATAACAGTATTTCTGGTGGTAGAAACCCTTTAAATGCAAAATAAGAACTTGCCGAGACTGGGAAGTGGAATTCAATCAGACCGGACATTCAAAAATAATCTGCTCCCTAATACAATATTGTATATTTAACCCTTCACACAGTTGGACAAGCTCAGTCCGGAGACTCTCCTCTGCATATAGTATAAATAGTACACCACTCCCTGCCGGCAATCCTTTTACTCCGATTTTCAACTGCTCTAGAACATGGACCTTAGCACAAGATGGATCATTTCCAAACAGGTCGATATCTATATAGCATAATCTGTCTGCAAAAGGCATTGGATATGGTTGAGAACCAAGGCTAAGAAACCCTTCTGGAGAGGCTTGGGAGCCATTACTGCCAGGTGTGACCTTGGAAGAAGATGCAGAGTCACTAGAATCCTCAGGATGTGAATAAATCCAGACAATCTCTCGTTTCAGTAGAAGATCTAGGTTGGACTTCTGAGCGGCAACAGGAGACCAACTTTGAATCAGCAATCCACCAGGAAGCAATTGCTCTCTCGTCTTTGACTCCTCAAGGAATCTGAGAATTTCCTCTGGTCCCAGAACAGATAGCTTTTTGGATCTGTCTTCATTATTGACTCGAGACTCCAGTAACCTGAGTTTTGCTTCCAACTGGTCAGCAGAAACAAGTCCAGGTATCACTGCCTAATAGGGAACACAATGAACATAGGAGAGAGGTTCAGATTCAAAAGATTTAATGCAATACATAGATGAATTGTTATAAAAGTAGAAGAGGAACAAATGGAAAACAACAAAACTAGTTCTGAGCAAATCGAAGTAATCAAAGTGGACTTCAATCCAAATTTCAGGGAAAATTCTATTTGCTAGGAAGCCAAATTTCCTCATGCTTCATGGTAACAAAACTATTTTCTCTGAAATGGCATTAAAAATAAAATCAAACTTAACTCATCCATTTGAGCGCAAAGAGGCTGCTGCAGCCATCTTGCTTGAAGTTCCAGTGCAAAATCTTGTGCGCGGGGACCCATGACATCCCCCGCTGTATGAGATTTTGTGCTGGATCTTTAAGCAAGATGGCCACGATGGCCTCTTTGTGCTCAAATGGATAAGGCAAGTACAATTTATTATTTTATTTTTTAACTGATCAACCCCTGTAAGACCTTAATAATAATCTCAGATGCCACGATCAGCAATGAACCTGGCATCTGAGAGGGTTGAATGACAGGTGGTGGAACAATTGCCATCCCCAGTAGTCATTGCGCCTGGTACTTACAAAGAAATGCACTGCATGACGAAACAAGTCTTCAAGCTAATTTATTTTATTTTATTCGGCAATGCAGCCGAATCAAATCTCTAAACGAAAAAAAAAAAAAAAAAAACATAGGAAACATAAAAAATAAACAGATTAAAAAAATAGATAAGTTATTCCAACCAATAGTCAAATAATGAAAGTTTGTAAATTGAAGAAGATTGAACATTTAAACACATGTATTACCTGTTTGCCAATTAAGTTGTAATACTTTTGCTCTGCTCATACTATTATAATGACTAAAATACTAGATGGAGGAGGTGCAGTAGACATCGCTTATCTAGATTTTAGTAAGGCTTTTGATACTGTCCCACACAGAAGGCTTATCAATAAATTGCAGTCTTTGGGCTTGGACTCCCATATTGTTGAATGGATTAGGCAGTGGCTGAGGGACAGGCAACAGAGGGTTGTAGTCAATGGAGTATATTCAGACCAAGGTCTTGTTACCAGTGGGGTACCTCAGGGATCTGTTCTGGGACCCATATTGTTTAATATCTTTATCAGCGAAATTACAGAAGGCCTCGATGGTAAGGTGTGTCTTTTTGCTGATGACACAAAGATTTGCAACAGGGTTGATGTTCCTGGAGGGATACACCCAATGTAAAAGGATTTAGGAAAACTAGAGGAATGGTCAAAAATCTGGCAACTAAAATTTAATGTCGATAAGTGCAAGATAATGCACCTGGGACGTAAAAACCCAAGAGCAGAATATAAAATCAGTGATACAGTCCTAACCTCAGTATCTGAGGAAAGGGATTTAGGGGTCATTATTTCAGAAGCCTTAAAGGTAGGCAGACAATGTCATAGAGCAGCAGGAAATGCTAGCAGAATGCTTGGTTGTATTGGGAGAGGCATTACCAGTAGAAAGAGGGAGGCGCTCATGCCGCTCTACAGAGCATTGTGAGACCTCATTTGGAGTATTGTGCTCAGTACTGGAGACCATATCTCCAGAAGGATATTGATACTTTGGAGAGAGTTCAGAGAAGAGCTCCTAAACTGGTACATGGATTGCAGGATAAAACTTACCAGGAAAGATTAAAGGACCTTAACATGTATAGCTTGGAAGAAAGACGAGACAGAGGGGATATGATAGAAACTGCTAAATACATAAAGGGAATCAACAAGGTAAAAGAGGAGAGAAAATTTAAAAGAAGAAAAACTGCTACAAGAGGACATAGTTTTAATTTAGAGGGGCAAAGGTTTAAAAGTAATATCAGGAAGTATTACTTTACTGAGAGAGTAGTGGATGCATGTAATAGCCTTCCTGCAGAAGTGGTAGCTGCAAATACAGTGAAGGAGTTTAAGCATGCATGGGATAGGCATAAGGCCATCCTTCATATAAGATAGGGACAGGGGCTATCCATAGTACTCAGTATATTGGGCAGACTAGATGGGCCAAATGGTTCTTATCTGCCGACACATTCTATGTTTCTGTGTTTCTATATATTATTGATGATCCCAGTTTGATACAGTATGATACACTGGACATTTAATGACAAGGTGCAGAACTTTATTACAACATTGGTTTGTTAGTATAGTTAAATTGCTATTTAAATATTAACGTTGATAAGATATGGTGGGGGAGGGTTTATTTTGCTATACTTGACTAAGGGACCTGTTAATTGGTTTTGGGGTGAGATTGGATTCTCCACAAGCAAAGAGATGCATGGTTTTCTTCCTTTTTCTTCCCTGTGCAGACAGGCTGAAGGTGCCATTGTGGAATACTAAGGGGCTAAAAGGTAGGCTTAAGCTTATAGCAGTGTTTAAAAATAGACCAGATACAGTTGTGGTAGCAGAAACTCATCTGACTAAATATGATGTAAGGAAATACTATGGTCACAGTTCAGAACTTCAGTCAGCAAAATTAGAAATGACCACTAGTCTTCCTTATACACTCCTGTTAATAGGAAGCTAAGGTTAACACTAGGTTCTTCACCAGAACTTGATGCAAGGCTAGTTGGACTGGAGAAAAATCACATTATGTCTGGAGTAAGGTAGCAGAAAATTGGTGCAAGTTCACTGGAAGCAGACATTCTAGAAAGACCAGAAAGGGTGCAAAGAGTTGTAGAACCAGGAGAGACAGATTGTGCCTAAACAGCAGATTGGCTAATGCAGAAACTTGACACGGTCAGAATAGCAGGAAAATCAGAAGCCATATCAAGAAACAAGGGGTTAAATCAAGAAAACAAGCCAAGATAGGTACACAGTGTTGACAAGCAGATCTTCAGTTCAGACATAAAGCATATGACTTAACCCCTTAAGGACTCGGCCCTATTTCACCTTAAGGACCAGGCCATTTTTTTGCAAATCTGACCAGTGTCACTTTAAGTGGTGATAACTTTAAAATGCCTAAACTTATCTAGGCCATTCTGAGATTGTTTTTTCGTCACATATTGTACTTCATGACACTGGTAAAATGAAGCCAAAAGTTTTATTTTTTTTTTGCATAAAAAAATACCTTATTTACCAAAAGTTTTGGAAAAATTTGCAAATTTCAATTTTCAGTTTCTCTACTTCTGTAATACATAGTAATACCCCCAAAAATTGTGATGACTTACCATTCCCCATATGTCTACTTCATGTTTGAATTATTTTGGGAATGATATTTTATTTTTTGGGGATGTTACAAGGCTTAGAAGTTTAGAAGCAAATCTTGAAATTTTTCTGAAATTTACAAAAACCCAATTTTTAGGGACCACTACAGCTCTTAAGTCACTTTGCGAGGCTTACATAATAGAAACCACCCAAAAATGACCCCATTCTATAAACTACACCCCTCAAGGTATTCAAAACTGATTTGACAAACTTTGTTTACCCTTTGGGTGTTGCACAAGAGTTATTGGCAAATGGGGATAAAATTTGAGAATTTCATTTTTTTGCCTAATTTTCCATTTTAACCTATTTTTTCCACTAACAAAGCAAGGGTTAACAGCCAAACAAGACTGTATCTTTATTGCCCTGACTCTGCCGTTTACAGAAACACCCAATATGTGGCGGTAAACTACTGTACGGCCACACAGCGGGGCATAGAATGAAAGTTTGGTTTTTGGAAGGCAGATTTTGCTGGACTAGTTTTTTTACACCATGTCCCATTTGAAGCCCCCTGATGCACCCCTAGAGTAGAAACTCCATAAAAGTGACCCCATCTAAGTAGCTACACCCCTCAAGTAGAGTTGAGCGAACACCTGGATGTTCGGGTTCGAGAAGTTCGGCCGAACTTCCCGGAAATGTTCGGGTTCGGTATCCGAACCAGACCCGAACTTCGTCCCGAACGCAAACCCCATTGAAGTCAATGAGGACCCGAACTTTTCGGCACTAAAAAGGCTGTAAAAGAGCCCAGGAAAGGGCTAGAGTGCTGCAAAAGGCAGCAAAATGTAGTTAAATCCCCTGCAAACAAATGTGGATAGGGAAATGAATTAAAATTAAAATAAAATAAATAGAAATTAACCAATATCAATTGGATAGAGGTCCCATAGCAGAGAATCAGGCTTCATGTCACCCACCACTGGAACAGGCCATTGTCAGATATTTAGACCCCGGCACCCAGACAGAGGAGAGAGGTCCCATAGAAGAGAATCAGGCTTCATGTCATAGCAGAGAATCACGCTTCATGTCACCCACCACTGGAACAGGCCATTGTCAGATATTTTTAGGCCCCGGCACCCAAACAGAGGAGAGAGGTCCCATAGCAAAGAATCAGGCTTCATGTCATAGCAGAGAATCAGGCTTCATGTCATAGCAGAGAATCAGTCTTCATGTCATAGCACAGAATCAGTCTTCATGTCAAAGCAGAGAATCAGGCTTCATGTCACCCACCACTGGAACAGGCCATTGTCAGATATTTTTAGGCCCCGGCACCCAGACAGAGGAGAGGTTCATTCAACTTTGGGTTGCCCCACAATATAATGGTAAAATGAAAATAAAAATAGGATTGAATGAGGAAGTGCCCTGGAGTACAATAATATATGGTTAAGGGGAGGTAATTAATGTCTAATCTGCACAAGGGATGGACAGGTCCTGTGGGATCCTTGCCTGGTTCATTTTTATGAACGTCAGCTTGTCCACATTGGCTGTAGACAGGCGGCTGCGTTTGTCTGTAATGACGCCCCCTGCCGTGCTGAATACACGTTCAGACAAAACGCTGGCCGCCGGGCAGGCCAGCACCTCCAAGGCATAAAAGGCTAGCTCTGGCCACGTGGACAATTTGGAGACCCAGAAGTTGAATGGGGCCGAACCATCAGTCAGTACGTGGAGGGGTGTGCACAGGTACTGTTCCACCATGTTAGTGAAATGCTGCCTCCTGCTAACACGTTCCATATCAGGTGGTGGTGCAGTTAGCTGTGGCGTGTTGACAAAACTTTTCCACATCTCTGCCATGCTAACCCTGCCCTCAGAGGAGCTGGCCGTGACACAGCTGCGTTGGCGACCTCTTGCTCCTCCTCTGCCTTCGCCTTGGGCTTCCACTTGTTCCCCTGTGACATTTGGGAATGCTCTCAGTAGCGCGTCTACCAATGTGCGCTTGTACTCGCGCATCTTCCTATCACGCTCCAGTGTAGGAAGTAAGGTGGGCACATTGTCTTTGTACCGGGGATCCAGCAGGGTGGCAACCCAGTAGTCTGCACACGTTAAAATGTGGGCAACTCTGCTGTCGTTGCGCAGGCAGCTTCATCCTCATCCTCCTCCACCTCCTCCTCATCCTCGTCCTCCAGTAGTGGGCCCTGTCTGGCCACATTTGTACCTGGCCTCTGCTGTTGCAAAAAACCTCCCTCTGAGTCACTTCGAAGAGACTGGCCTGAAAGTGCTAAAAATGACCCCTTTTCCTCCTCCTCCTCCTCCTGGGCCACCTCCTCTTCCATCATCGCCCTAAGTGTTTTCTCAAGGAGACATAGAAGTGGTATTGTAACGCTGATAACGGCGTCATTGCCACTGGCCATGTTGGTGGAGTACTCGAAACAGCGCAACAGGGCACACAGTTCTCGCATGGAGGCCCAGTCATTGGTGGTGAAGTGGTGCTGTTCCGCAGTGCGACTGACCCGTGCGTTCTGCAGCTGAAACTCCACTATGGCCTGCTGCTGCTCGCACAGTCTGTCCAGCATGTGCAAGGTGGAGTTCCACCTGGTGGGCACGTCGCATATGAGGCGGTGAGCGGGAAGGCCGAAGTGCAAGGGATGTGCGTCAAACCGGCTAGTCCCAGAGCTGCAACGAGATTTCGCCCATTATCGCACACCACCAGGCCGGGCTTGCGGCTCACCGGCAGCAACCACTCATCGGTCTGTTGTTCTATACCCCGCCACAACTCCTGTGCGGTGTGGGGCCTGTCCCCCAAACATATGAGTTTCAGAATGGCCTGCTGACGTTTACCCCGGGCTGTGCTGAAGTTGGTGGTGAAGGTGTGTGGCTGACTGGATGAGCAGGTGGGAGAAGAGGAGGAGGAAGCCGAGTAGGAGGAGGAAGCAGAGTAGGAGGAGGAGGCAACAGGAGGCAAGGAATGTTGCCCTGCGATCCTTGGCGGCGGAAGGACGTGCGCCAAACAGCTCTTCGCCTGGGGCCCAGCCGCCACTACATTTACCCAGTGTGCAGTTAGGGAGATATAGCGTCCCTGGCAGTGCTTACTGGTCCACGTATCTGTGGTTAGGTGGACCTTGCCACAGATGGCGTTGCGCAGTGCACACTTGATTTTATCGGATACTTGGTTGTGCAGAGAAGGCACGGCTCTCTTGGAGAAGTAGTGGCGGCTGGGAACAACATACTGTGGGACAGCAAGCGACATGAGCTGTTTGAAGCTGTCTGTGTCCACCAGCCTGAATGACAGCATTTCATAGGCCAGTAGTTTAGAAATGCTGGCATTCAGGGCCAGGGATCGAGGGTGGCTAGGTGGGAATTTACGCTTTCTCTCAAATGTTTGTGAGATGGAGAGCTGAACGCTGCCGTGTGCCATGGTTGAGATGCTTGGTGACGGAGGTGGTGGTGGTGTTGGTGGTACATCCTCTGTTTGCTGGGCGGCAGGTGCCAACATTCCTCCAGATGCGGAGGAAGAGGCCGAGGCGGCAGCAGCAGAAGAGGTAGCAGGGGGAGCCTGAGTGAGTTCCTTGTTTTTAAGGTGTTTACTCCACTGCAGTTCATGCTTTGCATGCAGGTGCCTGGTCATGCAGGTTGTGCTAAGGTTCAGAACGTTAATGCCTCGCTTCAGGCTCTGATGGCACAGCGTGCAAACCACTCGGGTCTTGTCGTCAGCACATTGTTTGAAGAAGTGCCATGCCAGGGAACTCCTTGAAGCTGCCTTTGGGGTGCTCAGTCCCAGATAGCGGCGGTCAGTAGCAGTCGGAGTCTCTTGGCGGTGGGTGTTCTGCTTTTGCCCACCGCTCCCTCTTTGGCTTTTGCTACGCTGTTGGCTCGGTCTCACCACTGCCTCTTCCTCTGAACTGTGAAAGTCAGTGGCACGACCTTCATTCCATGTGGGGTCTAGGACCTCATCGTCCCCTGCATCGTCTTCATCCCTGACCTCCTGTTCAGTCTGCACACTGCAGAAATACGCAGCAGTTGGCACCTGTGTTTCGTCATCATCAGAGACGTGCTGAGGTGGTATTCCCATGTCCTCATCATCAGGAAACATAAGTGGTTGTGCGTCAGTGCATTCTATGTCTTCCACCGCTGGGGAAGGGCAAGGTGGATGCCCTTGGGAAACCCTGCCAGCAGAGTCTTCAAACAGCATAAGAGACTGCTGCATAACTTGAGGCTCAGACAGTTTCCCTGATATGCATGGGGGTGATGTGACAGACTGATGGGCTTGGTTTTCATGCGCCATCTGTGTGATTTCTGCAGAAGACTGGGTGGGAGATAATGTGAACCTGCTGGATCCACTGTCGGCCACCCAATTGACTAATGCCTGTACCTGCTCAGGCCTTACCATCCTTAGAACGGCATTGGGCCCCACCAAATATCGCTGTAAATTCTGCTGGCTACTGGGACCTGAGGTAGTTTGTACACTAGGACGTGTGGCTGTGGCAGAACGGCCACGTCCTCTCCCAGCACCAGAGGGTCCACTAACACCACCACGACCATGTCCGCGTCCGCGTCGCCTACTAGATGTTTTCCTCATTGTTACCGTTCACCACAATAAGAAAAAAATTTTTTGGCCCAATGTATTGAATTCAAATTCAGGCCTTTTTTTTACAGGCACCTAACACTATCTGGCTATCTATTTAGGTACTGTATTACACTAATACAGGCACAGCAGTAACGACAGATTTAGCTGAATATAAATTTTAGGCCTATTATTTAGGCGCTGGGTGACAGGTAACGTTTACGGACAGAATTAGACTTGGAAATGCACGGTAGCGTGTGTGTGAAGTTATTGAGAATGACGCTATCTGCACCTTCATCTATTATACCCTTTTATGGATAGATTTAAAGTAGGCCTGATACAGCAGAAACCACTGATTTAGGGAATTGCTAAGTTGGGAATTGTATTCAACCCAGAACAAAAACTGTGCTTTGGCGGACACTAAATAAATTGACCAGCCTCAGCAATAAACACAGATTTAGCTGAATATAAATTTTAGGCCTATTATTTAGGCGCTGGGTGACAGGTATACGTTTACGGACAGAATTATTTAAACTTGGAAATGCACGGCAGCGTGTGAAGTTATTGAGGATGACACTATCCGCACCTTCAATCTAATATACCCTTTTATGGATCAATTTAAACTTGGCCTGATAGCAGAAAAAATATATTTAGGGGATTGCTAAGTTGGGAATTGTATTCAACCCAGAACAAAAACTGTGCTTCGGCAGACAGCAGACAGTATTACAATTGGCTAGCCACAGCTGAAACACCAGATTTAGGGTACTGCTATTTTGGCCAATTGTATTT
This sequence comes from Bufo bufo, assembly GCF_905171765.1. NCBI lineage: Eukaryota > Metazoa > Chordata > Amphibia > Anura > Bufonidae > Bufo > Bufo bufo. Next base: position 804,828,170 of record NC_053389.1, read on the forward strand.
TACCCCTCAATAAAATAGCAAGCACAGCCAAGCCCCTGATGTAGGATATAGCAAAAAAACAACAACACACTATTGATGGTTAAATGGACTTGGTGGCAGCTTGTGCTGGCGAACCACAAGACACAAAATGGCCGCCGATCACCCAAGAAAAAAGTGACATAAAAACGCTCTGGGCAGCCTAAAAACAGTGAGCAATTAAATAGCAGCAGTTCAATGATCCACAGCTGTAGATCGATCACTGAATTAAGTGTTTTTGCTGAGTAAATACCTGCCTAATCTCTCCCTACACTGATCATAGCAGAGTGACGTGCGGCGCTACGTGACTCCAGCTTAAATAGAGGCTGGGTCACATGCTGCACTGGCCAATCACAGCCATGCCAACAGTAGGCATGGCTGTGATGGCCTCTTGGGGCAAGTAGTACGACGCTTGTTGATTGGCTGCTTTGCAGCCTTTCAAAAAGCGCCAAGAAAGCGCCGAACACCGAACCCGGACTTTTACGAAAAATGTTCGGGTTCGGGTCCGTGTCACTGACACCCCAAAATTTCGGGTTCGGGTTCGGGTTCGCTCATCCCTACCCTCAAGGTATTCAAAACTGATTTTACAAACGTCGTTAACCCTTTAGGTGTTGCACAAGATTTAATGGAAAATAGAGATACAATTTCAAAATTTCACTTTTTGGGCAGATTTTCCATTTTAATATTTTTTTCCATTTACAAAGCAAGGGTTAACAGCCAAGCAAAACTACTTATTTATGGTCCTGATTCTGTAGTTTACAGAAACACCCCATATGTGGTCCTAAACCGCTGTACGGGCACACGGCAGGGCGCAGAAGGAAAGGAATGCCATACGGTTTTTGGAAGGCAGGTTTTTTTGAAACCATGTCCCATTTGAAGCCCCCCTGATGCACCCCTAGAGTAGAAACACCAGAAAAGTGACCCCATTTTAGAAACTACGGGATAGGGTGGGAGTTTTGTTGGTACTAGTTTAGGGTACATATGATTTTTGGTTGCTCTATATTTTTACACTTTTTGTGCGGCAAGGTAACAAGAAATAGCTTTTTTGGCACCTTTTTTTTTTTTGTTATTTACAACATTCATCTGACAGGTTAGATCATGTGGTAATTTCATAGAGCAGGTTGTCACGGACATGGCGATACCTAATATGTATACAATTTTTTTAATTTATGTAAGTTTTACCCAATGATTTCATTTTTAAAACAAAAAAAAAAGTTTTTGTGTCTCCATAGTCTAAGAGCCATAGTTTTTTCAGTTTTTGGGCGATTATCTTAAGTAGGGTCTCATTTGTTGCGGGATGAGAAGATGGTTTGATTTGCACTATTTTGGGGTGCATATGTCTTTTTGATCGCTTGCTATTACACTTTTTGTGACGTAAGATGACAAAAAATGGCTTTTTTTACACAGTTCTTTTTTTTTTTTTTTTTGGTGGTCACCTGAGGGGTTAGGTCATGTGATATTTTTATAGAGTCGGTAGATACGGACGCGGCGATACCTAATATGTTTACTGTTTTTTATTTATGTAAGTTTTACACAATGATTTCATTTTTGAAACAAAAAAAATCATGTTTTAGTGTTTCATAGAAACATAGAAACATAGAATGTGTCGGCAGATAAGAACCATTTGGCCCATCTAGTCTGCCCAATATACTGAATACTATGAATAGCCCCTTGCCCTATCTTATATGAAGGATGGCCTTATGCCTATCCCATGCATGCTTAAACTCCTTCACTGTATTTGCAGCTATCACTTCTGCAGGAAGGTTATTCCATGCATCCACTACTCTCTCAGTAAAGTAATACTTCCTTATATTACTTTTAAACCTTTGCCCCTCTAATTTAAAACTAGTTTTTCTTCTTTTAAATATGCTCTCCTCCTTTACCGAGTTGATTCCCTTTATGTATTTAAAAGTTTCTATCATATCCCCTCTGTCTCTTCTTTCTTCCAAGCTATACATATTAAGGTCCTTTAACCTTTCCTGGTAAGTTTTATCCTGCAATCCATGTACTAGTTTAGTAGCTCTTCTCTGAACTCTCTCTAGAGTATCTATATCCTTCTGGAGATATGGCCTCCAGTACTGCGCACAATACTCCAAGTGAGGTCTCACCAGTGTTCTGTACAGCGGCATAAGCACTTCACTCTTTCTACTGCTTATACCTCTCCCTATACATTCAAGCATTCTGCTGGCATTTCGTGCTGCCCTATTACATTGTCTTCCCACCTTTAAGTCTTCTGAAAGAATTACTCCTAAATCCCTTTCCTCAGATACTGAGGTCAGGACTGTGTCAAATATTCTATATTCTGCCCTTGGGTTTTTACGCCCCAGGTGCATTATCTTGCACTTATCCACATTGAATTTCAGTTGCCAGAGTTCTGACCATTCTTCTAGTTTTCCTAAATCCTTTTCCATTTGGCGTTTCCCTCCAGGAACATCAACCCTGTTACATATATTTGTGTCATCAGCAAAAAGACAAACCTTACCATCGAGGCCTTTTGCAATATCACTTATGAAGATATTAAACAAAATTGGTCCCAGTACAGATCCCTGTGGAACCCCACTGGTAACATGACCTTGTTTTGAATGTTCTCCATTGACTACAACCCTCTGCTGTCTGTCACTCAGCCACTGCCTAATCCACTCAACAATATGGGAGTCCATGCTCAATGACTGCAGTTTATTGATAAGTCTTCTATGTGGGACAGTGTCAAAAGCCTTACTAAAATCTAGATATGCGATGTCTACTGCACCTCCACCGTCTATTATTTTAGTCACCCAGTCAAAAAAATCTATAAGATTTGTTTGACATGATCTCCCTGAAGTAAACCCATGTTGTTTTTCATCTTGCAATCCATGGGATTTTAGATGTTCCACAATCCTATCCTTTAATAGGGTTTCCATTAATTTGCCTACTATTGATGTCAGACTCACTGGTCTATAGTTGCTCGATTCCTCCCTACTACCTTTCTTGTGAATGGGCACCACATTTGCCAATTTCCAATCTTCCGGGACGACTCCTGTTACTAATGATTGGTTAAATAAATCTGTTAACGGTTTTGCCAGCTCACACTAAGCTCTTTTAATAATTTTGGGTGTATCTCATCAGGCCCCTGTGACTTATTTGTCTTCACTTTAGACAGCAAACTTAGAACATCTTCCTCTGTAAAGACACATGCATCAAACTATTTATTAGTCATCCTTTCTAGTGGAGGTCCTTCTCCTTCTTTTTCTTTTGTAAAAACTGAACAGAAGTATTCATTAAGGCAGTCGGCTAGCCGTTTATTCTCTTCTACATACCTTCCGTCCTTTGTTTTTAATTTAGTTATTCCTTGTTTTAATTTCCTTTTTTCATTTATATATCTGAAGAATGTCTTATCCCCTTTTTTCATAGACTGAGCTAGTTTTTCTTCTGCCTGCGCTTTAGAAGTTCTTATAACTTGCTTGGCCTCTTTCTGCCTAATCTTGTAGATTTCCTTATCTTCATTGCTCTGGTTTTTTTTATAATTACAAAATGCTAGCTTTTTATTTTTAATGATTTGGGCCACTTCTGCTGAGTACCACAGTGGTCTCTTCCTTTTTTTGCTTTTACTGACAAGTCTAATGCAATTTTCTGTTGCCTTCAATAATGCACCTTTTAAGTAGTCCCATTTCTCCTGGACTCCATGTAATCAGTTCCAGTCTGATAAGGACTCATTTATGACTAATTTCATTTTTGAAAAGTCTGTTTTTCTAAAATCTAAAACTTTTGTTTTTGTGTGGTGGGGCTTTCACAGTTCTTATATTAAACCACACTGACTGGTGATCACTAGATCCCAAGGTTTCGCCTACAATGACATCATATACCGAATCCCCATTTGTGAATACCAAATCCAAAATGGCCTCCCTTCGGGTTGGCTCCTCAACCACTTGTTGTAGAGATAACCCCAGTAGGGAATTTAGAATATCTGTACTCCTGGTAGAACTTGCTATTTTGGTTTTCCAGTTTATATCTGGAAGATTGAAATCTCCCATAATGATAACTTCTCCTTTCATTGTCATTTTAGCTATTTCTTCAACTAGTACACTGCGTGCAGAATTATTAGGCAAATGAGTATTTTGACCACATCATCCTCTTTATGCATGTTGTCTTACTCCAAGCTGTATAGGCTCGAAAGCCTACTACCAATTAATCATATTAGGTGATGTGCATCTCTGTAATGAGAAGGGGTGTGGTCTAATGACATCAACACCCTATATCAGGTGTGCATAATTATTAGGCAACTTCCTTTCCTTTGGCAAAATGGGTCAAAAGAAGGACTTGACAGGCTCAGAAAAGTCAAAAATAGTGAGATATCTTGCAGAGGGATGCAGCACTCTTAAAATTGCAAAGCTTCTGAAGCGTGATCATCGAACAATCAAGCGTTTCATTCAAAATAGTCAACAGGGTCGCAAGAAGCGTGTGGAAAAACCAAGGCGCAAAATAACTGACCATGAACTGAGAAAAGTCAAGCGTGCAGCTGCCAAGATGCCACTTGCCACCAGTTTGGCCATATTTCAGAGCTGCAACATCACTGGAGTGCCCAAAAGCACAAGGTGTGCAATACTCAGAGACATGGCCAAGGTAAGAAAGGCTGAAAGAGGACCACCACTGAACAAGACACACAAGCTGAAACGTCAAGACTGGGCCAAGAAATATCTCAAGACTGATTTTTCTAAGGTTTTATGGACTGATGAAATGAGAGTGAGTCTTGATGGGCCAGGTGGATGGGCCCGTGTCTGGATTGGTAAAGGGCAGAGAGCTCCAGTCCGACTCAGACGCTAGCAAGGTGGAGGTGGAGTACTGGTTTGGGCTGGTATCATCAAAGATGAGCTTGTGGGGCCTTTTCGGGTTGAGGATGGAGTCAAGCTCAACTCCCAGTCCTACTGCCAGTTTCTGGAAGACATCTTCTTCAAGCAGTGGTACAGGAAGAAGTCTGCATCCTTCAAGAAAAACATGATTTTCATGCAGGACAATGCTCCATCACACGCGTCCAAGTACTCCACAGCGTGGCTGGCAAGAAAGGGTATAAAAGAAGAAAATCTAATGACATGGCCTCCTTGTTCACCTGATCTGAACCCCATTGAGAACCTGTGGTCCATCATCAAATGTGAGATTTACAAGGAGGGAAAACAGTACACCTCTCTGAACAGTGTCTGGGAGGCTGTGGTTGCTGCTGCACGCAATGTTGATGGTGAACAGATCAAAACACTGACAGAATCTATGGATGGCAGGCTTTTGAGTGTCCTTGCAAGGAAAGGTGGCTATATTGGTCACTGATTTGTTTTTGTTTTGTTTTTGAATGTCAGGAATGTATATTTGTGAATGTTGAGATGTTATATTGGTTTCACTGGTAAAAATAAATAATTGAAATGGGTATATATTTGTTTTTTGTTAAGTTGCCTAATAATTATGCACAGTAATAGTCACCTGCACACACAGATATCCCCCTAAAATAGCTAAAACTAAAAACAAACTAAAAACTACTTCCAAAAATATTCAGCTTTGATATTAATGAGTTTTTTGGGTTCATTGAGAACATGGTTGTTGTTCAATAATAAAATTAATCCTCAAAAATACAACTTGCCTAATAATTCGGCACTCCCTGTAGATCATCTAGTTCTTTAACTTGACCAGGTGGTCTATATATCACACCTACACGAGTTACTGCATGGTTAGCAAACTGCAACGTAACCCAAACTGACTCTATGTTGGCCTCACCAACTTGTATTAGGTTAGATTTAATGCTATCTTTCACATACAGGGCCACTCCTCCTCCTTTCTTGCCTTCTCTGTCTCTTCTGTATAAAGAGTACCCTGGTATGGTTATGTCCCAGTCATTTCTTTCATTAAACCATGTCTCCGTAACAGCCACTAAATCTACATTCTCAGATGCCATTATTGACCCAAGTTCATTGATTTTTTTACCTAAACTGCGAGCATTTGTAGACAGGACTCTGAGCTTATCATTTCTTAACCTCTGTGCTTCTGACCTGTTCTGGCATTGTTTCGGGGGGCAATTGGACTCTTTTATTTTCACTCTTTTGCACCCCCTTCCTAGTTTAAATACTCTTCTGCAAATTCTTGGAGTTGTTCACTAAGTACATTTGTTCCTTTGAGAGAAAGATGCAAACCATCTTTTTTGTACAGTTCCTTTCTATTCCAAGTAGAGCTATCATGAGAAACAAAGCCAAATCCTTGGTCTTGACACCATTTACCAAGCCATATGTTGAACTCCTTTATGCGCCTCTGCCTATCATTCTGAACATTATGCACAGGCAGAACTTCAGAAAATGAAATGGTGGATGCAAAATCCTGTACATCATTACCAAGTGTGATAAAAGATTTTTTCACCTCTGACACTTCATTGCAAGCCAGGTCATTAGTCCCTAGATGGACAAGAACATCCACGTCCCCTTCCTGCTTTGCTTGCTTAACAATATTAATAATACGTCTTCTATCTCTTCTAGCAGTAGCCCCAGGGAGACATCTCACAAAACCATTTTCTTTAAGCTCCACACTTCTTATGATTGAATAACCCAGCAACAGCTGCTTCCTTTGAGACTTCACTTTATCTTTTTTGTCCTTGCAGTCTTGCATACATTAGACATAGGAGTCGATGGTTTCTCACCCTCTGTGCTTGAGTCCATATCCATGTTGTCCTTACATTCTGAGAGTGCTGCAAATGAATTATGGAGAACCACCGACTGTGGGACATGTCTTCTATCCACCACTCTAAGTCTTCCAGAACCTACAGTAACCCATCTGCCATTTCTGGGGGTCCTCTGTGGCAGTGGCATTGCAGCAGTCCTAGCTGGAGTTTGTTTAACAGATAATTTAAATATCTCAGATTTCAAAAATGCATTTTCCATAGTCTAAGAGCCATAGTTTTTTCAGTTTTTGGGCGATTATCTTAATTAGGGTCTCATTTTTTGCGGGATGAGATGACGGTTTGATTGTTACAATTTTGGCGTACATGCAACTTTTTTGATCACTTTTATTACCTTTTTTTGGGAGGTAAGGTGGGCAAAATTTCAATTTCATCATAGTTTTTTATTTTTTAATTTTATGGCGTTCACCGTTCGGGTAAAGTAACATGACCGTTTTATAGATCAGGTCGTTACGGACGCGGCAATACCAAACATGTGTAGTGAATTTTATTTATTTTTTTAATCAGTGATAAATGTGTTTTTAGATTTTTACTTATTTTTCACTTTTTTTCACTTTTTTTTTACCCAGACCCACTTGGTTCTTGAAGATCCAGTGGGTCTGAAGTCTGTATAATACAGTACAGTACTCTATATAGGGTTTTACTTACACTGAACAGATCTATGCCTTCAGCACAGATCTGTTCAGCACCATGGACAGCAGGACGCCTGAGAAGGCGACCTGGTGCCATGGGAACCTTCCCCGTCTGCCACAACTTCGCAGATGGGGAAGGGTGAGGACGGGGCTGGCGGGGGGCTGTCTGGGAGCTCTCTCCCTCTCCCATCGGGGGGCTGCAAAGGCACAGCAGCCCCCCGATCGGAGAGGGAGCTCCCTGAGCTGTTAACCTTTTCCATACAGCAGTCCGTATGGACCGCTGTATGGAAAGGGTTAAATGGCTGACATCGCATCACCGATGTCAGCCGTTTATACCAGGGTGTCAGCAATGTTCTGACACCCTGGTATACCCACTGTACACCAACGATTATTCAATGGGAGGCGGGCGGGGGATCGCGATCCCACCTGCCGCACCGCCCGCCTCCCGCACCGCCCGCAACCCCCCCTGCACCGCCCGCAACCCCCCCTTGTTGCGATCGCGGACATGGGGGGGGTCATGGGACCCCCCCGCGCATTTAGCCGAGGTGCCTGCTCAATGATTTGAGCAGGCACCTTGTTCCGATCACAGCCGGCCGGGCGGCATTGATCGGAACAACACATGACGTACCGGTACGTCATGTGTCCTTAAGGACTCGGGAAACATGCCGTACCGGTACGTCATGTGTCCTTAAGGGGTTAATAGGATGGAAGAATTTTCTCCGGCTCCTACTACCTAACCCCTTCCTCTTAAATAATCATACCGACACCAACTTGCTTTGGTGAAAATGACCATGACAGCCAGATTTTATTATTCCATACATTATAAGCAACATCTTACACCATATAACATGAATAGTAATAATAACAGGCACTTTAACACATCTGTCAACGTTATCACCTACTGCACCGTGACCAAGGATCCTGGAGGGCAACCCAAACAAGCTGTATCCTCCTTAACCGTCTCCCCTTATACTTCAAACTTACCCTTGGCCGCACTCACCGACCCCAGGGCACCAAATCTCCCCCTGTAGGCCTTTTAGCCCAAACAGGAGCCCCATCCTCGGCATTAACCATCCACATCAGATGCAGGCTCTAACATGTCATGCATCTCTTAACCATTGTATTGCTCCCCAGGATCTCATATCAAGCAGCCCTTTATAAGCTGCCATCAAGTACCTAACCACTACCAGGGTGGGAGAGTGGGAAACTCACGCACTCTCAACTGGCAACTGCCCAAAACCCCTCCCTCTACACTTTATATACAGCCCGCCAACCTTGCTAACTCCACCCTTCTTTAGTCTAAACCAGCCCTTCCAATACCATTCCCAACCACATTAACCCTAGCCTAGCCTACAGTCTTCCCCCCAAGTCAATCCGCACTACGCTATGTCTGCACCTCGCTCCGTTGCTATTCGAAGCACAAAAAGAGCCACTTTACACAATCACAGGCAACTGGCAATGATTAACTGACTTAAATACTCCACCTAGCTATGGGTTTGTATGCTGAGCCAGGAACCATGCACATCATGGCTTGCTAAACTAGTCCCGACAGAAACTACATCTTTTGTATTAGCCATGGAAAACCACCTCTTCTTGCTTGAACTCTTCAATGTTGTAGGAGTGTAATTTATGATGCAGGCAGCTCTTCTCAGCATCCTCCCAATGAACCTTCTAGTTCCCAGTACTTTGTGCAACATGTTCAGTCCCTTTTTTATGGTGCAGTATGGGCACTTCCTACTCTAGTACTGTGCATTTCTGCACCCTATTAGCCTCCTGGACTATATCTCAGATACACCAGAGAAGGAAATGGTCTTCTCCCAGCTTCTCCATTTGCAGTCCTGTGCCCCAGTAGCAGTAATCATTTGGTGACATGGCACCTGCTATGCTCAGTAGGACCCACACTGGCCTGGGGATGATGTACTGTGTTCACCAGGGAAGCGGGGCTAGGCAATATATTTTTTTAACCAATTAAACTAAACTAACTAACTAACTTAAAACTACAGGGGCAGCACAACTGTAAGGGGGCAGCATTAATAAGAAAGAACTAGTGTTAGGAGGTCACTTCAGGGACAGCACAGTTTTAGGCTATACACTGATTGCCAGCATTACTGTAAAGGCGAAACTAAGGTGGCATAACAACTGTGTGAAGACAGTAAGGGGGTATTCTACTATATAGGGCACTGAGGGGGCATTCTATAAGGGGGAAAAACTACTCTGTGGAATTAGCTATCACGGGGCGCCAAAGGCGCACTCGGTCTCCCATCAGCCGCAGACCAGGGCGGCTTTGCTAGCTGGGAGGCTCCTTGCTCCTAGGTCTGCATTGGGCGTCGAGCTGATCACTCGGTGCTCGACTTGTCTGTCTGTCGGTCATGTGACGCTGGCCACGTACATGACCCTCAGACCCCAATATAAATACAGGCTGCCTGCTGGCCACAGGTTGCCTGTTAATTCTAGGTTCCTGGCTATTTGTTGGACTACTGAATACTCACCTGATCCTGTTCCCTGACGATCCTTTGCCTGCTCATCCTGTACTGTGCAGCTCTCCTGGTATCCTGACCCCGACTTCAATCTGATGATTCCTTGCGGACTCCTGTTGTACTTTGTTTCTCTCCTGGTATTTGACCTCGGCTTTTCCTGACTATCCTCTGCTCATTCCTTAGTACTGCGTAGCTCTCTAGGTATTGACTCGGTCCGTTCATGTTCCGTTATTTGTCTTGTCTGTCTTCCCAGCACGTATTTTAAGTTAGGGACTGCCGTCTAGTTGTCCCCTGTCATTAGGACTTGCGAGGCAAGTAGGCAGAGCCAGGGGTGAGGGTGGAACGCAGTGGTCAATATCCTCCCCCCTGTGTGTAGTGTACGTAACCGTCACAGATTAACAGGCCATAACCTAACCACTGTATCATGAATACTCTGGTGACCCTGACTGACCAGGTCTCTAACCTGACGCAAATGGTGCAGGGGCTAGGGGAGAAACTCTGTTCTTTTGAGCTAGGACAAGGTACTTCCATCCCTCAGGCCTCCAGTCCACATTTAGAGCCCCAGATTAAGCTTCCTGAGCCCTTTTCTGGAGATCGTAAGAAGTTTATTTCCTTTAAAGAAAATTGTAAACTTTTTTTCGGTTTGTGCCCCCTTATCCTCTGGCCCCGAGAGTCAACGCATGGGCATTGTCATTTCCCGGTTACAGGGTGATCCCCAGGGCTGGGCATTTTCTTTACCTGCTGACGCCAGTTGTTTAACATCAGTGGAGGGTTTTTTCAGGCCCTGGGTACCCTGTATGATGAACCAGACAGGACACTGGTAGCAGAGACTGCTCTAAAGGTTCTGGTTCAGGGCGATCTACTTGCGGAGGAGTATTGCACCCAATTCAGAAGGTGGTATGTTCCCTCAGGATGGAATGAACCAGCACTTAAGAGTCAGTTCAGGTCAGGTCTGTCTGATAACTTAAAGGATCTTCTAGTGAGTTATCAGCTATCAGAGACTCTAGAGGAGATGATGACCTTTGTAGTCCAACTTGACCGACGGGTTAGAGAGAGACGACAGGAATGACAGTTCTCTCCTCAGGTGGTGGTCCAGCCTGAGGTCTATCCTAGAAACAATGCTGAGGTCTCTACCGAAGAACCCATGCAGGTCGGCATGACTCAAGGGAATCTGCGCTGCAGACGTGGAGTGTGTTTTTACTGCGGAGATCCTGACCATTGGAGCAACCTGTGTCCTAAGAAGGCCCTCTCCGTTAAGTCTCCCAAGGCAAGGCAACCTAAAGACCAGGTACACCCTGATATTACGAAATGTAAGCTTTTGGTACATATAACAATATCTCTGGGGGTTAATAAATGGCCGGGTAAGGCCTTTATTGACTCTGGTTCAGCGGCCAGCTTTATTGACTGAGTATGCCATTAGACTGGGTATTCCAATTTTTTCTCTTCCTACACCTATCCATGTAATGGCTATTGATGCCATTCCCCTGGTAGGTGGTATGGTGAGGTCATGTACCTCAGAGATTTCTTTAACCGTGGGGGTGTGCCACTCTGAGAAATGTTCCCTCTTAGTCCTGGAGAACTTACCGGTCGAGGTGGTACTAGGGTTGCTTTTGCTCTGATTACACAACCCCACTATTAATTGGTCCAGTGGGGAGTTGGTGAAATGGGGACCTAAGTGTGACTCGTGCTTGTCTGTGGTACAAGCTGGGGTCTCAGTAGAATCTGATATATTACCCACGGTCATTAGGGAATATTCTGATGTGTTCTCATCACCTACCCCGAAGGTTCTACCACCCCATAGACCTTATGATTGCACCATAGAGTTAGTAGAAGGTGCCAGGTTTCCTAAGGGGCGTATTTATAATCTCTCTAAGCCCGAACGCAAGGCCATGGAGCATTATATTAAGGAAAGCCTCGGTAAGGGGCACATTAGACCTTCTGTCTCTCCTATGGGAGCGGGGTTTTTCTTCGTTAAGAAGAAGGATGGTGGTCTTAGGCCTTGTATCGATTACCGGAAATTGAATAAGATCACTATCCAGAATAGATACTCTCTCCCATTGATTCCGGGTTTATTTAACCAGGTTCTGGGGGCAACCTGGTTTTCTAAGATTGACCTGAAAGGGGCATTTAATCTAATCCGAATCAAGGAGGGAGACGAATGGAAGACGGCGTTCAATACTCATGCAGGGCACTTTGAATATCAGGTTATGCCTTTTGGACTCAGCAATGCCCCAGCTGTGTTTTAAAACACTATGAATGATATTCTTAGAAAGTTTTTAGGTAAATTTGTCATTGTCTATCTTGAGGACATTTTGATATTTTCTCCTGATTTCAAATCTCATGTGTCTCATGTTAGACAAGTATTAGAGGTGTTGAGGGAGAATCAGTTGTCCGCTAAACAAGAGAAATGTGTCTTTGGTGTACAGGAGATACTGTTTCTAGGGCATGTCCTGACCCCTCACGCTTTCAAGATGGATCCTGGTAAGGTACTAGCTATTAAGGAATGGGTAAGGCCTTCATCCGTAAAAGAACTTATTACGGATTTTAACGCTGGAATAAAGGTCAACTATAATTTCACCTGAATTGAGCTGGATACTTGGCATCCGTGCACAAAGGGTGTTTGAAATAAAAAACGCAGGTGAGAGCTGCCTTACTATATTATCTACAACGGTTCTTAGGTTTTGCCAATTACCACCGTAAATTTATTAAGAATTTTTCAGTAATTGATAAACCGTTGACCGACCTTACTAAGAAAGGGGTGGATGTGGAGAACTGGTCTACTGAGGCCATTACTTCGTTTGAAACACTAAAAAAGGCATTCAGTAGCGCTCCCATTCTGATCCAGCCAGATCAGGAGAGACCTTTTATTGTGGAGGTGGATGCGTCTGAGGATGGCGCAGGAGCAGTCCTTTCACAAGGTCCTGCTAGTCTAACTAACCTGAGACCGTGTGCATTCTTTTCCAGAAAATTTTCTTCCACCAAGAGAAAGTACGACATAGGGAATCGGGAGTTGCTGGCCATTTAGTGGGCATTTGAGGAGTGGAGGCATTTTCTGGAGGGGGCAAGGCATTGTGTAACTGTTGTCAATGACCATAAGAACCTTATGTTTCTCGAATCTGCTAAGAGGTTGAATCCCCGTCAGGGTAGATGGGCACTGTTTTTTACTAGTTTTGAATTCTCCATTACTTTCAGGCCTTTCAGGCCTGGAAGTAAAAACGTGAAGCCTACAGAGGCACCACCTGAATCCATCCTACCAGCAAATATCTTCGTAGCAGCCTTAACCCAAGATATCTCGGCTCTCATTAAGGCTGAACAACATCTGGCACCGGCAATCACCCCAACAGATAAGTTGTTTGTCCAGATACAATTTCGTCTCCAGCTGTTGGGTGAGTGTCATGATTCTGCCTTTTGTGGACATCCTGGTTTTGAGTAGTGTTGATCACGAATATTAAAATTGCGAATTTTAATCGCGAATATCGGCACTTCGAAAATTTTCAAATAGTTAGAATATCGCAAAATATATTCGTAATCGTGAATATTCGAGTTTTTTTTAAATACCAGTTCATGCGAATTTTCGCAATCAAGAAAATAATGTTTAGATCATGAATTCGTGAATTCTCGAATATATGGCAAATATCGCGAATTCGAATATTGCCCTTGCCGCTCATCACTAGTTTTGAGGGCACTAGAGAGCTGGTTTCTAGATCTTATATGTGGCCCACTCTATTTAGGAATGTCAAGTCCTATGTGTCAGCCTGTGAGGTTTGTGCTAGGTCTAAGACACCTAGGACTCGCCCTGCTGGTAACCTATGACCCCTACTCATTCCCAGTAGACCCTGGTCCCATATCTCGATGGACTTTATTACTGACCTGCCGCCAGTGGAGGGTAAGACTGTGGTTTGGGTAGTGGTCGATAGGTTTAGCAAGATGGTTCATTTCATTCCTCTGTCTAAACTCCCGAATGCCAAGACCCTGGCGTCTATTTTTGTGAAAGAAATTGTACGGTTACATGGTATCCCGGAAAATATTGTATCTGACAGGGGTGTGCAGTTTGTGTCCAAATTTTGGAGGGCTTTCTGCCCTCAGTCTACCACCCTGAGAGTAATGGGCAGACTGAACGCCTTAATCAGTCTGTGGAACAATTCCTGAGGTCGTATGTTGCTGATGACCAGCAATTATGGGTTAAATACCTTCCGTTGGCTGAATTTGCTTTGAATAACCGTGTTAATTCTTCTGCTGGGGTCTCCCCTTTCTTTTGTAACCATGGTTTTCATCCCCGTTTTCATTCTGGGTCGTCAGTCTCCTCCTCTAACCCTGAAGCGGATAAACTCTCCTCCGAACTGTGCACAGTTTGGGCCCGGGTTCAATCGAACCTAGAAAAGGCTCAAAGTTCTCAAAAACTCAAGGCCGATAGGAGATGTTCCAAGGGGGTGAACTTTCAGGTTGGGGATAAAGTATGGTTGTCCTCCAAGAATCTATCTCTCAAGGTAGCTTCTAGAAAATTTGCTCCTCGTTTTATTGGACCGTATAAGATCACGGAGGTGATTAATCCGGTATCATTTAAGCTGGAGCTACCCGAGTCATTCCACATTCATAATGTATTTCATAAATCTCTACTTAAAAAGTATTTTGAACCTGTTGTACCATTGAAAGCCTCGCCTCCGGCGGTTCTTGTTAGTGATGCTGTCGAGTATGTGGTGTCTAAGATAGTGGATATCAGCAGAGTGCGTAATTCCTTACAGTGCCTGATTCACTGGAAGGGGTATGGACCCGAAGAGAGATCTTGGGTACCCGCCAGGGAGGTTCATGCTCCTAGACTTGTTCGAAAATTTCATTTAGAACACCCTGAAAGGCCATCGCCTGAAGTCTTGGATTCGGTGGCCCCTCGTAAAAGGGGGGGTACTGTCACGGGGCGCCAAAGGCGCACTCGGTCTCCCATCAGCCGCAGACCTGCTGCTTAGCTTCGGGAGCGAGGATCTGTGTTTGGCCTCACTCCCAGGGTGGCTTTGCTAGCTGGGAGGCTCCCTGCTCCTAGGTCTGCCTTGAGCGCCGAGCTGATCACTCGGTGCTCGACTTGTCTGTCTGTCGGTCATGTGACGCTGGCCACGTCACATGACCCTCAGACCCCACTATAAATACAGGCTGCGTGCTGGCCACAGGTTGCCTGTTAATTCTAGGTTCCTGTCTATTTGTTGGACTACTGAATACTCACCTGATCCTGTTCCCTGACGATCCTTTGCCTGCTCCTCCTGTACTGCACATCTCTCCTGCTATCCGGACCCCGGCTTCCCCCTGACGATTCTTTGCGGACTCCTGTTGTACTTTGTTTCTCTCCTGGTATTTGACCTCGGCTTTTCCTGACTATTCTCTGCTCATTCCTTAGTACTGCGTAGCTCTCTAGGTATTGACCCGGTCCGTTCACGTTCCGTTATTTGTCTTGTCTGTCTTCCCAGAACGTATCCTAAGTTACGGACTGCCGTCTAGTTGTCCCCTGTCATTAGGACTTATGAGGCCAGTAGACAGGGCCAGGGGTGAGGGTGGAGTGCTGTGGTCACTATCCTCCCCCCTGTGTGTAGTGTATGTGACCGTCACAATAGCTAGCTGAATTTTGGTGCAGACGCAGAATCAACACTCCAACAGCAGCCGCCGCATGGTGTCTGCCTCACATTGTTTTTAATAGAAGCACTGCATTTCATGACCAGCAGTTTAAAGTTGTGACTGCGCAAAGATAGGGGTTTCCCACTTGCCACTGTGTCCAGATGGATGCCGCTTAAAGCAGTGACAGGTGTCCGCTTGAGGTTTAGCTCAATTCAGTGCGCTAAACCACGAGTGGCTCCACGGCCCTCAAAGTGAACAACTGCAGTGGTTTCTGCATCAGATTTTGACAGCATCAAAGTCCGACATGTGAACACACCGTAAGGGGGAATAAAGGGGATTGGGTCGGATTGTGCAGATAAAGATTGGATGGAGTTAGTGCTGTACCAATAGAGTTACATTTATCTGGGTCTGTCTCTCTAGAGATAAAAATGGGGGTTGGGGTGTTAATGTCAGCCCAAGGGTAGAAAAACACCGCTGGCCGACACTAACACCTAGTGATAGTAATGCAGGTGTCCGTCAGATGCCTCTATTATAAACACCACACTGAAAAACCCCACAAAAAAAAAAATATATTACTTAAATAACCATTCTTCGACTCCAGCCCTTTAACTCCTTAAGGACACAGCCATATTTCACCTTAAGGACCAGGCCATTTTTTGCAAATCTAACCAGTGTCTGTCACGCTGGACAGGATACAAGATACACAGAATACCACCAAACAAGTGTCTAGGCAAGAAGCTGGGGATAAAGGTCACCTCCTGACAAATCGCTACCAGCTCTCCGTAGACTTCTATGCCCACGTTCAGACCCTGAAGGTGGGAATTAACGTGTCCCCGTGCCTAGGCTGAAGATTCCCTAAAATCCCTAAGATGGTGAAAGGGGGAAAGAGGCAGCCTGCTCCCTCAGGACCTGGAGGGGCAGGCGTCTCTCTAACAGCCTAGACAGACAACCACAAGAAAAACAAAACCAACTTATCTTGTTACTGAGCAGGAACAGCAAATCCTTCCTTCCTTCCACTGAGCAAGACAAAAGCTATAACCCACACAGGACACAGAGTGGGTGTAATTTAGACTCATACCAACGACCCCACCCAGTGCACCTGAAGGGAGGCGGATACAGCTCAACTCCAAAATAAAAACAAAAGGCTACACACGTGCTGCTAACCTGGCAGACCTCCGCACATAACCTGAGCAGGGCATGACAGTACCCCCCTTCTACAGGTGACCTCCGGACACCCAGGCCCAACTTTATCCGGGTGAGATCTGTGAAAAGCCCTCACCAGTCGGCTGGCCCTAACATCCACAGCCGGAACCCACATCCTCTCCTCAGGGCCGTATCCCCTCCAGTGTACCAGGTACTGAAGGGAATCCCGAAGAACTCTTGAGTCAAGAACCCTAAAAATCTCGAACTCTAAATTTCCATCAACCAGAACAGGGGTAGGAGGCAATGGCGATGGTTCCACCGGTTTCACATATTTCTTCAGTAAAGACCTGTGGAACACATCATGGATCCTCCAAGTCTGCGGAAGATCCAGACGAAACGCTACTGGATTGGCCACCGCAGATATTTTGTAAGGTCCAATAAATCTTGGACCCAGTTTCCAAGATGGTACTCTCAGTTTAATATTTTTAGTAGATAACCACACCAAATCACCCACACACAGGTCCGGACCGGTCATACGTCTCTTGTCAGCCATTCGCTTATACCTCTCACCCATCTTCTCCAAATTCACTTGGATCCTCCGCCAGATAGAAGACAAGGCAGAAGAAAATCTCTCCTCCTCTGGCATCCCAGAGGAACTAGTCCTAGAAAAGGTACCAAACTGAGGATGAAAACCGTATGCGCCAAAAAATGGCGGCTTACCCATGAACTCCTGCCTACGGTTATTCAAAGCAAACTCTGCTAGGGATAAGAATGAGGACCATTCCTCCTGATTCTCAGCCACAAAGCACCTCAAGTAGGTCTCCAGGTTTTGATTAGTACGCTCTGTCTGCCCATTCGACTGCGGATGAAAAGCCGAAGAGAACGAAAGTTGAATACCAAGCAGAGAGCAGAACGCCCTCCAAAACCTGGAGACAAACTGCGTGCCCCTATCAGAAACCACATCTGAGGGAATGCCATGTAATTTCACGATATTATCCACAAAAATCTGAGCAAGAGTCTTGGCATTGGGCAGACTAGCTAACGATACAAAGTGAGCCATTTTACTAAAACGGTCAACAACCACCAAAATTACTGTTTTACTCGGGCAGATCCGTAATAAAGTCCATAGACAAGTGCGTCCAAGGACGTGACGGAATAGACAAAGGAAGAAGTGAACCAGAAGGTTGAGTGTGAGCAACCTTTGACCATGCACAGGTTTCACAAGCTGCTACGTAATCCTCAACACTCTTACGTAACCCGGGCCACCAGAACCTCCGGGACACAAGATCAAAGGTGGACTTACCACCAGGATGTCCAGCAAGGACAGTATCGTGATGTTCCTTGAATACCTTGTATCGCAGTCCATCAGGAACAAACAACCTCCCTGGGGGACAAGAACCAGGAGCCCCCTCCTGGGCTCCCAACACCTCCATCTCCAATTCGGGGTACAGAGCGGAGACCACCACCCCATCAGCCAAAATCGGAGCAGTATCCTCTGAATCACATCCCCCAGGAAAACTGCGAGACAACGCATCTGCCTTGACGTTTTTAACCCCCGGGCGAAAAGTAACCACAAAATTGAACCTGGAAAAGAACAGTGACCATCTAGCCTGTCTAGGATTCAGACGCTTGGCAGATTGCAGGTAAGCTAAATTCTTATGATCAGTGTATACCGTAACGGGATGAGACGCCCCCTCCAACCAGTGACGCCATTCCTCAAAGGCCAATTTGATGGCCAGCAATTCCCTATCTCCTACATCATAATTCCTCTCGGCGACCGAGAGCTTCTTGGAGAAAAAAAGCACACGGAACCCATTTGCCAGGAGATGAACCCTGCGACAGCACTGCTGCAACCCTCACTTCTGATGCATCAACCTTGACCACGAATGGCTGAGACACATCGGGCTGCACCAGAATGGGAGCAGACGCAAAACATTCCTTAATAGCCGAAAAGGCCTGCAATGCCTCATCCAACCAGACAGACGTCGACGCCCTTCTTAGTCATATCGGTCAGAGGTTTTACAATGGTAGAATAGTTCAAGATAAATTTTCTATAATAATTAGTAAACCCCAAAAACCGCATCAAAGCTTTCTGATTCTCCGGTCGGTCCCATTCCAGAACCGCCAGGACCTTTTCGGGGTCCATACGAAAACCAGAGTCAGAAAGCAGATATCCCAGAAACGGAAGCTCCTGCACAGAAAACACACATCGACAAAACCTGTATCACGTGATCCTGATGGGTCTTCAGATCAGGAGAGTAAATTAGAATGTCATCCAAGTAAACTACCACAAACCTCCCCACAAAATGATGGAAAATGTCATTGACGAATCGCTGAAATACCGCTGGCGCGTTAGTTAACCCAAAAGGCATAACCAGATTCTCGAAATGACCCTCGTGCGTGTTGAAGGCCGTTTTCCACTCATCCCCTTCCTTGATTCTGATCAGATTGTAGGCCCCTCTTAAATCCAACTTGGAGAACACCTTGGCTCCAACAATTTGATCAAAAAGATCGGAGATCAAAGGAAGGGGATACGGATCACGGACCATAATACGGTTCAATTCCCGGAAATCCAAACAAGGTCTCAGCGATCCATCCTTTTTCTTTACAAAGAATAAACCAACTGCAACCGGAGACTTAGATGGCCTAATATGACCTTTTGCCAAACTCCCGGCAATATACTTCCGCATGACCTCTCTTTCAGGTTGAGAAAGATTGAAAAGCCGAGACTTTGGCAACCTGGGATGAGATTAACTGGACAATCATAGTCACGAGCAGGGGGCAATTCCTGAGACCCACCCTCCGAAAAGACATCCGCAAAATCTGAGAGATACTGAGGTAAAGCCGTAGTAGACACACCAGAGACAGATGTGCCAAGACAATTGTCCGAACAAAATTCACTCCAACCAATGATCTGTCTTGCTTGCCAATCTATAATTGGGTTATGTTTTGTCAACCACGGTAAACCTAAGACTATAGGAGCGGACAAGTCCTTCATGCAAAACAAGACATGATCTCAACATGTGAATCACCCACCCTTAACTGAATACCATGAGCAATATGAGTGAGACTCCTTTGAGAAAGAGGGGAAGAATCAATTGCGAAAACCGGAATCTCTCTTCTAAAGTACAAGTATTTAGACCCAGATTTTGAAGAAAAATAAAATCAATAAGGTTTACCCCAGCACCACAGTCAATGAATACTTCAACAATAAATTTTCTTGAGTCTAGCGCCACCATAGCTGGAAGGAAAAAACGAGTATTACATGGAGCTTGCATATCTGCTTGCTCCACCACCACATGCACACTACCAAGAGTCAGAGATGTTTTTTTTTCTTCTTTAAGTAAACCTCTTTGTGATTCTTTCTCATCAACATGCGGTTGTCACAACTAGCCGACAGTTACATTTTTCTCTCTATCCACATAATCACACCCTTGTCTCATTTCTCTGCTTCTCATTATGGTGGCGTAGGAACCACATTCACTATAAGGACCTTCTAATATCACAGGGTCATGTGAATGTGCCCCCCATCCCATACTGTGCCCTCCTATTCTCTTTTATCCCGTCACGGTATGGCAGTGTTATCCGGTCATTGTGCAGAGGTGTTTTCCGGTCAATGTATGGAGGTGGTATCCAATATCTGGATGGCCATAACTTATCCCTTTCCCTGCCCACGCCATCCTTTTTTAGACCTGGCATGAGCGGGAAAAAGATGCAGATTGTGGTGCTAAGGGCCTTTGCACCACAATCTGTGTCAGAAATACGTCTAACGTAGACGTATTTCTATATAATAAATGATCAACTAATTGTATTATCAATCGAGGGTAGGGCTAATATCTTTATATTATATAGATTCTCGTGTATTATACTGTGCCCTGTATTTCCCAGTAGAAAATAATCCTTGGGAAACACAGTCCTCATCCCTGACCACCAGGCCAATTTAGCGCTCTGTCAGTACATGGCGGTCTCCCCTCTCCGCCACGCTGCTCCGCTGTGTACTGGTGCTTATTCTGATACTAGGGCTGGGTTCACATCCTATTTTTGCCATCCATTTAATGCATACCAAAAATGTATGCGTTAACAGATGCCTCAGACTGATGCCGTACAGTGGCGTCCGTTCACCATACAATTCCATGGTAGAAATAAAATTTACGTTAACGTATGCATTTTTTAATAGACTCTGTAGGATACAAACACGTGGAGTGCATCACATTTGTATACATCAAACTGATAGGAAATAAAAAATTTCTGTGCTCCAGCAGGGCACATTTTTGAGAATTTCCCTTTAACCACATCAGCCCCCCTAGCTTAAACACCCTTAATGACCAGGCCACTTTTTACACTTCTGACCTACCCTACTTTAACCGTTTATTGCTCGGTCATGCAACTTACCACCCAAATGAATTTTACCTCCTTTTCTTCTCACTAATAGAGCTTTCATTTGGTGGTATTTCATTGCTGCTGACATTTTTACTTTTTTTGTTATTAATCGAAATTTAACGATTTTTTTGCAAAAAAAGTCATTTTTCACTTTCAGTTGTAAAATTTTGCAAAAAAAAACGAGATCCATATATAAATTTTTCTCTAAATTTATTGTTCTACATGTCTTTGATAAAAAAAAATGTTTGGGTAAAAAAAAAATGGTTTGGGTAAAAGTTATAGCGTTTACAAACTATGGTACAAAAATGTGAATTTCCGCTTTTTGAAGCAGCTCTGACTTTCTGAGCACCTGTCATGTTTCCTGAGGTTCTACAATGCCCAGACAGTACAAACACCCCACAAATGACCCCATTTCGGAAAGTAGACACCCTAAGGAATTCGCTGATGGGCATAGTGAGTTCATAGAACTTTTATTTTTTGTCACAAGTTAGCGGAAAATGATGATTTTTTTTTTTCTTTTTTTTTTTCTTACAAAGTCTCATATTCCACTAACGTGACAAAAAATAAAAACTTCTATGAACTCACTATGCCCATCAGCGAATACCTTGGGGTGTCTTCTTTCCAAAATGGGGTCACTTGTGGGGTAGTTATACTGCCCTGGCATTCTAGGGGCCCAAATGTGTGGTAAGTAGTTTGAAATCAAAATGTGTAAAAAATGGCTGGTGAAATCCGTAAGGTGCTCTTTGGAATGTGGGCCCCTTTGCCCACCTAGGCTGCAAAAAAGTGTCACACATCTGGTATCTCCGTACTCAGGAGAAGTTGAGCAATGTGTTTTGGGGTGTCATTTTACATATACCCATGCTGGGTGAGATAAATATCTCGGTCAAATGCCAACTTTGTATAAAAAAATGGGAAAAGTTGTCTTTTGCCAAGATATTTCTCTCACCCAGCATGGGTATATGTAAAAAGACACCCCAAAACACATTGCCCAACTTCTCCTGAGTACGGCGATACCAGATGCGTGACACTTTTTTGCAGCCTAGGTGTGCAAAGGGGCCCACATTCCTTTTATGAGGGCATTTTTAGATATTTGGATCCCAGACTTCTTCTCACGCTTTAGGGCCCCTAAAAAGCCAGGGCAGTATAAATTCCCCACATGTGACCCCATTTTGGAAATAAGACACCCCAAGGTATTCAATGAGGGGCATGGCGAGTTCATAGAAATTTTTTTTTTTTGGCACAAAGTCTCCCTTTCCGCTAACTTGGGGCAAAAATTTCAATATTTCATGGACTCAATATGCCCCTCAGCGAATACCTTGGGGTGTCTAATTTCCGAAAATGGGATCACATGTGGGGTATTTATACTGCCCTGGCATTGTAGGGGCCCTAAAGCGTGAGAAGAAATCTGGAATATAAATGTCTAAAAAAATTTACGCATTTGGATTCCGTGAGGGGTATGGTGAGTTCATGTGAGATTTTATTTTTTGACACAAGTTAGTGGAATATGAGACTTTGTAAGAAAAAAAAAAAAATTTCCGCTAACTTGGGCCAAAAAAATGTCTGAATGGAGCCTTACAGGGGGGTGATCAATGACAGGGGGGTGATCAATGACAGGGGGGTGATCAATGACAGTGGGGTGATCAGGGAGTCTATATGGGGTGATCACCTCCCTGTCATTGATCACCCCCCTGTAAGGCTCCATTCAGACGTCCGTATGTGTTTTGCGGATCCGATCCATGTATCAGTGGATCCGTAAAAATCATACGGACATCTGAATGGAGCCTTACAGGGGGGTGATCAATGACAGGGGGGTGATCAATAACAGGGGGGTGATCAGGGAGTCTATATGGGGTGATCACCCCCCTTTCATTGATCACCCCCCTATAAGGCTTCATTCAGATGTCCGTATGTGTTTTGCGGATCCGATCCATGTATAAGTGGATCCGTAAAAATCATACGGACATCTGAATGGAGCCTTACAGGGGGGTGATCAATGACAGGAGGGTGATCAATGACAGGGTGGTGATCAGGGAGTCTATATGGGGTGATCACCCCCATCATTGATCACCCCCCTGTAAGGCTCCATTCAGACGTCCGTATGCGTTTTGCGGATCCGATCCATGTATCAGTGGATCCGTAAAAATCATACGGACATCTGAATGCAGCCTTACAGGGGGGTGATCAATGACAGGGGGGTGATCAATGACAGGGGGGGTGATCAGGGAGTCTATATGGGGTGATCACCCCCTGTCATTGATCACCCCCCTGTAAGGCTCCATTCAGATGTCCGTATGCGTTTTGAGGATCCGATCCATGTATCAGTGGATCCGTAAAAATCATACGGACATCTGAATGGAGCCTTACAGGGGGGTGATCAATGACAGGGGGGTGATCAGGGAGTCTATATGGGGTGATTAGGGGTTCATAAGGGGTTAATAAGTGACAGGGGGGTGTAGTGTAGTGTAGTGTAGTGGTGTTTGGTGCTACTTTACTGAGCTACCTGTGTCCTCTGGTGGTCGATCCAAACAAAAGGGACCACCAGAGGACCAGGTAGCAGGTATATTAGACGCTGTTATCAAAACAGCGTCTAATATACCTGTTAGGGGTTAAAAAAATCACATCTCCAGCCTGCCAGCGAACGATCGCCGCTGGCAGGCTGGAGATCCACTCGCTTACCTTCCGATCCTGTGAACGCGCGCGCCTGTGTGCGCGCGTTCACAGGAAATCTCGCGTCTCGCGAGATGACGCATATATGCGTGACTCTGCGCAGGGCTGCCGCCTCCGGAACGCGATCCTGCGTTAGGCGGTCCGGAGGCGGTTAAGATGCATAAAAATGGCCCCTGATTAAAATACATATTTTTTGTGGGAATTTTTGCCAATGATCCCCCTCTGGATATCACTGTCCATGTTGTGGGACTATTTGTGTACTTCTAGTAAGTGTTTGGTGGCGGCAAATATGAGCTGAAGTTTTTTCAGGTTCGCCTGCCATTAAAGTGAATGGTGCCCGACGCAAACCGTCTCGGCCGAACTTCGTCCATTACTATACAGCTAGACCTGCCAATAGCCTTAGTGCAGTTCCTATGTTTATGTGTTAAAGACAAAAGCAGAGTTATTCACTGTGACATCATGTTTTGGATATCATATAACTGTTATATTTTGTGTTCACAGAAGCAGAAAAGATAATCTGCCTTTAAGATTCTTTTTATAGTGTAAGGTAAACTCAGTGACACAGCAGAAACAACAGAAAGTATAGTGTTAATCTGTTGTTGCTGGGCAGAATTCTAGACCAATCACAGCCAGCTTCTCACACAGCAAGAGTTTTCACCAATCACAGCCAGCCTCACACACAGCCTGTCTGGGAATTCCTCCAGCTCCTGCTGCTAGCATCATTATTCACAAGAGACAGGAGCTGAAGAGACATTCACTCCACTGAGAGCTGAGTTTTTTGGTAACAAGAGGCCAATATAGGTATTTAAAACAGTTATATAATGTTCATATTGTTAGTATTGTGTTTAGAACTGTATACTGAACTATATATATATATATGTACAGTACAGACCAAAAGTTTGGACACACCTTCTCATTCAAAGAGTTTTCTTTATTTTCATGACTATGAAGGCATCAAAACTATGAATTAACACATGTGGAATTATATACATAACAAACAAGTGTGAAACAACTGAAAATATGTCATATTCTAGGTTCTTCAAAGTAGCCACCTTTTGCTATGATTACTGCTTTGCACACTCTTGGCATTCTCTTGATGAGCTTCAAGAGGTAGTCCCCTGAAATGGTCTTCCAACAGTCTTGAAGGAGTTCCCAGAGATGCTTAGCACTTGTTGGCCCTTTTGCCTTCACTCTGCGGTCCAGCTCACCCCAAACCATCTCGATTGGGTTCAGGTCCAGTGACTTTGGAGGCCAGGTCATCTGGCGCAGCACCACATCACTCTCCTTCATGGTCAAATAGCCCTTACTTTCAAAGTTTTCCCAATTTTTCGGTAGTAATGATGTCCACTCGTTTTTCTTTACTTAGCTGCTTTTTTCTTGCCATAATACAAATTCTAACAGTCTATTCTGTAGAACTATGAGCTGTGTATCCACCTGACTTCTCCTCAACGCCACTGATGGTCCCAACCCCATTTATAAGGCAAGAAATCCCACTTATTAAACCTGACAGGGCACACCTGTGAAGTGAAAACCATTTCAGGGGACTACCTCTTGAAGCTCATCAAGAGAATGCCAAGAGTGTGCAAAGCAGTAATTAAAGCAAAAGGAGGCTACTTTGAAGAACCTAGAATATTACATATTTTCAGTTGTTTCACACTTGTTTGTTATATATATAATCCCACATGTGTTAATTCATAGTTTTGATGCCTTCAGTGTGAATCTACAATTTTCATAGTCATGAAAATAAAGAAAACTCTTTGAATGAGAAGGTGTGTCCAAACTTTTGGTCTGTACTGTATGTTTACTTACAGTTCCACCAATTGCAACCCTACAATTGCAAATACTAATTGCAAGCTACAAATTGCAAGCATACAATTGCAAGCCTTCAGATTCCATATTGCAATCCAAATTGCATATAACCATACCAGATCATACTCAACCAATCTGCAAAAAGTCACTGCTAACTACATACTGCAAGTGAACTATTAGTTACTAGACCTCAGATATACCTCTCATAAAGTGCTTAAATAACTTAAAGTGACAGTACAGATACTGAAGAGAGAAATATATATAACATTTTATGTTGAATAACAAGATTGAACAGTTGAACCACCATCTTAATCATACCGTCATTTTGTGATATCTATTCAACATGTGTTATGTACATGGACTATCTGCTGCGGAGGCGGCAGTGTTATATGAAGAAACGTTGAAGTTAATAAAGAAGTTATTTGAAGCATTTGGTGTGCTCTTTAATGGGAGTCTGTCACCACATTTGAGCATATTAGACTGATCAAATAGCGTTATATGTTCCACCCAGAACTTAAAAACGGTACCTTTGTTGTATCTAATGGAGTTTTCTTTCAGCCAAAAATGAACCTAAGATTCTGTAAATGCGCCCTCTCAAGTGCCCAGGGCGGCGTCTCAATTCGTCCGAGCCCCAGGCAGCACCTCCTCAACGGCTCATAACCCCGCCCTCCGTGTGCCTCTGCCCGCCCGTTTACTCTCCTCCTCTCTCCTTTTCCACTGCGCTACGAATTTGACCACGCAGTCGCAGTGGAAAAGGAGAGAGGAGGAGAGTAAACGTGCGGGCAGAGGCACACGGAGGGCGGGGTTATGAGCCGTTGAGGAGGTGCTGCCTGGGGCTCGGACGATTGAGATGCCACCCTGGGCACTTGAGAGGGCGCATTTACAGAATCTTAAAAGTTCATTTTTGGCTGAAAGAAAACTCCATTAGATACAACAAAGGTACCGTTTTTAAGTTCTGGGTGGCACATATAACGCTATTTGATCAGTCTAATATGCTCAAATGTGGTGACAGACTCCCTTTAAACCTACTGTTTCCATAGAACGGCGCTAGAGAAAGTACAGAGTAATAGACAATCTGGTTAGACTAAAAGTCAGAGATATCAAAATTTTTCTAATGCCACAGCCTCATGTTCGCAGTGTGAGAGGTACCCCAGGCCTCTACTGGGTTCTCGCCCTTCGAACTGCAATATGGCAAAGACCCTCGCGGTCTCTTGGATGTGGCTAAAGGGGCGTGGGAACAACAACTCACTCCACATAAAATTTTTATTGAGTTATTACCCAGATGCAAGATCGAATAGAGACAGTGTTGCCTCTTGTTAGGGAGCATATAGAGGCAGCTCAGCGAGCCCAGAGTCGGGTCTATAATCGGCAGGCTCGGGTCCGGATCTTTAACCCGGGTGATTGGGTTTTTGTTCTGGTGCCGACCGTGGTCAGTAAGTTCCTGGCTAGGCAGCTAATCGAGAAGTTAGGACAAGCATGGTACTTTTCTGTTTTGGACCTTACGAAAGGGTACTGGTAGGTGCCCTTAATGGAGGCTGGCAAAGAGAAAACTGCATTTGTCACACCTGAGGGGCTGTATCAGTATAAGGTGTCACCATTTGGTCTGCATGGCACCACCGCCACTTTTCAGCGACTTATGGACATTGTGCTTTGTCCACATTGTCGGTATGCTTCGGCTTACCTGGACGATATTGTCATCCACAGTAGCGACTGGGAAAGTCACCAACCCAAAGTGCAGGCTGTAGTGGACTCCCTTCGAAAGGCTGGACTAACCGCTAACCCGAAAAAATGTGTAATAGGGTTAGAGGAGACTAAGTACCTGGGGTATGTCATTGGGCGTGGAGTCATCAAACCCCAAGTAAACAAAATAGAGGCGATAAGAAATTGGCCCCGACCTGTCACCACTAGGCAAGTAAAGTCTTTCCTGGGAATGGTGGGCTATTAGATGAGGTTTGATCCCCACTTTACTACGGTGGCCAAGCTATTGACAGGGCTCTTGAAGGGACACAAGTGAGTGCTGGTTCACTTGGTTGATCGGGCGGAAGAGGCTTTCTCCGCTTTGCAGTCTTCGCTTTCTCTGGGTCCCCGGGTTTGGTGAAGCCTGACTTCAAAAGGGAGTTTATAGTACAGACTGATGCCTCCGAAGTAGGCCTCGGTGATGTACTGTCTCAGGAAGTCAATGGGGAGGAGCATCCCCTTGTCTTCCTCAGCCGTAAGCTCACTCCAGCCGAGACCCGGTACAGTATAGTGTTGAGAGAGTGCCTGGCTATCAAGTGGGCACTTGAGCCTCTCCGCTATTATTTTTTAGGGAGAAAGTTTTGCTTGGTGACTAACCACTCCCTATCAAGTGGATGAGCCAGGCTAAAGACAGAAATGCCCGGGTCACCCGATGGTTTCTGTCCTTACAAAACTTTAAGTTTTCGGTGGAACACAGGGCAGGCCAGTTACAGAGAAACACGGATGCCCTGTCCCAGGTACACTGTCCGGCGCATGTTCACCCCCTCAGGGTTGAACAAAGGGGGGGGGGGGTATGTGACACAGTGAGGGGTTTTGTCTGGGAAGGCAGGTATTTTCCTCCCAGCATTAGTGTTGAGCACAAATATTCGAATACCGAATTGCTTGTGGGCCAATGAGAAGGAAGCAATGTCAAGTTCACAACAATACTTAGTGCACCAATCAGTAAACTGTAGTCAGACCTGCTAAAATGTGAAGTTGCACGTAGTGCGATAAAATATTCTAATCACTGCCGATTAGCGTAATCGCGAATATATTGGAGCACTTGACTCTATCTGCATATAAAGTTATTCTAATGTTCTGCCGTGCCAACCATTTTCTCCAGTCTCAGAAAACTTATACCAGCTTGAAAAATGTAAAATATCGTGAATTTGAATACAGCCCCTGCCGCTCATCACTACCCAGTATCTGCTGCTGGGCTGATTTACAGCCATGTGAGGTCAAATACCGGACCGGAGTTTAAGTGCCGGTCCGGGTTTTGGCAGCACCTGGCTGTCTTTAAATAGTCAGCTGGGCTAAGCAGCTGAGTCTCTGTGTTGGGATCTGAGATTTTGTGCCGGACTGGAGGGCTGAGAGCCATGTGCAGGGGGAGCAGGCCCCCTAAAGCCTGCTGTGGACTACTGAAGGCAGAACTGCTAGCAAGGTGACTTGTGCAATATGAACTTTCCATAGTGTGCGAATTAACACCAAAGACTGTGACATGTTGTTCTGTGCAAATTGAACTGCCCATTTGTGTGTGAATTAACACCAAAGACTACAAAGTGACGTGTTGTTTTGTGCAACTGCCGCAAGTGTGAATAAACACTGAAGTTGGAGTTAAGAACTTGTATTTTGCCTCTGCGTCCGCTTACCCTATCTACCAGAGCGAAACCCCACACTATTTATAATTTTATAATTTTTTAACTAATTATGAGGAATTTATTGACTCTTGGACGTCGTGGTTGAATCAGAAAAAAGTGAATAATCTAGATAAGTTTTTATCTCTCTGCTCAAGGGGATTATGGGGAGGAACACTTACATTGTGGGTTCTGCATTTTTTTTTTCTTATTGCTGAAATGCTATTAAATAAAGAGCAAAAAAATTATAAATTAAAAAAATTATAAATTATAATAAAGAAATATAAAAGAAAGATTGAACCTACCTTACAGGTGATCATTTTGCATGTTTTCACCATAATAGCTGATGGATTCCCAACTACAGCGGATAGAACTCTTTTAACCTCCGGGTGGTCAGAAAGCATAACATCCCAGCAAAACCTCTGAATCACTCCACCCACTCCACGTCTTCTCATCTCAGCAGCTACACGAATATCTTCCACCACAGCAGTAGTTCCATCATCAACCAGTATGAATGACTCAAAGCCCACCTGACGATCCATAAGGAGAAGAACAAGATGAGAATAGAGTAGGTCATGGAGTTTCTGCTCTAAGATCTGACCATACAGAAGGACATACAAGCAGTACTTTGTCATATTTTATGAACACATCTTCAACTTTCTAGTATACTTTGTGTTTGAATTCCTTTTGACAGTGAATGGAAACATTTTTTTATATTATCAGTAGTGTTGATCGAGCACCCGAGCACAATAAAAGTCTATGGGAGAACCCGAGCATTAAACCAGGCTCCCCCTGCTCTGAAGAGGGGAGGGTGCCGGGTCCTACTGAGGTCTATGCAGAAGATCGCTGTACAGTGGGGGAATCCTCCAGTGTGAGTCAGCGCTTAGGAGTACCTGCTCTGACTCCATATATAGCTATGTCCATATATGGAGTCAGTGCTTGGGGACACCAGTGTATTTAAATCTAATTTAGCCTTTACTTCTGAAATGTTTCTGCCAGGATTTGAGCTCACAACATTCTACATTAGAGGCAAGAATCTTAACCACTCAGCTATAAAGCTAAATGATAAACTGTGTCAGAAAAACCAAATAGTAATTTCTCATGTAGTAAGTATTCCTATACAGCAGAAGTATCATTTTATATTTAACCGCAGGTTACCATGTAGCTGTATAGCGGAGTGGTTAAGGTTCTTGGCTCTAATGTAGAAGGTTGGGAGTTCAAATCCTGGCAGAAATGTATCAGATATAGAGGCTAAATTTAATTTATATATTTTATATTTTTTTTTTGTAATTGTAAAAAATGTATGGCACAAAATAAATGTGTAATTACTAACAAAAAGAAAAAAATATATATATACCAAATTTAGTTAAAGGGTTTCTGTCACCCCGCAAAACTAATTTTTTTTTTTTTGGATAGTTAGATTCCTCATAGCGCGATATAGGAGAATATAATGCTCTTACTTACTTTCATGCGGCCGATTCTTTATAAAACGAACTTTTATAAT
Source organism: Bufo bufo (assembly GCF_905171765.1). Taxonomy (NCBI): domain Eukaryota; kingdom Metazoa; phylum Chordata; class Amphibia; order Anura; family Bufonidae; genus Bufo; species Bufo bufo. Next base: position 804,858,430 of record NC_053389.1, read on the forward strand.
ATGTAAATGAGGGCTCTACCAGCAAGTAGGGCGTCTACTTGCTGGTAGCTGCTGCAGAAATCCGCCCCCTCGCCGTGTTGATTGACAGGGCCAGCCGTGATCTCCTCCTCCGGCCGGCCCTGTCAGTAATTCAAAAATCGCGCGCCTCGCGTCATTCGGCGCAGGCGCTCTGAGATGAGGAGGCTCGTATCCTCAGCACTCCCTCAGTGCGCCTGCGCCGATGACGTCTTCTCTTTCGGTGATGTCATCGGCGCAGGCGCACTGAGGGAGTGCTGAGGATACGAGCCTCCTCATCTCAGAGCGCCTGCGCCGAATGACGCGAGGCGCGCGATTTTTGAAATACTGACAGGGCCGGCCGGAGGAGGAGATCACGGCTGGCCCTGTCAATCAACACGGCGAGGGGGCGGATTTCTGCAGCAGCTACCAGCAAGTAGACGCCCTACTTGCTGGTAGAGCCCTCATTTACATATTATAAAAGTTCGTTTTATAAAGAATCGGCCACATGAAAGTAAGTAAGAGCATTATATTCTCCTATATCGCACTATGAGGAATCTAACTATCCAAAAAAAAAAAAATGAGTTTTGCGGGGTGACAGAAACCCTTTAAACATTTTCTTCTGAATACAAACACCTCATGTATGGTTGTAAACTGTTTGGGCACACAGCAGGGGTCAGAAGGGAATGAGCTCCATATGATTTTTGGAGGGTACATTTTTTTTTTGGAATTGTTTTTGGGCACCATTTCACATTTGATGAGACGCTGAAGTCTCCACAGATTGGAACCCCCCCCCCCCCCTAAAAAAAATAAAAAAATGGCTATTTTGACACTTGAAACCAATTTTTTCTATTATAAAAAAATGTTTTCACTTTTATTTTTGTCCCACTGTTTCACTACAGTACAATATATGCTGAACTGTTTTATGCCTCATTCACACATCAGTGTTTGGTCAGTGATTTTGAGCCAAAATCAGGAGAGGAGGCTCCACAGAGATAAGGTATAAGAGAAATATCTGTCGTAACAGCCAGGCCCCTGCTGCTGATCGGGCGAGTGCAGGAGATGCGCCTGCTCAATCAAGGCAAGTACATTAACGTGGGAATACAGCAAAAGACCACATTCCCCCACGTAGATGTACACGAAAATGCGTGAAGGGTTAAGGCCTGCAAATTATTTCAGCATTTTGTTAGATTTATTGTACAGTGCAGATATAAGACGTAATGTTAATAAGCAGCAGGCAGATAAGGTCACGGAGCTTCAGGTCAGATCTTGGTAATCTCTCATTGTGTGCACATGCAGTGGCCAGGATACTTAATATTCTGTATTTGTCGTGACGCCAATTGCAGCGTGCGCAGGGTACTATCTCAGGGCCCTTCCAAGGTATTATAACGCAAGTCCCAGATTAGGAATGCCAGAGTGGTGTAATGGCCTGTAATGTCTCTGTAGGATCTCATACATTTGTAGGGCTGGGCTCTTGGCTCACTTGCAATAGATTTGAGTGTAGTGATAGTAGGAGTAATAGAGGAACTTGGCAGAATAAATGATGTCCAGACCTTTAGATGAAGTTCAAACGTTGCTTTACTTGACATAACTTTCATCCAAGCAGTATACAGCTTTGGTCTCTTGGTCCCAGCAGGTTTCGGGAAACATTGGCAGGAATGAATACTTCTGCTTTAAATATGGAGCTTGCAGGATAAAAACGTTTGCTTGGTAGCTCTGTAACTATGGCAGGGTTAGCTTCTGCACTTATCTGATAGCTTCTTCTTTGTGGGGACAGACTAGCTGAGGAGGAATTGGCTGATTCTAGGTCTCTGGATTTATCTCACAGATGGATTCTCAGTGGATGCTTTCTTCCTGGAACTTTGGAGGTGGTCTGTAGTTTTCTGCTGTTCTCATCCAGCAGAGCTGAAGGTGCTCAGACTGGGTATATGACTAAGTCTCAGCAGAGACTAGGTCCTTGCTGTCTTCCCTATGCAGGGGGACTCCTGGACGCTATCACACACCCTACCCCTAGCAGGGGGGAGGCTACACTGACTCTAACTTCCATCTCCACTTATGCTGCAGGATGTGGGAACTGCCCACTCTCTCACAGAGGGGGAGCTAAGCTGGAATAATCCATTCCAGCTCAGATTCACTAAACTGTACTTGCCAATGAGTTGCTGCCACCTACTGGTAACCAGGCAAACTACAGGAACAATTACATTTAACATGGATTTATATGCACATTTGTGGAAGACATAATGTAAATTATATCAGATGACATTATAAAGGCTCTTAGGAAATAGTAGTGGGGAAGAGGTGTGTAGTAACACAACTCTGGGGTGTTACACAAACAAGATGGTGGATAATAGAGACAGGTGGTGTGGTCAGAAGATGTGGATGGCACTGTGTGTTTATACCCTTAGTGCACACACTTGGACGAGCACAGAATCTTCTTGCAACAGGTTTTTGTATGTAGTGTGAATGTGCGGTATTAGCCAATACCCTCTGGATCGTGTCCTTGAATCTATCTTGAAGGAATATAATGGCAGGTCATACAATTTGCAAGGAACCATCCTGCCAACCATGGCACAACCACACATATAGAAGCAGCCGATTAGAGATATTTGTGATGATTATTATACTGGGGTCGGCCGTAAATTTCAAAAGCAGCTTCATGCCTAAAATATAATGCTTTCAGCAGGTTCTTACATGATACAACTAAACTATGAAACATCCTCCTAACTTTTCCCCTGTTTAATTGGAACATGCTGACATATCATATCCCAAAAGTAATAGATGTAGGACATCAACCTAAACGGCAGTTCACTCCTTACAGAAGACTTTTTCAATATGGTTTCATAAACTCTTTCGCTACCAACTCCCTACATGTACGATGGAGTGATGTGGAACGAAGTTTAAACATGGCGCCTGCTTATGTGTCCCATAGCCAGATTTTCTCTGCTGTTTCAAACAGCAGAGGCCCGCCGCTAATGACCGCGACTGTCAATAATGTCAATCGGGGTCATTACAGCCTTTAGATGCCGTGATCATGGCTAGTGATGAACGAACATCAGCCGGTATGGTTCGCGAACGCGCGTTCGCGATTAAATGTTAGCGAACTGCGCGTTTGCGGCGGGCCTTATTGACTTTAATAGCAGGCGAACCTTAAAAATCTTGCAGCCACCAAATACTTACTGGAAGTGCACAAATAGTCCCACAACATGGACAGTGATATACCAGAGGTGGCTCATTGGCAAAAATTACCACAAAAAATATGTATTTTAATCAGGGGCCATTTTTATGCGTCTTAAAGGGAAACTCTCAAAAATGTGCCCTGCTGGAGCCTAGAAAATTTTTATTTTAGGCCATGGGAGTACAGGCCCCAAACATTAGCCATTCACCTGACAGAGAAGAACTTGTGATTATGTGGCTGGAGGCAGGCGATAAATCCTAGTGAGCCCCCTTGAGGCATTTTTGTACATTTACATGTCCCTCTGTGGCTCCTACATGGTATAATGACCACCAGTGACCCCTATACAGTTTAATGGCCACTAGTGGCCCTTCACACAGTATAATGACCCCCCCATGCTCCCAAACACAGTATAAGGACCCCCAGTGGCCCCACACACAGTATAATGACCCCACAGTGGCCCTTTATTCAGAATAATAACCCCAGCCCCCCCCCCCCCCCCCATTCAGAATAATGACCCCCAGTGGCCCCCACACATGGGGTTATACTGTATGGAGGGGGCACTGGGGGTCATTATACTGTATGGAGGGGGCACTGGGGGTCATTATATTGAATGAGGTCTCTGGTGGTCATCATACTTAACGGAGGGTAAGTGGGGATCATTATACTAAATGGGGGGCACTGGAGGTCATTATACTGTGTAAGGGGCCCTCACAGTGTAATGACCCCCCCAGTGGCCCCCTCACATACCTATCATTGCTGGAGCGCAGGGGAGCCGGCGGTCCTGTCATTCACTAACTGCAGCTCCCTGCGCTCCTGCTCTCCTCAGGCCCGCTGCAGCAGTGAGACACACGTCATGACGTCACTGCTGGGCCGGGCCTGGAGGAGAGAAGGAGCTGTGCAGTGATGTAGCTAGAACTGACTGGGCCCCACAGAAAATTTTAGTACGCCCCCCACCCAGTGGGTTCACATCACGTTTTTCCTATCGGTTTGATGTATACAAATGTGCAGCAAGAAATGGCTGCCAGATCGGGTTCTTTTATAGGGTGGGGATGTGCCCATGTGCTTGTGCAGAAATGTCTCAATTGGCTGTCCTATCCCACCTGATGGATGTGTCATGGGTCAAAGTTCGGAGCAATGCAAAAGAATATGGCGCTGGCGGACATCGCCATATGTTTGCATGTAAAGCGAATCGCGAACGCGCAGGGCAATCTCTAATCCTGGTAACTGAAGGCTGAAAAACCCAGAAGCGCACTTCCGGGTTAAACCATCTATATAAAAATAAAAATATTATATAAATATATATATATATATATATATATATATATAATGAAAAAAACTATCGGCAGCACCACCGGAATTGATGGTATAACAAAAAAGGAAGGACGGGTGCAAAGTCCAAGTATGGTAACTAGTGCTTACCCACTTATAGACAGCAAGAAAATCGGATATATTTCGGATATATATATATTTTTTAAATGTAAATCACCCCCCCCCCCCCCATTGCTTAGAATAATAAAATGAATGCATAAATTAAATATATATATAATTATGGGTAGTGTTGAGCGAACTTGCGATTTGCAAGTTCAGCGTTCGGGTTATCTGAGAATTCCGTAATGGATTCCGTTACCACTGAGTCTGACCATAACGGAATTCTATGGCGGCATGCACCACGGAAAACTATAAGAGGCATTCCGCCCTAATAGAAGTCTATAACCGGCATAGACTTCTATTATGACTAGGGTTGAGCGAACACGAACTGTAAAGTTCGGGTTCGTACCGAACTTTAGGATTTTTGGACCCTGGACCCGAACTCGAACATTTCAGTAAAAGTTCGGGTTCCGGTTCGGTGTTCGGCGCTTTCTTGGCGCTTTCTGAAAGGCTGCAATCAACAAGCGGTTAACTGTCTGACCTTAGAAGCCATCACAGCCATGCCTACTAATGGCATGGCTGTGATTGGCCAGAGAAGCATGTGACTCAGCCTCTATATAAGCTTGAGTCACATCTGCACGTCACTCTGCTGTGCTTAGTGTAGGGAGAGGATGCTGCTGGACTTGTGATTTCAGCGAGAGAATAGGAGAGAATCTAACTCAGCGATCTACAGAGAAATAGTTGTGTGGGTGTAGGGCACAATCGTTTTACCCTGCCCTGAGCCCATTGACAAAAAAAAAAAACTTTTATAATTCTGTTAGTTAGGTGGGCGGCGGCGGCGGCCATTTTATGCAAGCTCAGTGCACCAGCACTGCATCTGAGCTTTTGGGATATTGCAAATCACCATTTTTTGGGCAATCTACAACATCTGGATTAGTCAGTGTGCAATTTAAGCTAGAAATACGCCCATCATTTTCTGGGGTTTTAAAAACACACTTTTTTTACATAAAAATTTGAAATACAGCCATTTAAAATGCAGCCATTTTGGGCAAAGAAATCTTTAATTTAGGCCTACACTGGTTCAGGCCCTGTGAGATACACCCTCTACATACAGGGTTTTGATTCAGGCATTTGAAATACAGCCATTTGAAATACAGCCATTTTGGGCAAAGAAAGATTTAATTCAGGCCTACACTGGTTCAGACAGTGTGAGATATACCCTCTACATACAGGGGTTTTATTCAGGCATTTGAAATACAGTCATTTTGGGCAAAGAAATATACACTGCTCAAAAAAATAAAGGGAACACTTAAACAACACAATGTAACTCCAAGTCAATCACACTTTTGTGAAATCAAACTGTCCACTTAGGAAGCAACACTAAGTGACAATCAATTTCACATGCTGTTGTGCAAATGGAATAGACAACAGGTGGAAATTATAGGCAATTAGCAAGACACCCCCAATAAAGGAGTGGTTCTGCAGGTGGTGACCTGACCACTTCTCAGTTCCTATGCTTCCTGGCTGATGTTTTGGTCACTTTTGAATGCTGGCGGTGCTTTCACTCTAGTGGTAGCATGAGACGGAGTCTACAACCCACACAAGGGGCTCAGGTAGTGCAGCTTATCCAGGATGACACATCAATGCGAGCTGTGGCAAGAAGGTTTGCTGTGTCTGTCAGCGTAGTGTTCAGAGCATGGAGGCGCTACCAGGAGACAGGCCAGTACATCAGGAGACGTGGAGGAGGCCGTAGGAGGGCAACAACCCAGCAGCAGGACCGCTACCTCCGCCTTTGTGCAAGGAGGAACAGGAGGAGCACTGCCAGAGCCCTGCAAAATGACCTCCAGCAGGCCACAAATGTGCATGTGTCTGCTCAAACGGTCAGAAACAGACTCCATGAGGGTGATATGAGGGCCCGACATCCACAGGTGGGGGTTGTGCTTACAGCCCAACACCGTGCAGGACGTTTGGCATTTGCCAGAAAACACCAAGATTGGCAAATTCGCCACTGGCGCCCTGTGCTCTTCACAGATGAAAGCAGGTTCACACTGAGCACATGTGACAGACGTGACAGAGTCTGGAGACGCCGTGGAGAACGTTCTGCTGCCTGCAACATCCTCCAGCATGACCGGTTTGGGATTGGGTCAGTAATGGTGTGGGGTGGCATTTCTTTGGAGGGCCGCACAGCCCTCCATGTGCTCGCCAGAGGTAGCCTGACTGCCATTAGGTACCGAGATGAGATCCTCAGACCCCTTGTGAGACCATATGCTGGTGCGGTTGGCCCTGGGTTCCTCCTAATGCAAGACAATGCTAGACCTCATGTGGCTGGAGTGTGTCAGCAGTTCCTGCAAGACGAAGGCATTGATGCTATGGACTGGCCCGCCCGTTCCCCAGACCTGAATCCAATTGAGCACATCTGGGACATCACGTCTCGCTCTATCCACCAACGTCACGTTGCACCACAGACTGTCCAGGAGTTGGCAGATGCTTTAGTACAGGTCTGGGAGGAAATCCCTCAGGAGACCGTCCGCCACCTCATCAGGAGCATGCACAGGCGTTGTAGGGAGGTCATACAGGCACGTGGAGGCCACACACACTACTGAGCCTCATTTTGACTTGTTTTAATGACATTACATCAAAGTTGGATCAGCCTGTAGTGTGTTTTTCCACTTTAATTTTGAGGGTGACTCCAAATCCAGACCTCCATGGGTTAAAAAATTTGATTTCCATTTTTTTTTTTGTGTGACTTTGTTGTCAGCACATTCAACTATGTAAAGAACAAAGTATTTCAGAAGAATTAATTAATTCAGATCTAGGATGTGTTATTTTTGTGTTCCCTTTATTTTTTTGAGCAGTGTATAATTTAGGCCTACACTGGTTCAGGCCCTGTGAGATACACCATCTACATACAGGGGTTTGAATCAGGCATTTGAAATACAGCCATTTTGGGCAAAGAAATCTTTAATTCAGGCCTACACTGATTCAGGCCGTGTGAGATACACCCTCTACATACAGGGGTTTAATTCAGGCATTTGAAATACCGCCATTTGGTGCACCAATATTTAATTCAGGCCTACATTGGTTCAGATCGTGTGAGATACACCCTCTACATACAGGAGTTTGATTCAGGCATTTGAAATACAGACATTTGAAATACAGCCATTTTGGGCAAAAAAAATCTTTAATTGAGGCCTAGTCTGGATCAGGCCGTGTGAGATACACCCTTTACATACTGTCGTTCTATTCTACTATTAATTAAACACCCATTTAGGGCAAGATCCTAAATTCAAAAAATATGAGGAGACCGTCAAATAAGGGATGTGGCCCAGGTCGTGGTGCTGCTGGTGGAGCTCCTGTTGCAGGGAGAGGACGTGGTCGATCTGTGCCAGCTACACGCACAAGTGAAACCCCTTCCTCAGGTGCGAGTAGGCGACAAAACCTGCAGCGGCATTTGGTCGGGCCTAATGCTGCTCTACAAATGGTGATGTCACGACGGGGAGTCCAGGAACGCCCCATCGCACAATGCTCTGGCTACCAGGACGCAATGCAGGGAAAAGGGAGCTGGTCACCTTCTAACGCTTCCCTCAACAGGCCCTAGTCTCCTAACTGTATGAGCCCCCTTCAGTGGTAAGAGGACTCATACGCACATGCCTAGAGACCTAGGAATCCCTGCATTGCCCTACAGATGATGACAGGGCATAGAATACCTGTGCATCCATGACACGGATGACAGGCGTCTCGAGAGGCCCAGTAGCTGACAGGATGCAAGACTATGGGTAAAACAGTACGGCAGGTAAGTCACACAGCAACATAACAATGCTATAAACACTTACCTACTGCAGCAGAGATGGACGGAGGCTCCAGGCTGGGAAACCCACAGTCTTGCCTTCGCTTAAACCCCTCCGGGAAAGCAAGCCCCTTCCGGAGCAATCACACCACCATGCGAACCTCCAAACAGGGACCACACCAAAACTACAACAAAACTAGAGAGGAAGGGTACAGGAAAAGGACACAAATAATAACAACTAAGGGTGGCTCACACAGCATGACACATTCAGCCAGGGAGCAGAGCTCCAACACAGACTGACAACAATCAAACTCAAACTGACCTCAGGCTCCACCACACCAACATATAAGGAGGCCTGAGGTCACACCCACCACACTCCAACAAGTTTAACCCTGTGCACACCAAATCAGGGAAAACACCATTAAATGTTGCCGCAGGCAACTAAATAAAGCCACGACCTTAACACAAGGTTGTGACAGGTGAGGCCTGAACATGTACAGGCGATAGTAGATTGGGTTGCTGACAGTGGATCCAGTTCCTTCACATTGTCTCCCACCCAGTCTCCTGCTGAAAGACCACAGTTGGCACCTGCAGCCAATGTCCATCAGTCTTTCACCTCACCCCCTTGCAAATCAGCCAAGCAGTCTGAGCCATAAGTCATGCAGCAGTCTTTTCTGCTTTTTTATGACTGTTAGCAGGGTTTCCCAGGGCCATCCACCTAGCCCTGCCCCAGAAGTGGAAAAGATTGAGTGCACCGATGCCCAACCACTTATCTTTCAAGTTGAGTACATGGGAGGACCATCGCAGCACGTCTCGGATGATGACAAAACATAGGTGCCAACTGCTGGGGCTTTCGAAAGTGTGCAGACCGACAAGGAAGGCAGGGGTGAAAACTGGGTGGAAGATGATGTGGAGGACGATGAGGTCATGCGAATCAAGGTCATGCGAGTGACCTATGTAGTTCGGAGGAAGAGGTGGTGGTCGCACAGAGCCACCAGCACAGCAGAAGAGGGAGCAGGGTGCAAGAGCGGAGCGGCCGTCCTCTAGACAGTACGTCTGCTACTGCCCACCTCAGCAAGGGACCGAGCACACCAAAGCCAGCTCCAAGGAGTTCCCTGGCGTGGCAGTTCTTCAGACAATGTGCTGACGACAAGACACGAGTGGTTTGCACGCTGTGCAATCAGAGCCTGAAGCGAGGCATAAACGTTCTGAACCTGAGCACAACCTGCATGACCAGGCATTAAAGTGCAAAGCACGAGCTGCAGTGGAGTAGACACCTCAAAAACCAAGAACGGTCTGGCTCCTCCTGCTTCCTCTTCTGCTGCAGTCTCGGCCTCTTCATCCATCTCTGGTGTGAAAGTGCCACCTGCCACCCCGCAAACAGAGGATCTACCAGCAACACCAACACCTGGGTCACCAAGCATCTCCACAATGTAAAAAGTAGTATAGACAAACCTCTCACTCCCCTTACAATTCTGGATTGGGTGCTCTAGTCTCAAATTGATTCACTCAAATCAACAAAGGCGTAATAAAAAGTATATATTATGTAGTATGAGACTGGCACTCACTCGCATGAAAATAGAGAAGTAGTAATAGTGTTGTTACACAATATTTAATTGCCAAAATATATTAAAATACAACATCACAATACAATACAATATTAAAATAACAATCGCTGCAGCGGAGACAATATCAGTCCCTAAAAATACCTAAAATGTAAAACTTCAATAAAAACTCAAAAAAAAGTCCAAAAAGAAGGGGACCATACGTCCTGAATGTGCAAAAATATTGCAAGCCAAAAGTGTCAGTCTATTCCTTATAATAGTATTGGCATTCCTTTCTTGTATGCAATATAACGTGCAAAATCCATGCAAGGCACCTTTTTCAAATATTCGGAATTTGTCCGATATAAATACAAGTGGTTGAGGAGCCAACCCGGAGGGAGGCCATTTTGGATTTGGTATTCACAAATGGGGATTCGGTATATGATGTCATTGTAGGCGAAACCTTGGGATCTAGTGATCACCAGTCAGTGTGGTTTATTATAAGAACTGTGAAAGAGTCCCACCACACAAAAACAAAAGTTTTAGATTTTAGAAAAACAGACTTTTCAAAAATGAAATTAGTCATAAATGAGTCCTTATCAGACTGGAACGGATTACATGGAGTCCAGGAGAAAGGGAACTACTTAAAAGGTGCATTATTGAAGGCAACAGAAAATTGCATTAGACTTGTCAGTAAAAGCAAAAAAAGGAAGAGACCACTGTGGTACTCAGCAGAAGTGGCCCAAATCATTAAAAATAAAAAGCTAGCATTTTGTAATTATAAAAAAAAAACAGAGCAATGAAGATAAGGAAATCTACAAGATTAGGCAGAGAGAGGCCAAGCAAGTTATAAGAACTTCTAAAGCGCAGGCAGAAGAAAAACTAGCTCAGTCTATGAAAAAAGGGGATAAGACATTCTTCAGATATATAAATGAAAAAAGGAGGCCCCACCTAGCAGCCTCCGTCGCCGCACCAATCCTAAAGGAGTGGCTAGAATAACCTATCCACCCCCGCCCGGATCAAACATTTAGAAAAAAACGCCGAGAACTGAAACCGAGACAAAAAGGAGCCATCCGCATGGACCAACAAGGGGGACGCCACCCCCCCGGCCCCCAACCCATACTCCCGTAAACAGCGAACCGGGCACATATCGCAACTGTCAATCTGAAAAAGCACCACCTTCCGACCCCTCCCCATCGTATCCATTTTTGACCGCCGGATGACAAACTCCACTCTGTCCACAAACAACTCCACATCCCCTCTTAACAAACCCCCCGCTCGACTCACCGAAGGACAGACTAACTCCCCCACCCGCATCGCCCCAAAGAACGCCAGCGAGAAAGCCAACCGGAACAACCGTGCTTCCCCCTCTGACCGACAAACACCCCTCAACTGACCCCCCAACTGAATCAACAACCCAAACGAAACCGGCCGTCTCCCATCCACCCCCGCACCCATTCTCCGCCACCCTTTCAGCACCTGCACCACGAGAAACGCTTTCGTGACATCCACCATCTTCCGAGCCTTAAAACCGAAAGCCAACCCCGCCATGTAACCATTAACCTTGCTGACCGACCAACCCTGCTCCCTACCATGACCCAAAAACATTAACAACGCCAACTCCGGCTCCTCAGTTCCCTCTCCCAACACTGAACACCAATCCTCCCAGGCCCTCCAAGCCATCATATACAGATCCCACGTACCCGGAGCTAAGGACGCCCGAACAAGCCCCATTAACGTTCCTCCAACAGCTCCCACAGGCAACCCGGACACTCCAGACCAACCGCGTCCGCCTCCGGAACCAACTGCCGAAAACGAGTCCACTGTGAACGAGAAAGGGCGTCAGCGATACAATTCTCCACCCCAGGCACATGCACCGCCACAACCCAGGCATTAAGCGACAAGCACTTCAACACCAACCGCTGCATCAGCCGCACCACCAACGGCGACGATGCCGACAGGCCATTAATCGCCTGAACCACCCCCATATTGTCACAGTGAAAACGCACCTTCCGGTCCCGGAAACGCTCCCCCCACAACAAAACCGCCAACACAATGGGGAACAATTCTAACAGAGCCAAATTCCGCACCCAACCCCGTTCAACCCAAGCCGCCGGCCAAACTCCAGCACACCACTGACCGCCACAGAAAGCCCCAAAACCTGATCCCCCCGCCGCATCAGTGAATAATTCAAAATCAAAAGCCTCCACCACTCCCCCCATAAACAGCGAGCGACCGTTGTACTGGTCCAGAAAGGAATTCCAAACCCGTAAGTCCGCCCGCTGCTCCCTTCCTAACCGGATAAAATGATGCGGAACTACCACCCCCGCAGTCGCCTGCGCCAACCGCCTACAGAACACACGACCCATGGGCATTATCCGACAAGCGAAATTAAGCTTCCCTAAAAGCGATTGAATCTCCCTCAACTGCAACTTCTTCACCCGAATCGCCCTTGCCACCAAACTTTTCAGATCCTCCAGCTTATCCTCCGGCAACCGACACTCCATCCTCACCGAATCAATCACTATGCCCAGGACGGAACCCCAAACCTCCTAAAAACAGAGCCCAACGTTTCCAACAACAAAGCGCAAACCCGCGAACCAGGAGGGCCAATACACAAAAAATCGTCCAGGTAATGAATCAGCGAATCACAACCTGACGAGTCCACAACCGCCCACTCCAGAAACGAGCTGAACGTTTCGAAGTAAGCGCACGACAGCGAACACCCCATGGGTAAACAACGATCCACAAAGAACCCCCCATCCCAAAAACACCCCAACAAATGCTGACACTCCGGGTGAACCGGTAACAACCGAAACGCCGCCTCAATGTCCGTCTTCGCCATCAACGCCCCTGCCCCAAAACGCCTCACCCAACCCACTGCCGCATCAAATGACGTATATACTACTGAACAAACTGCCGGGTCAATCCCATCGTTAACCGAGGAGCCCCTCGGAAACGACAAATGATGGATAAGGCGAAATTTATTGACACCCTCAAATTGTTAACAGGCGGTGCCAAAAATGGACCCGCCATCAGCCCGAGCAGCACCTCTTTCCCCAACTTTTCCCCCACTACCTCATGATGCTCCCTAGCTGACCGCAAATTTTTCTTAAGCAAAACCGCCTCATCTGGCACAAACGGAATTCTAAAACCTTCCGCAAAACCCAAACCCAACAATCTCGCGGCCTCTCTATTGGGGTACCTATCTAAGTACGGCTGCATCTTTACCAGCCGCACCGACGTCACCCCCTTTACCAGCACTATCTCCCCCTCTCCCACCGGCTCCAGCCTGCCTGCCCCCCCTAAAACACCGCGCAGCCCCATGAGCCCCTCCGCAACCGGAACATTCGTGCTTAAATTTACATTTAGCGCCGAACCTACAGTTTCCCTCATTGAAGGCAAAACACAGTCCCCTCGCAGAGGCAACCGCCGTACCGCCTGTCCCCCCACTACTTCCGTCCCCCCGAAAGGGCTGCACCGCACGCACCGGGGCCGTAAACTTCAACCACAAGGCGATGTCCTTATGGTCCCACCGCATCTCAGGGCGCACCGCTTTCCGCTGCCGGAATTGCTCGTCATAGCGCAACCATGCATAGACGCAAACATTGCGTCCAAATAGCAAAACAACCCTGAACACGCCTCCGGCGCCTTTTCCCCAATCACACTTACTAATATCGCAAACGCCTGCAGCCAATTTGCAAACGTCCGCGGTATCAGCCTATAACGGCGCTTTTCCTCTTCTTCCCTCTTACCGTCCTCCTTCCGCACCCTATCCAAATTAAAACGCTCTAACGGAAGCAGGGAGAAAATCTCCACGTACTCCCCCTTCCAAATCCTCTCCCTCACCTCAGACTTCAAATGCGCCCCCAACGGGCCCTCGAAAACAAACATAAACCTCCCCTTTCGCTTTATCATCCACCCGAACAGCCTCTTCCTCCCCATCCGTCCCCGCCTGTGTTTGCACCGACACCCCCACGCCCGGCAACCCTCGCTGCTGCTGCTCCCCCGACGACCCCGCGCCTGCAGCCACACCGTGCACCCCCCAGGCCTGTAACGGAGTCCCCCCACTCAAACCTCAACTCGCCACCAATCCCGCCAAACCCCCCAACAACTGACCCAAACCCCTACTCAAATCTAACTGGGAGCCACCCCCCACCCCGGCCCCCACACCCTGCACTACCTGCGCAAGCGGTCCCAACGAAATCTCACCTGGCTGCCTGGGTGCTGTGTCCCCATCAGCCGCAAGTCCGGACTCCAGACGTTCACTCCTCCGCGACAAACCGTCCCCATCTCGCTGTCCCCTGATCCCGCTAGGACCCGGGACGTCCTCTTCCGGATAGACCAAGACGCCGTACCGCTCCTCTTCACCCTGCCTCCCGGCAGGGCAGGGATGCACCCCGCAGCAGGACCCCTCAGAACAGCTCCTTGTACTGGCTGTCATCTGTCCCCTGGCCCCACACGGACCAGAGACGCCGGGGTTAACTTCAGGGTTTGACGCGCTCCTGGGGGCGGAGCCTCTTTCACTGCCAGCATCCTGAGGCCTGCTGCCACCGACGGACCTTCCTGCAGCAGCCCCGCGCTGACGAACGGACCTCCCACACCGAGGGGCCGCCTCCGTGCCTGGAGTTACGGAGGCGCCCGCAGTGCCAGGTCCCGCTCCCACGCCGACCTCACATGATGGCGAAGATGGCCGCGACCGGCCACCCGCAAGGCTCCGCCTACCGAGAGGATTCCTCCCACGTCGCGGCCTGGAAGAAGCGGGAGTCATAGGCGCCCGACGTGGAGGGTCCCGCGAGGGGCTCCTAATGCGGTGGTGAGCCCGAGAGGGGGAAGCCGATGGCGACAGGCGCGCCGGCGGCCTGGCCCGCCGCGGCTGTAACGCCGGATGTGGAGGCAGAACAGGCGCCTCCACCGACCCCCTCAGCAGCGTCCGGATCTGCTCCTGAGCCCATGCTGGGCCCCTCACCTCCGCTGCCGCCCGCAACTCCACCAGCATGACTTCCAGCTGCTCCATTCTTCTCTCAACCTAAAATGGCCCCCTGTCTTCCTCCTCTCACCCTATTTAACCCCTTAACTCCACCCCCCCAGCTCAAACTACCTATCCTAACCTCCATCCCTACCTATAGCCCTCCCACTACCCTATTCTGACCCACCCTCCCCTCCAGCTCACTAAACCAAACCCTAGTCATGTAGGCCTCCCCTAAAGGGTGCTCCGCCCCCCCTCAGTCCGGCCATTGCTTTAGTCTAGTCTATAAAGGAAATAGTCCAGAAAGGTTGCTAAATGGTCAATTCATAACAAATTATATCAATATGCGGATATCCTGTAACGACAATCAATTCTAAGTGCTATACTGTGGATATTAATTTCTTAAATAACATTACATAAGTGTAATGTCCCATGGAAGCGTTCAGCTCTCCATCTCCCAAGCGCTGGAGAGGAAAAGGAAGTACCCCCCTACCCACCCGCGATCCCTAGCCCTGAATGCCAGCATTTCTAAATGACTATCCTTTGAAATGCTTTCATTCCATCTGGTGGAGACGGATAGTTTTAAAGGCCTTATGGCGGTGGCTGTCCCACAGTACGTCGTGCCCAGCCACCACTACTTTTCAAGGCGAGCCATCCCTTTCTTGAACAACCAAGTAGGGGACAAAATAAGGTGTGCACTGCTCAACGCCATCTGTGGCAAGGTGCACCTGACTACGGATACGTGGACCAGTAAGCACGGTCAGGGACGTTATATCTCCATAAAAGCACACTGGGTATATGCAGTGGCGGCTGTGCCTGAGGCGGATAGCAGTTTGGCGCATGTCCTTCCACCACCGAGGATTGCAGGGCGCTTCAGTTTGCCTCTTGTTGCTTCCTCCTCCTACTCTGCTTCCTCATCCTCTACCAGCTCCTCATCCGGTCAGCGTAACACCTTCACCACCAACTTCAGCACAGCCAGGGGTAAACGACAGCAGACAGTTTTAAACTTATCTGTTTGGGGGACAAACCCCACACCGCGCAGGAGCTGTGGACAGGCCTTGAACAATAGACCGATGAGTGATTTGTGCCAGTCAGCCTCAAGCCCGGCCTGGTGGTGTGCGATAATGGGTGAAATCTCGTAGCAGCTCTGGGACTAGCCGATTTGATGCACATCCCTTGCCTGGCGCATGTGCTGAATTTGGTGGTGCAGAGATTCCTTAAAACTTACCCCGATATGATAGAGCTGCTGCATAAAGTGCGGGCCGTCTGTGCGCGCTTTCGGTGTTCTCACCCTGCTGCTGCTCGCCTGTCAGCGCTGCAGCGTAACTTCGGCCTTCCCGCTCACCGACTCATATGCGACGTGCCCACAAGGTGGAACTCCACCTTGCACATGCTGGCCAGACTGTTCGAGCAGCAGCAGGCGATAGTGGAGTTTCAGTCGCAGCACGCACGGGTGAGTCGCTCGGCGGAACAGCACCACTTCACCACCAATGACTGGGCCTCAATGCGAGACCTGTGTTCCTTGTTGCGCGGTTTCGAGTACTCCACTAACATGGCCAGTGCCGATAAAGCCGCTCTCAGCGTTACTATCCCACTTCTATGCCTCGTTGAAAAAACGCTCCTGGCAATGATGGTAGGATGTGGCACATGAGGAGGTGGAGGAAGAGGGATCATTTTGTAGGGTTTCCGGCCAGTCATTCCCAAGTGGCTCCGAGGGTGGGTTCCTGCACCCACAAACCCAAGGTACACAATTGTCCAGCCAGGGCACAGTTCTGGAGGATGACAAGGTGGAGGATGAGGAGGAGGTGTCATGGCGGGGAGTGGGGGAAACCCCCCACCGTGCAGTGTCAAAGGATAAAGGGGATCAGCCTGTTCAAAAGGAGTGATAAGGGAGCAGGTCACCTCCTACCGCATCCCTAATCCTCTCCCTGACTCCTCACCATGTGAGTGGACCCCGATGGAGGGACGGCTCATACACTGGATACCTAATATCCTGAGTCGCCCTGGAAATCCCTCACTTAGGAGCAGGGGAGAGACTACCTGTTCATCCACAACACGGAGGAACAGGAGTCTCTAACTAAGGCCAGGCTGCAAGGAGTGGAAACACATACAGTAAAAGGAGATGGCAGGTAAGTGAAACCAGTAACACACTTACCTGCCACAGACACACTGACTGGAACCCGTGCACAAGTGCTAGTGTCCACACCAACATTAAAGGACACAGCACACACCACGAACCACACAGGAACCCAGGACAACCATAGCTGCAATAAACGTGAGACACCATAGGAACATCTATGACCAAAAGGGTTGCCCTCACTGGACAGATGGAATAACCAGACAAGGAGCTTAACTCCAGCACACACCAAGGCTGGAGTAGAACTGACTCCTGACCTGAAGCCACAGGTATAAGAAGCCCAAGTGACCACACCCACACACCCACACACCCACACACCCACACACCCACACACCCACACACACATAAACCCAGTGTTCACAAAACACTAGGAAGGGAGTTAACCCTTCCAACACCAGACAAGGGAAGGAAGCCACTTAAAGGGGAAGTGCACACACAAGGATACTAATCCACATGTTACCACCGGCAACAGCATGCGTGTGCAACCATGTACCGGCAATCACCCAGAAGGCCGAGACACTGCCACCGCATGCTCTCACAGCAACACGTTGCCGCGGGCAACCGCAAGTGTGGCAACAGTGTCACAGCGCAAACCAAAGGCCCTGACAGGAGGAGATGGAGGAGGAACCATGTTCACAGCCGGGTGGCACCCAGACCAGCTCATGGCCATCACTGGTGGGTGGAATGGGGGGATACAGAGGACACAGACGATACACCTCCCACAGAGGACAGCTTTTCGTTGCCTCTGGGCAGCCTGGCACACATGAGCGATTACATTCTGCAGTGTCTCCGCAACGACCGCTGAGTTGCCCACATTCTAACTTGTGCTGCTTACTGGCTGGCCTCGCTGCTGGATCCCCGTTACAAGGACAACGTACCGTCCTTAATTCCGTCACTGGAGCGTGATTGTAAGATGCGCGAGTACAAGCGCACGCTGGTAGACGCACTGCCGCGTCCTCAAACTCCTACTCCATATGGAACTCCACCTCATAAATCCATTATTTTTTTTGTACGTGTTTTATTTTATATCATTTCACTACTTTGTCATTTACATTTTCTGGTGAAATTCACCAATTTTTTGGTGTATAGTACCACTGCTATACCTAGTAGGCCGGTTAACAAAAAAATAATAATTGTCAGTTGCATTTTCTGGTGAAATTCAGCAATTTTTTGGTGGGAAGTACCACTGCTATACCTATTAGACCGGTAAATAAATAAATAACATTTGTCAGTTACATTTAATGGTCAAATTCACCAATTTTTGGGTGTAATATACCCCTCCTCTACCTAGTTGACAGCTTCATAAATTTCAATAATTTTAATTTTACATTTAGGGTGACAATAAACAATTGTTTTCTGTCATAGACCCCTGCTCTACCAAGTAGACAGGTTAATTAATTTCTGTAATTTTTCTGTTACATTCTTGGGTTCACATTATACAATTTTAGACATGAATAAACCCCTGCTCTGCATAGGTGACAGGGAATAAAATTTCTGAAATGCTTCTTTAATTGATGCGCGCCACCTCCTTTGATTCAATGCTTAAACTTAAACAAGTGGTACCACATTTAAGCTTCAATACTTTGTCCCACATTTCCGCTATACTCTTTTGGCCAACATTTGCGCCTCAATAGCTTTTCCCACAATTCCGCTTGACTGTTTTGGCCCACATTTGGGCTTCTGTAATTTGTCCCACATTTGCGCCTCAATAGCTTTTCCCACATTTCTTCTCGATCCCAATTTTTTTTTAGAAATTTATCTCCCTTAAATTTGGTCTCTTTTTCTCACGCTCCCTCTCTGACCTGGAACCCTGATTCCCCGCCAACCGTAATCACCATGGTAGGCGCATAAAAAAGCATTGAAAGTGGATCATGAACATCACAGGGACGTGCAACATGGTGGGTGGGGCAGTAAGTATGCACACGCCTACACGAACTAACTGACAGGGGTCAGCCCCTGCAACGTCTGGATCTCCAAATTGGGCACATGGCCTGAGCTTGCCCTTTACCCCTTGGAGGTGCTGGCCTGCACTGCAGCCGGTGTATTGTCTGAACGTGTGTTTAGCACGACTGGTGGGTTATATTTCCCAATGTTTTGGGGTGTACCCTAATTTAAAAAAATAAAAATAAATTTTAAAACAAAATGCAGTGTAGGCTACCTCCTCCTCCTCCACCGCCACTTCCACCTACACCGCCTCCTCAACCTCCTTCTGCATATGGACCTGGTCCTCCTAGAGCAAGATTATTATTTTTTAATTTTACGTATTTTATGTTGTTTAAAGTAATTTCCCTATCCACATTGGTTTGCAGAGCACTTGCCATGCTCTTAACCACATTTTGATGACATTTGCAGCCCTCTAGCCCTTTCCATGACATTTTTACAGCCATTTTAGTGCTCAAAAGTTCGGGTCCCCATTGACTTCAGTAGGGTTCGGGGTCAAGTTTGGGTCCCGAACTCGAACTTTTTTCCGAAGTTCGGCCGAACCCGTCGAACCCGAACATCCAGGTGTCCGCTCAACTCTAAACGTAACCACAGGCCTATGTGTTTGATCCATCTGTGGGGCTGTGGGGGCCTTTTTACAAGAACGGGGTATGCACTTGTGGCGGCACAATGAGTTTGTACTGGAGTTATTACGGTTTATTCTGGAACATAAAGTGTTTTTGTTTAATGGCCGCCTGTTCCACCAGCTCAGGGGAGTGGCAATGGGTAGCCCATGTGCACCGACCTTTGCCAATCTCTACCTGGGCTGGTGGGAACGGAAAGCGTTTTTTAATGAGGAGGAAAACAGATGGATCAAACACATAGGCCTGTGGTTACTTTATATCGACGACGTGCTGATCCTATGGTCTGGGAGTGTGAGTGACATTAAAGACTTTGTGACTGACCTGAATAAGAATGACCTGGGACTATATTTCACGTCGGAAATCCATCAAAACCACATCACCTTTTTAGATCTTAACATCTTTAAGGATCCTGAAGGGAATATAGGCACACGTCTGTTCCGGAAGGACACAGCCACTAATAGCCTCCTACGTTGGGACAGTTGCCATCTTGTAGCTCTGAAAAAAGGTATTCCCAAAGGGCAGTACTTAAGATTACGCAGAAACTGTTCTAGGGTGGCAGACTACCGGGTGGTGGCTAGGGACCTTCAGAGTAGGTTTACGGATAGGGGATATCCATGACAGGTCTTGACAAACACATACCAGCATTCACTTGCTGTAAACCGCGATACACTGCTGGTACATGTACCAGAGGTAGCGATGATAACCAAGTCTGGATTATTACAACATTTGATGAGGCTCAGAGAGATGTACGCGAGGTCCTCACCCGCTTCTGGGGCATCCTTAAATTGGACCCAGATGTGGGACACCTTGTAGGTGATACCCCAAGTATTACCTTTCGCCGTGGCCACAGTTTAAGAGATCGTTTGGTGCACAGTTTTTTTACAACCCCCACAACCGGGGACGTGGCTCGATCGCCAACTGAAGGGCACGTTCCCCTGTAGTGGGTGTGTGGCATGCGGTTCGATTGAGAGGGGGAACAGTTTTATCAGTACTGTGACACAAAAAAGATTTGCAATTTGGTCATTCATAAATTGCAGAACCAGAGGGGTCATCTATCTGGCAACGTGTGTGTGTGGCCTCCAGTATGTAGGCAAAACCATACGGGAGTTCCGACGGAGGATAGGGGAACACCTCAACGATATCCGCAATGATGCGGATACCCCTATCGAACGTCACATCTCCATAAGCCACTCTGGTAACGTGGAGGTGATCAGATTTCAAGGTATTGAGGTCATTAGAAGAACTCCTAGAGGAGGGGACTTTGATACCAAACTGTTACAGAAGGATGCAGAATGGACGTTCAGGCTACGAACCACACGTCCAGGAGGTCTGAATGAACACATCTCATATACTTGTTTCATTTAAAGGTGATATCTGGTTCTGCTGGACCTCACTTTGTACCCTTTGAGTAGAAGTCCCAACTAACTGTCCCCCTTATGGTCTTTCTTTGTTCTGTACATAAGGAGGTATGCAGTGTAATCCATACACTACATTTTTGCAGTATATGGTGTGCCTACTGTGTACCTGTGGTAGCATTGTACCCCTGGGATCAGTGATATAAGTCTAGTGGCACACCTTTTGGTCTTAACAGATCTGCTGGTTATTTCCCTATTACTGTATCTATACATCCGTAATTTAGCTTCACAGAACCTTTGGTGCTGATGCCTGTCAGTATGTATTTTACCGCCGATTGGTCCCTGTTGACATATGGGAGTGTGTTTACACTCTATAGAGGATCGCGTCGCCGAGATGGGGGGGGTGGCGGAGGCGTTCAGTCTGTGTGACACGCCTACCGCTCTCCTATTCGCTGGCAACCACTGGATCTGCCCCGTTGGGGGAGGGGTTCCCCCTATTTGACAAGCTGTGAGCGGCGGCCGTATCATGGCCACCCTAGCGCCGATACCGTAGCCTCACCACATGAGGCATACGGCGTTCTATATGTTTGTTTGTCCCGAACTCTGGTTACCCAGCTCCTGATGAGCCTATTTGGCGAAATGTAGAGCAGTGAATAGGGCACAGGTTCAGCGCTACCTCTTCATGGGGACATAGGGTAGATACCCGCTATGTTATTGTAGCCAGACAATCCTACTGCACAATAATAGAGGCAGTGAGGGGACTATATAATATTGGTGGGGAGGCTAACATTATATTACCCACTGAATTCAACTAGATCCCGGCCTTGTAGTTGTTAGGTGTCTGGTTACATGCTATCTGAACTGATAGTGGTTGGTAATAAGAGAGGCCGGACTAGGACGTGAGGTAAGGGGAGGCCGATATGAGAGGTTTTGGTAGGAAGGGATGGGTTAACCACTTCACATCTGGGCCATTTGCCCCCTTCCTGACCAGGCCTAATTTAGCAAATCTGACATATTTCAATTTATGTGGTAATAACTTTGGAACGCTTTTACTTATCCAAGTCATTCAGAGACTGTTTTCTCGTGACACATTGTACTTCATGCTAGTCATAAATTTGAGTCAATATATTTCACCTTTATTTATGAAAAAATCACTAATTTACAAGAAATTTTGAAAAATTCGCAATTTTCTAAATTTCAATTTCTCTGCTTTTAAAACAGAAAGTGATACCTCATAAAATATTTATTACTTAACATTCCCCATATGTCTACTTTATGTTGGCATCATTTTGGAAATGTCATTTTATTTTTTGGGGACGTTAGAAGGGTGAGAAGTTTAGAAGGAATTCTTAAAATTTTTAAGAAAATTGCCAAAACCCACTTTTTAAGGACCAGTTCAGGTCTGAAGTCACTTTGTGGGGCCTACATAGTGGATACCCCCATAAGTGACCCCATTATAGAAACGACACCCCTTAAGTTACTTAAAACCGATTTTACAAACTTTGTTAACCCTTTAGGCGTTCCACAAGAATTAAAGGGGTTATCCGAGTTAATAATAAAAAAATAAAAAAACACTTAAAATCCATCAGGATATACATATAATTTGGTTAAGCTTGATTTCATCAAGTTAAAACCCATATTTGCACCTTTTCATGGTCCTGTCATTGCTTTGTTTACATGCTCAAGTACAAGGTGAGGGGGCGTGTACCAACAAAGCCTGAGCTCTGCCTCATGAATATTTCTGGGCGTGAACAACCTGACCTTCCCCGCCCCCTGCTCTGCACTTTGCATAAAAATAAATAAATACACACATAGGGCAGAAGACCTCCCTGTCACATTGCAGCTGCACAGTGTAAGGCTACTTTCACACTAGCGTTCGGAGCGGGTCCGTCTGATGTTTCATCAGACGGATCCGCTCCTATAATGCAGACGTTTGCATCCGTTCAGAACGGATCCATCTGCATTATAACTTAGAAAAATTTCTAAGTGTGAAAGTAGCCTGAACGGATCCGTCCAGACTTTACATTGAAAGTCAATGGGGGACGGATCCGCTTGAAGATTGAGCCCTATAGTGTCATCTTCAAACGGATCCGTCCCCATTGACTTCCATTATAAGTCTCGCCTCCGCACGGCCAGGCAGACACCCGCAAGCAGCGTTCAGGTGTCCGCTCACTGAGCGGAGGCTGAGCGCTGGCAGGCGGATGCATTCTGAGCGGATCCGCCTCCACTGAGAATGCATTAGGGCCAGACGGATGCGTTCGGGGCCGCTCGTGAGCCCCTTCAAACGGAGCGCACGAGCGGACACCCGAACGCTAGTGTGAAAGTAGCCTAAGTTATGTTATTTTACATACACTTCTTTCATGTTTGGTCTTGTTTCTAGTCTAAATTTTCTTTCTGTTATTACAGTATATCAAGGAGGACGTATTTGCACTAATTCCAAATTCCGTCACCATAGAAAATGAATGGGTCCGCACCCGTTCCGCAAAATTGCAGAACAAATGTGGACCCATTTGCGGATGTGTGAATGGAGCCTAAGGGTACTTTCACACTAGAGGCAGGATCGATCCAACAGGCTGTTCACCCTGTCGGATCCGGCCAGCCGCTATTTTGCCGTGCCGCTGGACTGCCGCTCTGTCCCCATTGACTATAAAGGGGACGGTGGTGGAGCTATGGCGCAGCACGGCAGTGCACAGCGAGCGGCCACTTGACTAAAAGTCCTGGATTTTCGACTTTTTATGGTACTTTCACACTAGCGTTAGTGTGATCCGGCAGGCAGTTCCATCGTCGGAGCTGCCCGCCGGATCCGCCAATCAGTGTGACAACTGACAGCATTTGTAGACGGATCCAGGTGCGGATCCGTCTAGAAATGCATTGCAATAACGGATCCGTCTATCCGCTTGCCATGTCGATGGACGGATCCCTCTTGCAGTCTTTTTCACAGTTTTCATGTTCTGCGCATGCGCAGACCGGAAGGGCGGATCCGTCCTTCAGTTGTTTTGCAACGCCGGATCCGCAAGGCAGCTCCGTCGTCAGAGCTGCGTGCCTGCTGGATCCGCCAATCAGTGTGACAAGTGACAGCATTTGTAGACGGATCCAGGTGCGGATCCGTCTAGAAGTGCATTGCAATAACGGATCCGTCCAGCGGCACCGTCAAATAGCGGCAGGGCGGATCCGACAGGGTGAACAGCCTGTCGGATACGTCCTGCCGCTAGTGTGAAAATATCATTAGCATTATCTGTATCTAAGCAATATCTATATTATTCAAATTTATATTTAATATGGATATTGCTTAGATAAATCCATATATTGGTGGCAGATAAGGATTTCAAATAGCTGAATAATGATGATGATGATGATAATAATGATGGCCAATAATTTATTTATATTTCCCAGGGGGTGTTGAATGTGTACTAGTGTGGGGGGGGGGGGGGGACCAGGGCTGTAATAACGATCCCCAGATGCAGAGGGGAACGTTTACAAACTGCCACCTCTAGCCCCAGTGAATGCAGGATGGACAAACATACCCTGTGCTGCTGGAGAAGAGATCGCCTCGGCTCTGGTTTGTACTGCACATGAGCGATCGCATAGCAGAGCCGAGGCAGTGACAAGAGCTGGAGGGGGGAGGGCACCAGAGGCTCTGACGTCTCGTTTACACAGCCTGGACACTCCCTCAAGCAGGGAAAAGCTTGTAAACGAGACGTCACCAGCAGAGCAGGCTTACTGACGTCAGGTGTAACATGACCCTGAACTGAACTGGCCAAACAGTGATAGATAGGTAATGAAAGTGATTTTAAGAATCTTTCACTGGTCTACAATAAATGCAATTAGAATAGACTTATTTAAGTCGGATAACCCCTTTAAAGGAAAATGGATATCAAATTTTTAAATTTTACTTTTTTAGCAGATTTTCCATTTTAATCCAATTTTTTCTTTAACACATTGATGGTTAACAGCCAAACAAAACGCAATATTTATTACCCAGATTCTGCGGTTTCCAGAAACACCCCACATGTGGTCATAAACTGCTGTATAGGCACACGGCAAGGCGCAGTACAGTAGAAACTCCCAAGAAGTGATGACATTTTGGAAACTAGGGGATAAGTTGCCAGTTTTATTTGTACTATTTTTGGGTACATATGATTTTTTGATCATTCATTATAACACCTTATGGGGCAAGGTGACCAAAAAATGTGTTGTTTTAGCACAGTTTTTATTTATTTATTTTTACAGTGTTCATCTGAGGGGTTCGGTCAAGTTACATTTTTATAGAGCAGATCGTTACGGACGTGGCGATACCTTATATGTATACTTTTTCTTATTTAATTAAGTTTTACACAATAATAGCATTTTTGAAACAAAAATTTTTTTTTAATGTGTCCATGTTCTGAGAGCTATAGTTTTTTTTATTTTTTGAGCAATTTTCTTACGTAGGGGCTCATTTTTTCTGGTATGAGGTGACGGTTTTATTGGTGCTATTTTGTGGGACATACACCTTTTTGATCACTTGGTGTTGCACTTTTTGTGATGTAAGGTGACAAAAATAGCTTTTTTTTACACAGTTTATATATATTTTTTTTACGGTGTTCACCCGAGGGGTTAGGTCATGTGATATTTTTATAGAGCTGGTTGTTACGGACGTGGCGATACCTAATATTTATACTTTTATTTATTTATTTCACTTTAACACAATAATAGCATTTTTGAAACCAAAAAAAATTTGTTTTTGTGTCTCCATGTTCTGAGAGCTATATTTTTTACATTTTTGGAGTGATTTTCTTATGTAGGGGCCCATTTTTTGTGGCACGAGGTGACGGTTTTATTGGTTCCATTTTGTGGGACATACGCCTTTTTGATTACTTGGTGTTGCACTTTTTGTGATGTAAGGGGACAAAAATGGCTTTTTTTGACACAGTTTTTTTTTTTAATGGTGTTTATCGGACTGGGTCGATCATGTGATATATTTATAGAGCTGACTGTCACGGATGCGGCAATACCAAATATGTCTATTTTATTTTATTTTTTCTATTTTTTAAAAAAAATTGTATTCCTTACATGGGGATTTTTTTTTTTTACATGTGAAAGCTTTTTTTTTATTTATTTTTTTAACACTTTATTTTTTTATTTTTTATTTTACACTTTGCATCCCCCATAAGGTCATACAAGACCTCTGGGGGACATTTACTGCACTTATTTTTTTCACTGTTGATTTCTCTTGTAACTGGGGCTGACATAGTAGCCTCGGTTACAGGAGAAATGCACCCCCCAGAGAGGCTGTACAGCGCAATACAGCGCAATACAGTTTCATTGCGGGGCTGATCAAGGTCTCTGAAAGACCTCGCACAGCTCCTGCACTCTCCGGTCCCGGCGATCACATGACCGCCGGGCCGGAACAGGAAGTGCATAGCGCTTTCTGCACTGTGTACACAGCGCTTGGTGAGCGCTGTGTATACAGTGATCTAGAAGGCAGGGACACCTGGTCACTGTCCCTGCCTTCTCTAAGGGTTGCCCTGCTGTCACTGCACGATTAGCGTGCAGCTGCGATCTCTGAATGGACGTTTTAAAACGTCCATTCAGAGATAGAGAACCACCTCCTGGACGTTTATATTCAATGGGCGGACGGGAGGTGGTTAATAAATGTGGAGAGGGGGTGGTTAGGAAGATAGAGAGGGTGGGATTTAGGTTTTAAAAGGAGGTGACCGTGGGCGAGCGGGTGCCATTTTGGAGGAAAAAGAACTCCCGCCCTACCAACCTAAGGTTTATAAAAAAAAATTTTTTTAAAAGAGAGAGGTCTTGGGGTGATGTAATGAGGCTGACATGGTAGTAAATTGGGGGATGGGGTGGATTACGGACATGTGTGGCTGTCGCGGCAGTCGTGGCGATGGGAGATCCTAGAAGCTGGTGGTATATGACAGTATTGGAAAATGGGAGGGCCTCAATGGTGGGGCTGGACTCTCATAGTTTGAGGCACTTGGTTGGTTCGGAGAGGCGTTAACCAATAACCTATTCATGTTGAAGACACACTTCATCAATAGATACCAGTTATTATATACTGCAGAGTGCAGAGCGTTAGTCAGCTGCGTACACTCCGGGTTATATCCCTTGAGACAGCCAACAATCCCACTGTTGTTACGTAAGTGAACTCTGAGGAGTTACTTTGTGGTCCACATTTACAGTTCAGAGTATCGACTAGTTTACCGTCGGTTTTTTGTTTGTTTGTTTGTACACATTGAGGAAGGGCTCGCATACCCTCCCCCTTTATTTTAACGTATACCTAATAAACTTTGTAGTAAATCTGGTCCTCTAATCCTGAAAAATACATTAATTTTAAGCAAATTAGGTTTTTGGTGCACTGTGGGTGGGGCCACTCTGTGCAGTAGACCTGGCGCCTCCTGTTTCACCGCTACCAGCTATAAATTCTCAGGGACTGTCCATCAAACAAGAGGGGGATGAGCCGGGCCGCATCACTGGCCAAGTGATAATGCATGAAATGGAGCGACCCCACCCACAGGGGCTAAAAAAATGATTGGACATGCTGGATTTCAACATGTCTGATCCTATGGTCCTGCAGGAGATAAGACTCTACCAGAGGTGTCTAGCAGTGGCTTATTTCCCTCTCCCTAATAATATTCTTCATAAATGTGACCATCATCAATAATTTACTCTTTTCTACTCACCACTTTCCCTTCACACCTGGCCACGAACATTCTTCTCTGGGGTTCCTTCAGCCA
This sequence comes from Bufo bufo, assembly GCF_905171765.1. NCBI lineage: Eukaryota > Metazoa > Chordata > Amphibia > Anura > Bufonidae > Bufo > Bufo bufo. The sequence goes on from NC_053389.1 coordinate 804,886,051, forward strand.
TTTATGGTACATCCCAGGCAAATAGTCCATTCCGTTAAATAACCCAATAGAGATAGACATCAGTTCTTCATAGTCTTCTGCCGTTGCAGACGAAAAATCTATTTTTGGAACTGAAGTCGGAACAGACATGGTGTCACTGCACGATCTAGACCAGAGTCTCAGCTGAAAGAAGAAGAGAAGAAGTTTAATCAGGCAAAGTCCACCATCATTCTTGAGATTGATAGGGTTCCCAGCAGTCAGACATTATCCGATACTTGTCCCTTATACTGGGGATACGTTTTAATCTTGGTACAAATCCTTTCACCATTCACAACCAAGATTTTTTTTGCAGGTTTGATAGTAAAAAAAAAAAAAAACATGTCGTTATGAAAGACTCTTTGAAGCCTCTCACACCCTCTGAGCTAAAAAAACAACAACACGTAATAAATGGTATACAACCCCCTGATATACATACTGTACATGAGGCATTGGTACACGTTTTGATCAGAGTGTATAAGCCCACTCACCACGCCAAGGTTGCCTCCTTGAGTGGGACCTACACTAATGTGGCACGGCACGGTGGGACCCAGCAGTAAAACAGCACCTCTGCTACTAGACAAAGCCACCCTGGCTGAGTGGGACCTATTCTAATTTGGAGCAGTACCATGTGGCAACTACTGACGCTGCAGCACTGCATCAGCGGGTGGCAGAAGCCAGCAATCAAACAGCAACCCTGCTGCTAGACAAAGCCACCCTGTCAAATTGCGGAACGCACATGGGCCTGTATCCATTTGCGCAGTTTGCGGATTTGTAAAACACTACAGTGGTGGAATGCGCCCTCATGCTGAGAAGCAATTTTAGATCAAAGCACAGCATGGGGATGTGCGATCACAGATGCGGACCCATTGACTTGAATGGGTCCGCAAATACGGAGATGCGGAATGGTGCGGAACGGAAGTACGGAACGGAACCCCACGGAAGCACTACGGAGTGCTCCTCTGGTGTTCCGTTCTGTGCTTCCGCACCGCAAAAAGAAAGAACTTGCTCTATCTTTTTGCGGAACGATGCGCTTGTGGCTGCCCCACGGTCGGTGCCCGTGCATTGCGGACCGCAATTTGCCAATTTGGGGGCACTAAGAGAGTTTTCTGAGCACACAGTAGGGGTCATTGGCACACATTATGAGGGTACTATAGGGACATTGGCTCTACGGGGCACTAAGAGGAGGTATTTTTTATACTGCCACACAACAGGGCACTTTTATGTACTGGCGCACATTATAAGGGGGCATTTTTCTACTGTTACACAAAGGCCTCTTTCACATGAACGTTGCGGGAAAATGTGCGGGTGTGTTGCGGGAACACCCGTGATTTTTCCGCACGAGTGCAAAACATTGTAATGCATTTTGCACTCGCGTGAGAAAAATTGTGCATGTTTGGTACCCAAACCCGAACTTCTTCACAGAAGTTCGGGCTTGGGATCGGTGTTCTGTAGATTGTATTATTTTCCCTTATAACATGGTGAGCATTAATTACAGGAACAGGACCTTTGATGACATCACTCCGGTCATCACATGGTACGTCACATGATATTTTACCATGGTGATTCACCATGGTAAAAGATCATGTGACGTACCATGTGATGACCGGAGTGACGTCATCAAAGGTCGTGTTCCTGTAATTAATGCTCACCACAGGTCCTATTCAACAAAGGAGACAGAAGGAGATGCCGGGCTGCGCGATCAAGTGGACTAAGGTGAGTTAAATTATTTTTATTTTTATTTTAACCCCTCCAGCGCTGTTTTACTATGCATTCTGTATTCAGAATGCTATTATTTCCCCTTATAACCATGTTATAAGGGAAAATAATAATGATCGGGTCTCCATCCCGATCGTCTCCTAGCAACCGTGCGTGAAAATCGCACCGCATCCGCACTTGCTTGTGGATGCTTGCGATTTTCACACAACCGCATTCACTTCTATGGGGCCTGCGTTGCGTGAAAAACACAGAATATAGAGCATGCTGCGATTTTCGCGCAACGCACAAGTGATGCTTGAAAATCACCGCTCATGTGAACAGCCCCATAGAAATGAATGGGTCGGTATTCAGTGCGGGTGCAATGCGTTCACCTCACGCATTGCATCCGCGCAGAATACTCGCCCGTGTGAAAGGGGCCAAAGAGTTATAAAAATAATTATTACTACCGGGGGCATTATGGTGGGCTTTATTACAGTTGAGGGACTATTAGGAACTTGAATACTAGTGTGACGGACTGAACCGTCACTGGGGCTGCTGGAGAAGCCTGAGGACTAGCCTCCTTCCTATGGACTATGGACCCAGAACTATGGAGACCCCCTCAGACCTTTTGGGGTTACAAGGAACTATGAACCCTGATTTATGTGTAGAGTTTATATGCCACATATTTCCTATTGCCCACTAAAGGTGAAGGGTGTGAATCCAGCAACACAAAAAGGGTTAACTCTGCACTGAGACTCCCACTGATTGTGTTAGTGATGGGATTAAGATAGCTGACTCTAGAAGTAGCCGACTCCGATGTAGATGAGTAGATCACCCTATGATACACTCAGGAGATAATCCCATCACATGTGTCTCCTCTCTCCCTATTCATTCATTAAGATACTGGGGGGGATGTCTGTTTGCATGCTGTTCATGGTTGATTGATTTATGTTGTTAGACTTCTTGACTGTATATATACTGAGTTAGGTCCCATTCACACGTCTGCAATTTCGTTCCGGAATTTGCGGACCCATTCATTTCTATGGGGCTGCACGATGTGCTGCCCGGATACGGAATTGAGGTCCGCACTTCCGGGTCCGCAATTCCGTTCCCCAAAAAAATAGAACATGTCCTATTCTCGTCCGCAATTGCGGACAAGAATAGGCATATTCTATAAGTGCCGGCGATGTGCGGTCCGCAAAATGCGGAACGCACATTGCCGGTGTCCGTGGATCCGCAAAACATGCTACAGCTGTGTGAATGGGGCCTTAGACTTCAATAAAGTCAGTTCCTGTTTTACCCTCAACATAGAGTCTCATCTCATGTATGGTGGGGAACAGATAGGGATTTCTATCTGTATTATACTCCCCTGGGATTACAACACAGTTCTACCCACTGGAAGCTGGATCCTGGTCTTGGGCCCAGTGTGGGTGGAAGACGGCGAGATCCTAGCCAAGCTGCGGCGGTTCGTGGGGTCGGCAGTGCTTACAGTGTCAAGTGGAGTGCTTGGAATCCTTGGGAAGCACTAGGAGCATCCATCAACGGAGGTACCCAGTCGAGATCCATTGGTGGCAGTAGTGGGATGGCGTCCTAGTGTGAGGAGAAGCAGCTCGGAGACACCGTTTGTGGATTTACAAAGTTGAAGGCATACAGCAGTATGGAATCATCTAGTTCCACTATGAAGAGAAGGATGACCCAGACTGGAGGGATGCAGTCCGGAAAGGAATCTGGCACGAGGCCCTGGAGGACGTACAGCGTCAGCGGGGCGAGAGTCTCCCCAGTGGTTGCAGATGCGAGTGGCCCTGCGAATGCCCCACCTGGGAGAGCAGCCCCTGGATGAGTGAGTGACAGAACTCGAGAGCCTGGTATGGAAGGAGCTTTGGCTAGACAACGCCTACCAGGCACTCTGGTGGTACTCGATTCGGCACTACCCCTGGATGGCTGATCATAACAGGCCCGAGGGTAATCATTACAATGGCCCTGGCCTGTTGTTTGAGGCCTTCGCAGAACCAAAGTTTGGAAATGCTGGAGAGTCCCGGTTCTGGGATATCTATGACTACAGGGAGGCTATGCATGATTGGGCTACAGCGAGAGAGGTGAGACAAGACCTGGCATCTCTAGTGACAATGGAGTGGGAGCTGGAGCAGGATTACCAATACCATCTCAGCTCAATTCGGCCCCAATATACACTGGGTGGCATTCCCAGACCTACAACCCTACAGCTGGGAATACCTGACTGAGGTATCCCCTGCTTCACTACCAGCTGTGGAGGTAAGGGACCTAATAGACTGTTTCTGGGTGGACCCCCAGTCGGCGGGTGGAGATGGGACTGAGGTCTCTCTACCGGCCCTTCAGGGATGCTGGGCAGCCGGACCAGATCCACAACTACAGCCAGAGTTCCCGAGAGTAGGGTCACTCGGTCCTACTCCCCAGCGGTCAAGTATGTTATTGGGAGAGCAGACAACCAGTCTCTCTCCCCAGCAGCAGTTAGCCTCACGGGGAGAGGAGATTGTAGGTCCCTCGTCCCCGCAGCAACAAGCATCACTGAGAGTGGAGACGGTCAGTCCCGCTACCCAGCACCAAGTGGCATTACCAGGAGTCGAGACAGTCGGTCTGACTCCCCAGCGGCAGCTTACCCTACAGGGAGAGGAGACAACCAGTCTCTCTCCCCAGCAGCAGCCTGAAATACCGGAAGAGGAGACAGCTGGTCTCTCTTCTCAATTAATAGAGGGACCTCATAGACTGGTCCTGGAAGGAACCCCAATTGGCAGGTGGAGATGGGACCGAGGTCTCTCTACCGACCCTTCAGGGATGCTGGACAGCCGGCCCAGATACCCAACTGCAGCTGGAAGTATCAGGAGGGATGACAGTTGGTCCTGCTCCTCAGCAGCAGATGCTTAACCTGGTCGTATTGGAGGAGAAAACAATACCCACTGGTTGAGCATCGTCCGGGACGCGATCAAATGTTCGCAACCCGCAAGTACGCGGCGGGCCCCATTCACTGTAATGGCAGGCGAACCTGAAAAACCTTCAGCTCATATTTGCAGCCAGCAAACACTTACTAGAAGTACACAAATAGTCCCACAACATGGACAGTGATATATCAGAGGAAGATCATTGTCAAAAATTCCCACAAAAAATATGTATTTTAATCAAGGGCCATTTTTAAGCGTCTTAAAAGGGAAACTATCAGAAATGTGCCCTGCTGGAGGCTAGAAATTTTTTATTTCCTATCGGTTTCATGTATACAAATGTGAAGCACTCCACGTTTTTGTATTCTGCAGAGTCTATTAAAAAAATGCATATGTTAACGTAAATTTTATTTCTACCATGGAACTGTATGGTGAACGGACGCCACTGTACTGCATCAGTCTGAGGCATCTGTTAACGCATATATTTTTGGTATACAATAAATGGATGGCAAAAATAGGATGTGAAACCAGCCCAAGTATCAGAATAAGCACCAGTACAAACCGGAGCAGCGTGGCGGAGAGGGGAGGCCGCCATGTACTGACAGAGCGCTACCTGGTCCTAGTGGTCAGGGATGAGGACTTTGTTTCCCAAGGATCATTTTCTACTGGGAAATACAGGGCACAGTATAATACACTAGAATCTATATAATATAAAGATATTATCCCTACCCCTGAATAATAATACAATTAGGTGGTCATTTATTATATAGAAATACGTCTATGTTAGGTGTATTTCTGACACAGATTGTGGCGCACAGGTCCTTAGCACCGCAATCTGCATATTTTTCCCGCTCATGCCAGGTCTAAAAAAGGATGGCGTGGGCAGGGAAAGGGATACAGTTATCCAGATATTGGATACCACTGCCATACATTGACCGGAAAACACCTCTGCATAGTGAATGAATAACACCGCCATACTATGACCGGATAACACTGCCGTGACGGGATAAAAGAGTATAAGAGGGCACAATACAGGGAATTACTAGGGGCACTGCACATGGTGTGATAAGAGGGCACAATAGTAGAAAGAGAGTATATGTTTCGTCAAAGTGACAGGTACCACGCCCCTTTTACACGCCCCCTTTTATATCGCTTGATATTAATTTAATATCGCTTGATATTAATTTAATATCGCTTGATATTAATTTAATATCGCCTGATATTAGGTTTATATCGCTTGATATTAGGTTTATATCGCCTAATATTAGGTTTATATTGGTTATCGCTAGGGATGAGAGAATCCGAACTGTATAGTTCGGGTTCGTACCGAATTTTGGGGTGTCCGTGACACGGACCCGAACCCGAACATTTTCGTAAAAGTCCGGGTTCGGTGTTCGGCGCATTCGGTGTTCGGCGCCTGTATCCATTTGCGCAGTTTGCGGATTTGTAAAACACTACAGTGGTGGAATGCGCCCTCATGCTGAGAAGCAATTTTAGATCAAAGCACAGCATGGGGATGTGCGATCACAGATGCGGACCCATTGACTTGAATGGGTCCGCAAATACGGAGATGCGGAATGGTGCGGAACGGAAGTACGGAACGGAACCCCACGGAAGCACTACGGAGTGCTCCTCTGGTGTTCCGTTCTGTGCTTCCGCACCGCAAAAAGAAAGAACTTGCTCTATCTTTTTGCGGAACGATGCGCTTGTGGCTGCCCCACGGTCGGTGCCCGTGCATTGCGGACCGCAATTTGCCAATTTGGGGGCACTAAGAGAGTTTTCTGAGCACACAGTAGGGGTCATTGGCACACATTATGAGGGTACTATAGGGACATTGGCTCTACGGGGCACTAAGAGGAGGTATTTTTTATACTGCCACACAACAGGGCACTTTTATGTACTGGCGCACATTATAAGGGGGCATTTTTCTACTGTTACACAAAGGCCTCTTTCACATGAACGTTGCGGGAAAATGTGCGGGTTTGTTGCGGGAACACCCGTGATTTTTCCGCACGAGTGCAAAACATTGTAATGCATTTTGCACTCGCGTGAGAAAAATTGTGCATGTTTGGTACCCAAACCCGAACTTCTTCACAGAAGTTCGGGCTTGGGATCGGTGTTCTGTAGATTGTATTATTTTCCCTTATAACATGGTGAGCATTAATTACAGGAACAGGACCTTTGATGACATCACTCCGGTCATCACATGGTACGTCACATGATATTTTACCATGGTGATTCACCATGGTAAAAGATCATGTGACGTACCATGTGATGACCGGAGTGACGTCATCAAAGGTCGTGTTCCTGTAATTAATGCTCACCACAGGTCCTATTCAACAAAGGAGACAGAAGGAGATGCCGGGCTGCGCGATCAAGTGGACTAAGGTGAGTTAAATTATTTTTATTTTTATTTTAACCCCTCCAGCGCTGTTTTACTATGCATTCTGTATTCAGAATGCTATTATTTCCCCTTATAACCATGTTATAAGGGAAAATAATAATGATCGGGTCTCCATCCCGATCGTCTCCTAGCAACCGTGCGTGAAAATCGCACCGCATCCGCACTTGCTTGTGGATGCTTGCGATTTTCACACAACCGCATTCACTTCTATGGGGCCTGCGTTGCGTGAAAAACACAGAATATAGAGCATGCTGCGATTTTCGCGCAACGCACAAGTGATACGTGAAAATCACCGCTCATGTGAACAGCCCCATAGAAATGAATGGGTCGGTATTCAGTGCGGGTGCAATGCGTTCACCTCACGCATTGCATCCGCGCAGAATACTCGCCCGTGTGAAAGGGGCCAAAGAGTTATAAAAATAATTATTACTACCGGGGGCATTATGGTGGGCTTTATTACAGTTGAGGGACTATTAGGAACTTGAATACTAGTGTGACGGACTGAACCGTCACTGGGGCTGCTGGAGAAGCCTGAGGACTAGCCTCCTTCCTATGGACTATGGACCCAGAACTATGGAGACCCCCTCAGACCTTTTGGGGTTACAAGGAACTATGAACCCTGATTTATGTGTAGAGTTTATATGCCACATATTTCCTATTGCCCACTAAAGGTGAAGGGTGTGAATCCAGCAACACAAAAAGGGTTAACTCTGCACTGAGACTCCCACTGATTGTGTTAGTGATGGGATTAAAATAGCTGACTCTAGAAGTAGCCGACTCCGATGTAGATGAGTAGATCACCCTATGATACACTCAGGAGATAATCCCATCACATGTGTCTCCTCTCTCCCTATTCATTCATTAAGATACTGGGGGGGATGTCTGTTTGCATGCTGTTCATGGTTGATTGATTTATGTTGTTAGACTTCTTGACTGTATATATACTGAGTTAGGTCCCATTCACACGTCTGCAATTTCGTTCCGGAATTTGCGGACCCATTCATTTCTATGGGGCTGCACGATGTGCTGCCCGGATACGGAATTGAGGTCCGCACTTCCGGGTCCGCAATTCCGTTCCCCAAAAAAATAGAACATGTCCTGCAATTGCGGACAAGAATAGGCATATTCTATAAGTGCCGGCGATGTGCGGTCCGCAAAATGCGGAACGCACATTGCCGGTGTCCGTGGATCCGCAAAACACGCTACAGACGTGTGAATGGGGCCTTAGACTTCAATAAAGTCAGTTCCTGTTTTACCCTCAACATAGAGTCTCATCTCATGTATGGTGGGGAACAGATAGGGATTTCTATCTGTATTATACTCCCCTGGGATTACAACACAGTTCTACCCACTGGAAGCTGGATCCTGGTCTTGGGCCCAGTGTGGGTGGAAGACGGCGAGATCCCAGCCAAGCTGCGGCGGTTCGTGGGGTCGGCAGTGCTTACAGTGTCAAGTGGAGTGCTTGGAATCCTTGGGAAGCACTAGGAGCATCCATCAACAGAGGTACCCAGTCGAGATCCATTGGTGGCAGTAGTGGGATGGCGTCCTAGTGTGAGGAGAAGCAGCTCGGAGACACCGTTTGTGGATTTACAAAGTTGAAGGCATACAGCAGTATGGAATCAGCTAGTTCCACTATGAAGAGAAGGATGACCCAGACTGGAGGGATGCAGTCCGGAAAGGAATCTGGCACGAGGCCCTGGAGGACGTACAGCGTCAGCGGGGCGAGAGTCTCCCCAGTGGTTGCAGATGCGAGTGGCCCTGCGAATGCCCCACCTGGGAGAGCAGCCCCTGGATGAGTGAGTGACAGAACTCGAGAGCCTGGTATGGAAGGAGCTTTGGCTAGACAACGCCTACCAGGCACTCTGGTGGTACTCGATTCGGCACTACCCCTGGATGGCTGATCATAACAGGCCCGAGGGTAATCATTACAATGGCCCTGGCCTGTTGTTTGAGGCCTTCGCAGAACCAAAGTTTGGAAATGCTGGAGAGTCCCGGTTCTGGGATATCTATGACTACAGGGAGGCTATGCATGATTGGGCTACAGCGAGAGAGGTGAGACAAGACCTGGCATCTCTAGTGACAATGGAGTGGGAGCTGGAGCAGGATTACCAATACCATCTCAGCTCAATTCGGCCCCAATATACACTGGGTGGCATTCCCAGACCTACAACCCTACAGCTGGGAATACCTGACTGAGGTATCCCCTGCTTCACTACCAGCTGTGGAGGTAAGGGACCTAATAGACTGTTTCTGGGTGGACCCCCAGTCGGCGGGTGGAGATGGGACTGAGGTCTCTCTACCGGCCCTTCAGGGATGCTGGGCAGCCGGACCAGATCCACAACTACAGCCAGAGTTCCCGAGAGTAGGGTCACTCGGTCCTACTCCCCAGCGGTCAAGTATGTTATTGGGAGAGCAGACAACCAGTCTCTCTCCCCAGCAGCAGTTAGCCTCACGGGGAGAGGAGATTGTAGGTCCCTCGTCCCCGCAGCAACAAGCATCACTGAGAGTGGAGACGGTCAGTCCCGCTACCCAGCACCAAGTGGCATTACCAGGAGTCGAGACAGTCGGTCTGACTCCCCAGCGGCAGCTTACCCTACAGGGAGAGGAGACAACCAGTCTCTCTCCCCAGCAGCAGCCTGAAATACCGGAAGAGGAGACAGCTGGTCTCTCTTCTCAATTAATAGAGGGACCTCATAGACTGGTCCTGGAAGGAACCCCAATTGGCAGGTGGAGATGGGACCGAGGTCTCTCTACCGACCCTTCAGGGATGCTGGACAGCCGGCCCAGATACCCAACTGCAGCTGGAAGTATCAGGAGGGATGACAGTTGGTCCTGCTCCTCAGCAGCAGATGCTTAACCTGGTCGTATTGGAGGAGAAAACAATACCCACTGGTTGAGCATCGTCCGGGACGCGATCAAATGTTCGCAACCCGCAAGTACGCGGCGGGCCCCATTCACTGTAATGGCAGGCGAACCTGAAAAACCTTCAGCTCATATTTGCAGCCAGCAAACACTTACTAGAAGTACACAAATAGTCCCACAACATGGACAGTGATATATCAGAGGAAGATCATTGTCAAAAATTCCCACAAAAAATATGTATTTTAATCAAGGGCCATTTTTAAGCATCTTAAAAGGGAAACTATCAGAAATGTGCCCTGCTGGAGGCTAGAAATTTTTTATTTCCTATCGGTTTCATGTATACAAATGTGAAGCACTCCACGTTTTTGTATTCTGCAGAGTCTATTAAAAAAATGCATATGTTAACGTAAATTTTATTTCTACCATGGAACTGTATGGTGAACGGACGCCACTGTACGGCATCAGTCTGAGGCATCTGTTAACGCATATATTTTTGGTATACAATAAATGGATGGCAAAAATAGGATGTGAAACCAGCCCAAGTATCAGAATAAGCACCAGTACAAACCGGAGCAGCGTGGCGGAGAGGGGAGGCCGCCATGTACTGACAGAGCGCTACCTGGTCCTAGTGGTCAGGGATGAGGACTTTGTTTCCCAAGGATCATTTTCTACTGGGAAATACAGGGCACAGTATAATACACTAGAATCTATATAATATAAAGATATTATCCCTACCCCTAAATAATAATACAATTAGGTGGTCATTTATTATATAGAAATACGTCTATGTTAGGTGTATTTCTGACACAGATTGTGGCGCACAGGTCCTTAGCACCGCAATCTGCATATTTTTCCCGCTCATGCCAGGTCTAAAAAAGGATGGCGTGGGCAGGGAAAGGGATACAGTTATCCAGATATTGGATACCACTGCCATACATTGACCGGAAAACACCTCTGCATAGTGAACGAATAACACCGCCATACTATGACCGGATAACACTGCCGTGACGGGATAAAAGAGTATAAGAGGGCACAATACAGGGAATTACTAGGGGCACTGCACATGGTGTGATAAGAGGGCACAATAGTAGTAAGAGAGTATATGTTTCGTCAAAGTGACAGGTACCACGCCCCTTTTACACGCCCCCTTTTATATCGCTTGATATTAATTTTATATCGCTTGATATTAATTTTATATCGCTTGATATTAATTTAATATCGCTTGATATTAGGTTTATATCGCTTGATATTAGGTTTATATCGCCTAATATTAGGTTTATATTGGTTATCACTAGGGATGAGCGAATCCGAACTGTATAGTTCGGGTTCGTACCGAATTTTGGGGTGTCCGTGACACGGACCCGAACCCGAACATTTTCGTAAAAGTCCGGGTTCGGTGTTCGGCGCATTCTTGGCGCTTTTTGAAAGGCTGCAAAGCAGCCAATCAACAAGCGTCATACTACTTGCCCCAAGAGGCCATCACAGCCTTGCCTACTATTGGCATGGCTGTGATTGGCCAGTGCAGCATGTGACCCAGCCTCTATATAAGCTTGGGTCACGTTGCGCTGCACGTCACTCTGCTGATTCAAGCATAGGGAGAGGTTGCAGCTGCGATGTTAGGGCGAGATTAGGCAGATTAACTCCTCCAAAAGACTTCATTCTGTCATCGATCTGCAGCTGTGGATCATTGAAGTGATAATATCGACTTGCTCACTTTTTTGAGGCTGCCCAGAGCGTTTTTAGATCACATTTTTTCTAGGGTGATCGGCGGCCAATTTGTGACTTGTGGTGCGCCAGCACAAGCTATCACCAAGTGTATTTAACCATCAATAGTGTGGTTATTTTGTGCTATATCCTACATCAGCTGCAGGCTGAGCCTGTGTCACCAAAGTGCATTTAACCATCAACAGTCTGGTTATTTTTTGGCCATATACTACATCAGCTGCAGGCTGAGCCTGTGTCACCGAAGTGCATTTAACCATCAACAGTCTGGTTATTTTTTGGCCATATACTACATCAGCTGCAGGCTGAGCCTGTGTCACCGAAGTGCATTTAACCATCAACAGTCTGGTTATTTTTTGGCCATATACTACATCTGGTGCAGGCTGAGCCTGTGTCACCCAAGTGCATTTAACCATCAATAGTGTGGTTAATTTTTGGCCATATACTACATCAGGGGCAAGTTGAGCCTGTCACCCAGTGCCTAAAAAATAGACCTGACATTTCTATTCAACCAAATTTGTACTGTTTTAGCTGGTCAAATTATTTGTAGTGACCGTAAAAGCACATTTTTTGTTCTGGGTTGAAAAACTATTCCCAAATTTGCCATTCTCAAAATAACTAGTTTCTGGTATATGAGGCCTACTTGAAAACTATCCAAAAAAGGATATCTTACATTGAAGGTGCTGATAGTGTCCTTCAGAAAAACCTAAGACACACGCTACCGTGCAGATAGAAGTCTAATTCTGTGATTAAACCTATACCTGTCACATAGCGCAAAAAAAAAACAGGCCTGACATTTCTATTCAACCAAATCTGTACTGTTTTAGCTGGTCAAGTTATTTGTAGTGACCGTAAAAGCAGACTTTTGTTCTGGGTTGAAAAACTATTCCCAAATTTGCCATTCTCAAAATAACTAGTTTCTGGTATATGAGGCCTACTTGAAATCTATCCCAAAAAGGATATCTTAAATTGAAGGTCCTGATAGTGTCATTCAGAAAAACCTAAGACACACGCTACCGTGCAGATAGAAGTCTGATTCTGTGATTAAACCTATACCTGTCACATAGCGCAAAAAAAAAAACAGGCCTGACATTTCTATTCAACCAAATCTGTACTGTTTTAGCTGGTCAAGTTATTTGTAGTGACCGTAAAAGCAGACTTTTTGTTCTGGGTTGAAAAACTATTCCCAAATTTGCCATTCTCAAAATAACTAGTTTCTGGTATATGAGGCCTACTTGAAATCTATCCCAAAAAGGATATCTTACATTCAAGGTGCTGATAGTGTCATTCAGAAAAACATAAGACACACGCTACCGTGCAGATAGAAGTACCTATACCTGTCACATAGCGCAAATAAAAAACAGGCCTGACATTTCTATTCAACCAAATCTGTACTGTTTTAGCTGGTCAAGTTATTTGTAGTGACCGTAAAAGCAGACATTTTGTTCTGGGTTGAAAAACTATTCCCAAATTTGCCATTCTCAAAATAACTAGTTTCTGGTATATGAGGCCTACTTGAAATCTATCCCAAAAAGGATATCTTACATTCAAGGTGCTGATAGTGTCATTCAGAAAAACCTAAGACACACGCTACCGTGCAGATAGAAGTCTAATTCTGTGATTAAACCTATACCTGTCACATAGCGCAAAAAAACAGGCCTGACATTTCTATTCAACCAAATCTGTACTGTTTTAGCTGGTCAAGTTATTTGTAGTGACCGTAAAAGCAGACTTTTTGTTCTGGGGTGAAAAACTATTTCCAAATTTGCCATTCTCAAAATTGTGGTGAACGGGAACAATGAGGAAAACATCTAATAAAAGACGCGGACGCGGACGTGGACATGGTCGTGGTGGTGTTAGTGGACCCTCTGGTGCTGGGAGAGGATGTGGCCGTTCTGCCACAGCCACACGTCCTAGTGAACCAACTACCTCAGGTCCCAGTAGCCAGCAGAATTTACAGCGATATTTGGTGGGGCCCAATGCCGTTCTAAGGATGGTAAGGCCTGAGCAGGTACAGGCATTAGTCAATTGGGTGGCCGACAGTGGATCCAGCACGTTCACATTATCTCCCACCCAGTCTTCTGCAGAAAGCACACAGATGGCGCATGAAAACCAAGCCAATCGGTCTGTCACATCACCCCCATGCATATCAGGGAAACTGTCTGAGCCTCAAGTTATGCAGCAGTCTCTTATGCTGTTTGAAGACTCTGCTGCCAGGGTTTCCCAAGGGCATCCACCTAGCCCTTCCCCAGGGGTGGAAGAGATAGAATGCACTAACGCACAACCACTTATTTTTCCTGATGATGAGAACATGGGAATACCACCTCAGCACGAAACACAGGTGCCAACTGCTGCGTCTTTCTGCAGTGTGCAGACTGAACAGGAGGTCAGGGATCAAGACTGGGTGGAAGACGATGCAGGGGACGATGAGGTCCTAGACCCCACATGGAATGAAGGTCGTGCCACTGACTTGCACAGTTCGGAGGAAGAGGCAGTGGTGAGACCGAGCCAACAGCGTAGCAAAAGAGGGAGCAGTGGGAAAAATCAGAACACCCGCCGCCAAGAGACTCCGCCTGCTACTGACCGCCGCCATCTGGGACCGAGCACCCCAAAGGCAGCTTCAAGGAGTTCCCTGGCATGGCACTTCTTCAAACAATGTGCTGACGACAAGACCCGAGTGGTTTGCACGCTGTGCCATCAGAGCCTGAAGCGAGGCATTAACGTTCTGAACCTTAGCACAACCTGCATGACCAGGCACCTGCATGCAAAGCATGAACTGCAGTGGAGTAAACACCTTAAAAACAAGGAAGTCACTCAGGCTCCCTCTGCTACCTCTTCTGCTGCTGCCGCCTCGGCCTCTTCTGCTGCTGCCGCCGCCTCGGCCTCTTCCTCCGCCTCTGGAGGAACGTTGGTACCTGCCGCCCAGCAAACATGGGATGTACCACCGACACCACCACCTGCGTCACCAACCATCTCAACCATGTCACACAGCAGCGTTCAGCTCTCCATCTCACAAACATTTGAGAGAAAGCGTAAATTCCCACCTAGCCACCCTCGATCCCTGGCCCTGAATGCCAGCATTTCTAAACTACTGGCCTATGAAATGCTGTCATTTAGGCTGGTGGACACACACAGCTTCAAACAGCTCATGTCGCTTGCTGTCCCACAGTATGTTGTTCCCAGCCGCCACTACTTCTCCAAGAGAGCCGTGCCTTCCCTGCACAAACAAGTGTCCGATAAAATCAAGTGTGCACTGCGCAACGCCATCTGTGGCAAGGTCCACCTAACCACAGATACGTGGACCAGTAAGCACGGCCAGGGACGCTATATCTCCCTAACTGCACACTGGGTAAATGTAGTGGCGGCTGGGCCCCAGGCGAAGAGCTGTTTGGCGCACGTCCTTCCGCCGCCAAGGATCGCAGGGCAACATTCTTTGCCTCCTGTCTCCTCCTACTCAGCTTCCTACTCCTCTTCTTCCACCTGCTCAACCAGTCAGCCACACACCTTCACCACCAACTTCAGCACAGCCCGGGGTAAACGTCAGCAGGCCATTCTGAAACTCATATGTTTGGGGGACAGGCCCCACACCGCACAGGAGTTGTGGGGGGGTATAGAACAACAGACCGACGAGTGGTTGCTGCCGGTGAGCCTCAAGCCCGGCCTGGCGGTGTGCGATAATGGGCGAAATCTCGTTGCAGCTCTGGGACTAGCCGGTTTGACGCACATCCCTTGCCTGGCGCATGTGCTGAATTTGGTGGTGCAGAAGTTCATTCGCAACTACCCCGACATGTCAGAGCTGCTGCATAAAGTGCGGTCCGTCTGTTCGCGCTTCCGGCGTTCACACCCTGCCGCTGCTCGCCTGTCTGCGCTACAGCGTAACTTCGGCCTTCCCGCTCAGCGTCTCATATGCTACGTACCCACCAGGTGGAACTCCACCTTGCATATGCTGGACAGACTGTGCGAGCAGCAGAAGGCCATAGTGGAGTTTCAGCTGCAGCACGCACGGGTCAGTCGCACTGCGGATCAGACACACTTCACCACCAATGACTGGGCCTCCATGCGAGACCTGTGTGCCCTGTTGCGCTGTTTCGAGTACTCCACCAACATGGCCAGTGGCGATGACGCCGTTATCAGCGTTACAATACCACTTCTATGTCTCCTTGAGAAAACACTTAGGGCGATGATGGAAGAGGAGGTGGCCCAGGAGGAAGAGAAGGAAGAGGGGTCATTTTTAGCACTTTCAGGCCAGTCTCTTCGAAGTGACTCAGAGGGAGGTTTTTTGCAACACCAGAGGCCAGGTACAAATGTGGCCAGACAGGGCCCACTACTGGAGGACGAGGAGGACGAGGATGAGGAGGAGGTGGAGGAGGATGAGGATGAAGCATGTTCACAGCGGGGTGGCACCCAAAGCAGCTCGGGCCCATCACTAGTGCGTGGCTGGGGGGAAACACAGGACGATGACGATACGCCTCCCACAGAGGACAGCTTGTCCTTACCTCTGGGCAGCCTGGCACACGTGAGCGACTACATGCTGCAGTGCCTGCGCAACGACAGCAGAGTTGCCCACATTTTAACGTGTGCGGACTACTGGGTTGCCACCCTGCTGGATCCCCGGTACAAAAACAATGTGCCCACCTTACTTCCTACACTGGAGCGTGATAGGAAGATGCGCGAGTACAAGCGCACGTTGGTAGAGAGCATTCCCAAATGTCACAGGGGAACCAGTGGAAGCCCAAGGCGAAGGCAGAGGAGGAGCAAGAGGTCGCCAACGCAGCTGTGTTACGCCAACTCCTCTGAGGGCAGGGTTAGCATGGCAGAGATGTGGAAAAGTTTTGTCACCACGCCACAGCTAACTGCACCACCACCTGATACGGAACGTGTTAGCAGGAGGCAACATTTCACTAACATGATGGAACAGTACCTGTGCACACCCCTCCACGTACTGACTGATGGTTTGGCCCCATTCAACTTCTGGGTCTCCAAATTGTCCACGTGGCCAGCCCAGAGCTAGCCTTTTATGACTTGGAGGTGCTGGCCTGCCCGGCGGCCAGCGTTTTGTCTGAACGTATATTCAGCACGGCAGGGGGCGTCATTACAGACAAACGCAGCCGCCTGTCTACAGCCAATGTGGACAAGCAGACGTTCATAAAAATGAACCAGGCATGAATCCCACAGGACCTGTCCATCCCTTGTGCAGATTAGATATTAACTACCTCCCCTTAACAATATATTATTCTACTCCAGGGCACTTCCTCATTCAATACTATTTTTAATTTCATTTTACCATTATATTGCGGGGCAACCCAAAGTTGAATGAACCTCTCCTCTGTCTGGGTGCCGGGGCCTAATTGTGTGAAAGTGGCCTGTTCCAGTGGTGGGTGACGTGAAGCCTGATTCTCTGCTATGACATGAAGACTTATTCTGTGCTGACATGAAGCCAGATTCTCTGTTACGCGACCTCTCTCCTCTGCCTGGGTGCCTGGGCCTAAATGTGTGACAGTGGCCTGTTCCAGTGGTGGGTGACGTGAAGCCTGATTCTCTGCTATGACATGAAGACAGATTCTGTGCTGACATAAGTCCAGATTCTCTGTTACGGGACCTCTCTCCTCTGCCTGGGTGCCTGGGCCTAAATGTGTGACAGTGGCCTGTTCCAGTGGTGGGTGACGTGAAGCCTGATTCTCTGCTATGACATGAAGACAGATTCTGCGCTGACATAAGGCCAGATTCTCTGTTACGGGACCTCTCTCCTCTGCCTGGGTGCCTGGGCCTAAATATGTGACAGTGGCCTGTTCCAGTGGTGGGTGACGTGAAGCCTGATTCTCTGCTATGACATGAAGACAGATTCTGCGCTGACATAAGGCCAGATTCTCTGTTACGGGACCTCTCTCCTCTGCCTGGGTGCCTGGGCCTAAATATGTGACAGTGGCCTGTTCCAGTAGTGGGTGACGTGAAGCCTGATTCTCTGCTATGACATGAAGACAGATTCTGCGCTGACATAAGGCCAGATTCTCTGTTACGGGACCTCTCTCCTCTGCCTGGGTGCCTGGGCCTAAATATGTGACAGTGGCCTGTTCCAGTGGTGGGTGACGTGAAGCCTGATTCTCTGCTATGACATGAAGACAGATTCTGCGCTGACATAAGGCCAGATTCTCTGTTACGGGACCTCTCTCCTCTGCCTGGGTGCCTGGGCCTAAATATGTGACAGTGGCCTGTTCCAGTGGTGGGTGACGTGAAGCCTGATTCTCTGCTATGACATGAAGACAGATTCTGTGCTGACATAAGGCCAGATTCTCTGTTACGGGACCTCTCTCCTCTGCCTGGGTGCCTGGGCCTAAATATATGACAGTGGCCTGTTCCAGTGGTGGGTGACGTGAAGCCTGATTCTCTGCTATGACATGAAGACAGATTCTGTGCTGACATAAGGCCAGATTCTCTGTTACGGGACCTCTCTCCTCTGCCTGGGCCTAAATATGTGACAGTGGCCTGTTCCAGTGGTGGGTGACGTGAAGCCTGATTCTCTGCTATGACATGAAGACAGATTCTGTGCTGACATAAGGCCAGATTCTCTGTTACGGGACCTCTCTCCTCTGCCTGGGTGCCTGGGCCTAAATGTGTGACAGTGGCCTGTTCCAGTGGTGGGTGACGTGAAGCCTGATTCTCTGCTATGACATGAAGACAGATTCTGCGCTGACATAAGGCCAGATTCTCTGTTACGGGACCTCTCTCCTCTGCCTGGGTGCCTGGGCCTAAATATGTGACAGTGGCCTGTTCCAGTGGTGGTTGACGTGAAGCCTGATTCTCTGCTATGACATGAAGACAGATTCTGCGCTGACATAAGGCCAGATTCTCTGTTACGGGACCTCTCTCCTCTGCCTGGGTGCCTGGGCGCCTGGGCCTAAATGTGTGACAGTGGCCTGTTCCAGTGGTGGGTGACGTGAAGCCTGATTCTCTGCTATGACATGAAGACAGATTCTGTGCTGACATAAGGCCAGATTCTCTGTTACGGGACCACTCTCCTCTGCCTGGGTGCCTGGGCCTAAATGTGTGACAGTGCCCTGTTCCAGTGGTGGGTGACGTGAAGCCTGATTCTCTGCTATGACATGAAGACAGATTCTGTGCTGACATAAGGCCAGATTCTCTGTTACGGGACCTCTCTCCTCTGCCTGGGTGCCTGGGCCTAAATGTGTGACAGTGGCCTGTTCCAGTGGTGGGTGACGTGAAGCCTGATTCTCTGCTATGACATGAAGACAGATTCTGTGCTGACATAAGGCCAGATTCTCTGTTACGGGACCTCTCTCCTCTGCCTGGGTGCCTGGGCCTAAATGTGTGACAGTGGCCTGTTCCAGTGGTGGGTGACGTGAAGCCTGATTCTCTGCTATGACATGAAGACAGATTCTGCGCTGACATAAGGCCAGATTCTCTGTTACGGGACCTCTCTCCTCTGCCTGGGTGCCTGGGCCTAAATGTGTGACAGTGGCCTGTTCCAGTGGTGGGTGACGTGAAGCCTGATTCTCTGCTATGACATGAAGACAGATTCTGTGCTGACATAAGGCCAGATTCTCTGTTACGGGACCTCTCTCCTCTGCCTGGGTGCCTGGGCCTAAATGTGTGACAGTGGCCTGTTCCAGTTGTGGGTGACGTGAAGCCTGATTCTCTGCTATGACATGAAGACAGATTCTGCGCTGACATAAGGCCTGATTCTCTGTTACGGGACCTCTCTCCTCTGCCTGGGTGCCTGGGCCTAAATTTGTGACAGTGGCCTGTTCCAGTGGTGGGTGACGTGAAGCCTGATTCTCTGCTATGACATGAAGACAGATTCTGTGCTGACATAAGGCCAGATTCTCTGTTACGGGACCTCTCTCCTCTGCCTGGGTGCCTGGGCCTAAATGTGTGACAGTGGCCTGTTCCAGTGGTGGGTGACGTGAAGCCTGATTCTCTGCTATGACATGAAGACAGATTCTGCGCTGACATAAGGCCAGATTCTCTGTTACGGGACCGCTCTCCTCTGTCTGGGTGCCGGGGCCTAAATATGTGACAGTGGCCTCTTCCAGTGGTGGGTGACATGAAGCCAGATTCTCTGCTATGGCATGAAGAGACTGATTCTCTGCTGACATGAAGCCAGATTCTTTGCTATGGCATGAAGAGACTGATTCTCTGCTGACGTGAAGCCAGATTCTCTGCTATGGGACCTCTGTCCAATTGATATTGGGTCATTTTTTTTATTTTTTTTTATTTTAATTCATTTCCCTATCCACATTTGTTTGCAGGGGATTTACCTACATGTTGCTGCCTTTTGCAGCCCTCTAGCTCTTCCCTGGGCTGTTTTACAGCCTTTTTAGTGCCCAAAAGTCCGGGTCCCCATTGACTTCAATGGGGTTCGTTTTCGGGACGAAGTTCGGTTCGGGTTCGGATCCCGAACCCGAACATTTCCGGGAAGTTCGGCCGAACTTCTCGAACCCGAACATCCAGGTGTTCGCTCAACTCTACTTAGGACCCAACTTCCAGGAGGGAACCTTCAGTTTGATATTCTTTGTAGACAACCACACCAGATCACCCACATTCAGTTCCGGACCAGGCACACATCTCTTATCTGCCACACGCTTATATCTCTCACTCATCCTCTTCAGATTACCCTGAATCTTTTGCCAAATAAATGACAAAGACGAGGAAAATCTCTCCTCATCAGGTAAACCAGAAGACCCCTCTCCAGAGAATGTCCCAAACTGCGGATGAAACCCATATGCACCAAAAAATGGTGACTTATCAGAGGACTCCTGGCTACGGTTATTTAAAGCAAACTCAGCAAGGGACAAAAAAGAATACCAATCCTCCTGATTCTCCGCCACAAAACAGCGCATATATTTCTCCAGATTCTGATTGACACGTTCGGTCTGACCATTCGACTGCGGGTGAAAAGCAGAAGAGAACGACAACTGAACCCCCAAGTGAGAACAGAAGGCCTTCCAGAATCTGGAAACAAATTGCGTGCCCATATCAGAAACGATGTCTGAAGGGATGCATTGCAATTTAACAATATGATCAACAAACGCTTGCGCCAGCGTCTTAGCATTGGGTAACCCAGGAAAGGGAATGAAATGTGCCATTTTGCTAAAACGGTCCACTACCACCAGAATCACAGTCTTCCCCGAGAAACGAGGCAGGTCCGTAATGAAGTCCATGGACAGATGCGTCCAAGGACAGGAAGGAATGGGTAACGGGAGGAGAGAACCTGATGAGGGACCTTGGCAGGGGCGCAGGTCTCGCAGGCTGCCACAAAACCCTCAACAGTCTTACAAAGAGCCGGCCACCAGAATCTCCGAGCAATGAGATCCACTGTGGATCTACTCCCCTGGTGCCCAGCAAGGACAGTATCGTGGTGCTCCTTAAAAACCTTGTGTCGTAAATCTAGAGACATAAACAACCTCACAGGAGGACAAAGATCAGAAGCCTCTGCCTGGGCTGCCTGAACCTCTGCCTCCAAATCAGGATAAAGAGCAGCGATGACCACCCCTTCAGCCAGGTCTTCAAAGTTCCCGCCTCCCGGAAAACAACGTGACAGGGCATCCGTCTTCACATTTTTAAACCCAGGGCGGAACGTAATCACAAAATGAAACCTAGAAAAGAACAAAGACCATCTGGCCCTTCTCGGGTTCAGACGCTTGGCCGATTCCAAGTAGGCCAGATTCTTATGGTCGGTAAACACGGTAATAGGGTGTCTGGCTCCCTCTAACCAATGGCGCCATTCCTCAAAAGCTAATTTGATGGCCAACAACTCCCTATCTCCCACATTGTAATTTCTCTCTGCAGATGATCGTTTCCTTGAGAAAAAGGCACACGGTCGCCATTTGGCAGGAGAGGGACCCTGAGACAAGACCGCACCCACACCCACCTCGGAAGCATCCACCTCAACAATAAAAGGTAGAGAGATATCAGGTTGTACCAAAATGGGAGCGGAAGCAAAACTCTCTTTAATACTAGAAAAGGCTTTAAGAGCATCTGTAACATCCTGGAGTATGTCACTAAACTCTTTCTCCCTGCTACAACATGTCAGGTGCATATGTATGTCATCTTGTGTAGTCCAACATTGCATTTTCCATTATATGTATTTTCTAAGCCTGTTTCATATATTATGCTGTAATATCCATGTACACCAGCAGGTGGCAGCAATTTGTTTAGTTCAGTTTAGCATAGCTAGACTGGAATAGTTCATTCCAGTGTTTAGCTCCCGCTCTTCTAGGAGCATAAGTGGGCTGGTCCCACGCCCTGCAGCAAGGGAGGGAAGAAACCAGTTAGATCCAGTGTGTACCAGCCACCCTGGCTAGGGGAAGGCTGTGTTAGTAGGAGCTCCCAGAAACAGGGATCCCAAGACAGGATCAAGTCTCGGTTGAGGCCAAGATCACTCTTCCCAGCCTGAGCCATCAGCCTCAGCTGGTTGACAAGAAAAGCAGCCATCTCCAGCTTCCAAGAAGAAGCATTCCCTGTGAGCCAAGCTGTGAGTACATATCCAGAGACCAGGAGAAGCCAAATTCCTCCTCAGCTAGTCAGGCCCATATCAAGCAGAAGACAGACAGAGCAGAAGATAAATACCTGCCAGATTCTCCGGGCATATAGTAGTCATATCAGTGAGTGGCTTAACAACAGAGGAATAATTCAAAATGCACTTTCTGTAATAATTGGCAAAACCCAAAAACCGCATCAGCGCCTTCTGATTCTCAGGAAGCTCCCAATCAAGCACAGCGCGGACCTTCTCAGGGTCCATCCGAAAACCAGAAGCGGAAAGAAGAAAACCAAGAAATTGAATCTCCGGAACTGCAAACAGACATTTTTCCAGTTTAGCGTACAATTTATTCTCCCGCAGAATCAGCAAGACCTGACAGGTGGTCTTGATGAGTCTTGAAATCAGGAGAAAAAATCAAAACGTCATCTAGATACACCAGTACAAATTTCCCCATTAAATGATAAAAAAATGCTGTTCACAAAATGTTGGAAGACGGCCAGAGCATTCATCAAACCAAAGGGCATAACCAAATTTTCTAAATGACCCTCAGGGGTATTGAAGGCCGTCTTCCATTCGTCCCCTTGCCTGACCCTGACTACGTTGTATGCCCCTCTTAAATCCAACTTAGAAAAAACTTTAGCCCCAACAATCTGGTTAAACAGGTCCAGGATCAGAGGAAGCGGATATGGGTCACGAATCGTGATACAGTTCAGCTCCCTGAAATCCAGACAAGGTCTTAACCACTTCCCATCTGGGCCCTTTGCCCCCTTCCTGACCAGGCCAAATTTTGCAAAACTGACATATCTCACTTTATGTGGTAATAACTTTGGAACGCCTTTATTTATCCAAGTCATTCAGAGATTGTTTTCTCGTGACACATTGTACTTCATGATAGTCATAAATTTGAGTCAAAATATTTCACCTTTATTTATGAAAAAATCCCAAATTTACCCAAAAATTTGAAAAATTCGCAATTTTCTAAATTTCAATTTCTCTGCTTTTAAAACAGAAAGTGATACCTCATAAAATATTTATTATTTAACATTCCCCATATGTCTACTTTATGTTGGCATCATTTTGGAAATGTCATTTTATTTTTTTAGGATGTTAGAAGGCTTAGAAGTTTAGAAGGAATTCTTCAAATTTTTAAGAAAATTGCCAAAATCCACTTTATAAGGACCAGTTCAGGTCTGAAGTCACTTTGTGGGGCCTACATAGTGGATACCCCCATAAATGACCCCATTGTAGAAACTACACCCCTCAAGGTATTCAAAACCGATTTTACAAACTTTGTTAACCCTTTAGGCGTTCCACAAGAATTAAAGGAAAATGGAGATCAAATTTTTAAATTTCACTTTTTTGGCAGATTTTCCATTTTAATCAATTTTTTTCTTTAACACATCGATGGTTAACAGCCAAACAAAACTCAATATTTATTACCCAGATTCTGCGGTTTACAGAAACACCCCACATGTGGTCATAAACTGCTGTATGGGCACACGGCAGGGCGCAGAAGAAAAGGAACTCCACATGGTTTTTAGATGCCATGTCCCATTTGAAGCCCCCTGATGCACCCTTACAGTAGAAACTCCCAAGAAGTGACCCCATTTTGGAAACTAGGGGATAAGGTGCCAGTTTTATTAGTACTATTTTTGGGTACATATGATTTTTTGATCATTCATTATAACACTTTATGGGGCAAGGTGACCAAAAAATTGGTTGTTTTAGCACAGTTTCTATTTATTTATTTTTACAGCGTTCACCTGAGGGGTTCAGTCAAGAGACATTTTTATAGAGCAGATTGTTACGGACGTGGCGATACCTAATATGTATACTTTTTCTCATTTATTAAAGTTTTACACAATAATAGCATTTTTGAAACAAAAAAATTATGTTTTAATGTGTCCATGTTCTGAGAGCTATAGTTTTTTTATTTTTTGAGAGATTTTCTTATGTAGGGGCTCATTTTTTGCGGGATGAGGTGACGGTTTTATTGGTACTATTTTGTGGGACATACGCGTTTTTGATCACTTGGTGTTGCACCTTTTGTGATGCAAGGTGACAAAAATTGCTTGTTTTGACACAGTTTTTTTTTTTTTTTTTTTACGGTGTTCACCCGAGGGGTTAGGTCATGTGATATTTTTATAGAGCTGGTTTTTACGGACGCGGCAATACCTAATATGTATACTTTTTTTTATTTGTTTCACTTTAACACAATAATAGCATTTTTGAAACCAAAAAAATGATGTTTTAGTGTCTCCATGTTCTAAGAGCTATAGTTTTTTTATTTTTTAAGAGATTTTCTTATGTAGGGGCTCATTTTTTGCGGGATGAGGTGACGGTTTTATTGGTACTATTTTGTGGGACATACGCGTTTTTTATCACTTGGTGTTGCACCTTTTGTGATGCAAGGTGACAAAAATTGCTTGTTTTGACAGTTTTTTTTTGGTTTTTTTTACGGTGTTCACCCGAGGGGTTAGGTCATGTGATACTTTTATAGAGCTGGTTTTTACAGACGCGGCGATACCTAATACGTCTATTTTATTTTATTTTTTCTATTTTTATTTTATTTTTTTTATTCCTTACTTGGGAACTTTTTTTTTTTTACATGTCAAACTTTATTTTATTTTATTTTTTCAACCCTTTATTTTTTTTATTTTTTTTTACACTTTTCGTCCCCCATAAGGTCATACAAGACCTCTGGGGGACATTTGCTTCACTTTTTTTTTTTTTTTTTCACAGTTGATTTCTCCTGTAACTGGGGCTGACATAGTAGCCCCAGTTACAGGACAAATGCACCCCTATAGAGGCTGTACAGCAGCAATCCTGCGCTGTACAGCCTCACAGCAGGGCTGATCGCGGTCTCTGAGAGACCTCACACAGCTCCTGCACACTCCGGTCACGGCGGTCACATGACCGCCGGGCCGGAACAGGAAGCGCACAGCGCTTCCTGCTCTGCAGACACAGCGCTCGGTGAGCGCTGTGTCTGCAGCGATCGTGAAGGCAGGGACACCTGGGCACTGTCCCTGCCTTGTCTTAGGGTTGCCCTGCTGTCACTGACAGCGGGCAACCCGATCAGCAGCTGCACGATTAGCGTGCAGCTGCTATTTCTGACAGGACGTTCTAAAACGTGCTGTCAGAAATAGACATCCACCCATAGGACGTTTATATCCTATGGGCGGACGTGAGGCGGTTAAAGAAGCATCTTTTTTCTTAACAAAAAAAAAAAACAGCGGCAACAGGTGACTTCGAGGGTCGGATGTGTCCCTTTCTCAGGCTCTCAGAGATATAAGTACACATAGCGACCCTTTCAGGTTGGGAGAAATTGTATAGATGTGATTTTGGCAGCTTGGCGCCTGGGATGAGATTAATAGGGCAGTCGTACTCCCGGTGAGGGGGCAACTCCTGGACACCACTCTCGGAAAACACATCCGAAAATTCTGAGAGAAAAGATGGCACAGTCTTGGTAGAAACCTCTGAAAGAGATGCCGTGAGGCAATTCTCTTTGCAAAACTCACTCCAACCATTTATTTGCCTTGCTTGCCAATTAATGGTGGGATTATGTTTAGTGAGCCAGGGTAGCCCCAACACTAGAGGAGTAGGTAATCCGTTTACGACGAAACATGACATATCCTCAACATGAGCATTACCCACAGTCAAACGGATATTGTGAACTATGCCCTTTAACGATCTTTGAGAAAGTGGAGCAGAATCGATAGCAAAAACAGGTATATTGTCACGAGGGTGTCAAGAGCCACGCCTGACTCCGTTATACCCGGGGTCAGGAAGTCGCAGCGGGTGGCTGCGCGCTCTATGTATAAAGATAGGGCTGATTCTTAATGGTAGCTTTCTGGGTTTGCCTTGCAACCCTTTTTGGCTCACTCAGGGATCCGTAGCTTCTTCTCCTCAGCTGTTTCTTGTCCAGCAATCCCAACCTCCTTATATTCCCCTCTCCCACTTCTCTGGTTGCCAGATATAGAGCTTCCTGCCTGGACTTCTATACTGACCCACTGGAGCTGTGTAGCTGTGTTCCCTGGTTGTTGTTCCAGAACGTTACCCTCCGGATCCCTGTTGGACTTTTGTTGTCTGCAGTTGTCGTCCACCTGGGATTATATGTTTTGTCTGTATTGTCTGTCCTCTCCTTGGTGTTTTCCTTTTAGTGTTAGTGGTGCGGACTAGTGTTCCCACCGCCCCGTTCACTATGTAGGGCTCATCTTAGGGAAAGCCAGGGTTTAGGCACGTGATCGGCGTACGGGTGAGGAACCCGTCTAGGGACGTCAGGGCAGTCAGGTGCCAGCCTCAAGGTGAGTCAGGGGTCACCACCTTTCCCTCTCCCTTGGACAGGGCCTTCCCATTTCCCTCCCTTTGTGTACGCCGGTCATGACATTATATCTGGCCCTTATTTTTGTGTAGGTAGAAAAAAAAAAAATTTACTTTTTCTTTCTGCCTATCTAGAATCCAGCATGGATCCTATTGCTGCTTTGACAAGACAACTTCAAGGCCTGTCTATGGAGGTGGCAGGATTGAAGGCGTCGGTCCTCCAGCAACAGCAGCAATTGCAGCAGACCGCAAGCCCAGCGGTTGCTATAGGTAACCAGGTTGCAGCGGAACCCAAGGTTGTTCTTCCTGACAGATTTTCTGGGGGAAGGGACAAATTTGTGACGTTCCGTGAGGCCTGTAAGTTATATTTTAAGCTGCGCCCGCACTCCTCTGGTAATGAGGAACAGCGGGTGGGGATTGTAACTTCCCTGCTTCAGGGGGACCCGCAATCCTGGGCGTTCTCTTTACCCACTGATTCCCAGGCTCTCCGGTCAGTGGATGAGTTTTTTGGGGCCTTGGGTCTCATATATGATGACCCTGACCGAGTCGCCCTGGCTGAGTCGAAATTACGGAGACTCAGACAGGGAGAGCGGCCAGCAGAGGAGTATTGCTCAGAGTTTCGTAGGTGGGCTACGGATACCCAGTGGAACGACCCGGCTCTCAGGAGTCAGTTCTGCTCTGGGTTATCCGAAAGGTGCCAGCCTCAAGGTGAGTCAGGGGTCACCACCTTTCCCTCTCCCTTGGACAGGGCCTTCCCATTTCCCTCCCTTTGTGTACGCCGGTCATGACATTATATCTGGCCCTTATTTTTGTGTAGGTAGAAAAAAAAAATAATATTTACTTTTTCTTTCTGCCTATCTAGAATCCAGCAAGGATCCTATTGCTGCTTTGACAAGAAAACTTCAAGGCCTGTCTATGGAGGTGGCAGGATTGAAGGCGTCGGTCCTCCAGCAACAGCAGCAATTGCAGTAGACCGCAAGCCCAGCGGTTGCTATAGCTAACCAGGTTGCAGCGGAACCCAAGGTTGTTCTTCCTGACAGATTTTCTGGGGAAAGGGACAAATTTGTGACGTTCCGTGAGGCCTGTAAGTTATATTTTAAGCTGCGCCCGCACTCCTCTGGAAATGAGGAACAGCGGGTGGGGATTGTAACTTCCCTGCTTCAGGGGGACCCGCAATCCTGGGCGTTCTCTTTACCCACTGATTCCCAGGCTCTCCGGTCAGTGGATGAGTTTTTTGGGGCCTTGGGTCTCATATATGATGACCCTGACCGAGTCGCCCTGGCTGAGTCGAAATTACGGAGACTCAGACAGGGAGAGCGGCCAGCAGAGGAGTATTGCTCAGAGTTTCGTAGGTGGGCTACGGATACCCAGTGGAACGACCCGGCTCTCAGGAGTCAGTTCTGCTCTGGGTTATCCGAAAGGGTTAAGAATGCGCTTGCGCTGTATGAGACCCACTTTTCCCTTGATGCTGTTATGTCCCTTTCTATCAGAATAGATAGACGTCTTAGGGACAGATTGAAAAATCCAGAGCAATTGGTAACCCCTCCGAAGCAGCAGTTAGTCTGTACGGACCTAGAAGAGCCTATGCAGCTAGGAGGAACTACTCGTCAGGTCCGTCCTCCTGAGGCTCGCCGTAGACAGGGGGTTTGTTTCTTCTGTGGGGGGAGGGGTCATTTCATTAATGTCTGTCCTTCCTTTCTAAAAAACAAAAGACCATCGGAACTACAAACCCCAGGCTATGTGGAGGATGTCAGCCGGGGGGGAATACATTTCCTCCATTCGTACATCTCAATTTGTGTTGCCAGCAGCTGTTGTTTCTGGTGTTAAGAAGGAGACTATTTCTTTCTTTCTAGACAGTGGAGCAGGGGTAAATTTGATAGATGCCCATTTTGCCCGCACTATGGGTTTGTCTCTCTGTACGCTACAGAAACCTATTCCCATATTCGCTATTGATTCTGCTCCTCTGTCTCAGAGAAACCTCACTCACATTGTCCATAACTTACACCTTCGGGTACGGGACCACCATAACGAGTGTCTTTCATGTTATGTTCTGGAGGGGCTTCCTACTCCTGTGGTATTGGGTCTTCCCTGGTTGGTAGCGCACAATCCAGTGGTGGATTGGCAGGCCAGGGAGATATTGGAGTGGAGTGAGCATAGCAGAGAAAATTGCTTAAATAGCAATTGCTTAGTTGCTTCCATAGCTACTCTCCCTACATTTGTCTCGGACTTTGAGGACGTTTTTTCTGAAAAGGGTTGCCAGAAGTTACCACCTCACCGTCCTTATGATTGCCCGGTTAACCTGATTCCCGGTGCAAAATTACCCAAGACCAGGTTATATAATCTTTCGCGTCCCGAGAGACAAGCCATGAAAGATTATATCTCCGAGAGCTTGGCTAACGGACACATCAGACCCTCTTAAAAAGAAAGATGGGGGCCTGCGTCCTTGCCTAAATTTCTGCAAACTAAACCGGATAACCATCCGAGACCCATACCCTCTTCCTCTCATTCCTGACCTGTTCAATCAGATTGCGGGTGCTAGGTGGTTCTCCAAACTTGATCTTAGGGGGGCCTACTATCTGATTCGTATCAAGAAAGGGGATGAGTGGAAGACAGCTTTTAACACCCCTGAGGGACATTATGAAAATCTAGTCATGCCTTTCGGTCTGACCAATGCTCCTGCTGTCTTCCAACATTTCGTTAATGACATTTTTAGTCATCTTATCGGCAGGTTTGTGGTGATATACCTAGATGATATTTTAATTTATTCGTCTGATCTGAAAACACATGAGGTGCATGTCAGACAGGTACTGCAGGTCCTACGGACGAATAAATTATATGCAAAAATTGAAAAGTGTGTCTTCGCCGTTCAGGAAATACAGTTCCTAGGTTATTTATTATCTGCTTCAGGTTTCCGTATGGATCCTGGGAAGGTCCAGGCAATTTTAGATTGGGATCTTCCTGAGAACCTCAAAGCACTGCAACGGTTTTTGGGCTTCGCAAATTTCTATAGAAAGTTCATTAAAAATTATTCGGTGATTGTCAAACCCCTTACTGACATGACTAGGAAGGGGACTGATTTTTCTAAATGGTCTGACGCTGCCAAAATTGCTTTCTCCTCTCTAAAAGAGAGGTTTACCTCGGCACCTGTATTAATCCAACCTGATGTCTCCCAGCCTTTTATTGTTGAAGTAGATGCGTCAGAGGTGGGAGTGGGGGCTGTACTGTCTCAGGGTCTGTCTCCTGGCAAATGGCGTCCTTGTGCTTTCTTTTCTAAAAAACTATCTGCAGCGGAGAAGAACTATGATATTGGCAATAGGGAACTATTGGCTATTAAACTAGCGTTTGAAGAATGGCGCCACTTTTTAGAGGGGGCAGTCCACCCCGTCACAGTGATTACAGACCACAAAAACCTTCTGTATCTCGAATCAGCTAAGCGTCTCACCCCTAGACAAGCTAGGTGGTTGCTATTTTTTACCAGGTTTAACTTTCTTATTGCCTATCGTCCTGGGGCAAAAAATACTAAGGCGGATGCATTATCTCGTAGTTTCCCTGGAGGGGGTAATGTGAGTGATCCGGTACCCATTCTACAAAGAGGAGTGGTTGTCTCTGCTGTACACTCTGTTCTGGAGGGGAAGGTGTTAGAGGCCCAGGGGGACGCCCCGGTCTCTTGCCCCTCAGAGAAATTGTTTGTACCGTTAAACCTGCGTCTCGAATTATTAAAGGAACATCATAATTCGGCACTTGCTGGGCACCCGGGTAGTAAAGCAACCTGGAGCTATTGTCTCGTCGTTTTTGGTGGCCAAGGTTGCGTCAGGATGTAATGGATTTTGTGTTTACTTGTTCTACTTGTGCACGCGCAAAACTCTTTCATACACGTCCTGCAGGGTCTTTATTGCCACTTGTCATTCCTAATAGGCCATGGACACATCTGTCAATGGATTTTATCACTGACTTACCTTTGTCTGCGGGTAAAACAGTTATCTTGGTATTAGTAGACAGGTTTAGTAAAATGGTACACTTCATTGCGTTACCCGCACTACCTAATGCTAAAACTCTTGCTCAGGTATTCATCAGTGAAATCGTGAAGCTTCACGGGGTCCCTTCCGATGTTGTTTCGGATCGGGGAACCCAGTTTATTTCTAAGTTTTGGAAAGCTTTTTGTTCCCGTTTGGGGGTACACTTGTCTTTTTCCTCGCCTTTCCATCCTCAGTCGAATGGACAGACTGAGCGTACCAACCAAAACCTTGAGACATATCTAAGGTGTTTTGTGTCTGAGAACCAGGAGGTGTGGTCATCATATTTACCGTTAGCCGAGTTTGGCATAAATAATCGCCGTCAGGAATCCACTGGCAAGTCACCATTTCTTGGTGCATATGGTTTTCATCCCCATTTCTGTACTTTCGAAGAGGGGGGGTCTTCAGGGGTTCCTGAAGAGGAACGGTTTTCGTCATCTCTTTCAACTGTTTGGCAAAAGGTACAAGCTAACTTGAAAAATATGGGAGGTAAATATAAATGCATGGCTGATAAGAGACGGTCGCCAGGTCCGGACCTAGGAGTGAATGACTATGTGTGGTTGTCTACTAGGAATATTAAATTAAAGGTTCCCTCTTGGAAACTGGGTCCTAGGTTCATTGGCCCTTACAAAATAGTAGCCCTCATTAACCCCGTGGCTTTTCCCTGGAGCTACCTCAGACTTTTAAAATCCATAACGTCTTCCATAAGTCGTTACTCAAGAAGTATGTTCCACCTCTAGAACAGTCACCGCTGCCACCCCCTCCTGTTGTTGTGGATGGTAATCTAGAGTTTCAAATATCCAAAATTGTTGATTCTCGTCGGGTCCGCCGCTCTCTTCAATATCTGGTGCATTGGAGGGGTTACGGTACCGAGGAAAGAATGTGGGTTCCAGCGTTTGAGGTAAGCGCCGACAGGTTAGTTCGGGCTTTTCATGCCTCTCATCCTGAGAAACCTAGTCCTGAGTGTCCGGAGGCCTCTCGTAGAGAGGGTGGTACTGTCACGAGGGTTTGCCTTTCAACCCTGGGTTTGCCTTGCAACCCTTTTTAGCTCACTCAGGGATCCGTAGCTCCTTCTCCTCAGCTGTTTCTTGTCCAGTAATCCCAACCTCCTTATATTCCCCTCTCCCACTTCTCTGGTTGCCAGATATAGAGCTTCCTGCCTGGACTTCTATACTGACCCACTGGAGCTGTGTAGCTGTGTTCCCTGGTTGTTGTTCCAGAACGTTACCCTCCGGATCCCTGTTGGACTTTTGTTGTCTGCAGTTGTCGTCCACCTGGGATTATATGTTTTGTCTGTGTTGTCTGTCCTCTACTTGGTGTTTTCCTTTTAGTGTCAGTGGTGCGGACTAGTGTTCCCACCGCCCCGTTCACTACGTAGGGCTCATCTTAGGGAAAGCCAGGGTTTAGGCACGTGATCGGCGTACGGGTGAGGAACCCGTCTAGGGACGTCAGGGCAGTCAGGTGCCAGCCTCAAGGTAAGTCAGGGGTCACCACCTTTCCCTCTCCCTTGGACAGGGCCTTCCCATTTCCCTCCCTTTGTGTACGCAGGTCATGACATATATCCTTTTCCAAAGTGCATACCTGCAAACCATGCGTTGTTGCAAATTGATTATCAATGAGATTGACAGCTGCTCCACTGTCTACAAAAATATCACAAACAATGTTCTTGCGGTCTAGCGCCACCCTGGCAGGTAGGAGAAAATGGGAACTACAAGCAAACGTCAATCCTTCAATTTCCGTATCAACCTTGCCAATAGTAGCAAATGGAAAGTTTTTAGAGGTTTTTTTTACCCTCAGAAAACTTCATGAATCTCCTAGAGGGGCAAACATTAGCTAAATGATTTATACCCCCCAGCAGAAACAAACCCTCCTCTGAGAGCTGAATCCTCTACTATCAGAGGCAAGCAAACCCAGCTGCATGGCCTCCTCCTCAGAGGGGATTGAGACAGACTGAGACCCCTGCGCACTAAATGAGACAGCTCCACTGTCCTTGGGCTGAATATGACAGGAAAGAGTAGTCTCCTCTCTCTCTCTAAGACGCCTGTCAATATGAACAGCTAGAGACAGTGCTGACTCTAAGGCCGCTGGTCTCTCATGAAAAGCGAATGCATCTTTCAATCTTTCCGAAAGACCATGGCAAAATTTACTTCGGAGTGCAGCATCATTCCAACAAGTATCAGCTGCCCATCTCCAAAATTCAGAACAATATATCTCTGCGGACTGTTTACCCTGGCATAAAAAACGCAGTTTAGATTCAGCCAGAGCAATACGATCCGGGTCATCATATATCTGTCCCAGGGCTACAAAAAAAACACAGATCGGAGGGGCCGTGCCCCCCCCGGCAGCAAAAAGCCCCAAGACTGAGCATTATCCCTGAGCAGCGAGATGATGATTCCCACCCTCTGGCCCTCATCACCAGAGGAATGGGGAAGTAGGCGAAAATTGAGTTTGCAAGCCTCTCTAAAGCTAACAAAACTCTCACTACCCCCGGAGAACGTATCCAGGAGCGAGATCTGAGGCTCGGAACAAACTGCATGAATGCCAGCAGAACCAGTCACCTGAAACTGAGACACAGTTTTACGGAGATCTGCTACCTCCAGCGAAAGACATTGCATGCGGTCAATCAAGGCTGAAACCGGATCCATGCTTAAGACGGTTATGGCGGTTTATAATGTCATGGATGAGATTTGCAGATAGCTGAAACTTATAAATAAACGAGCGACTGGCTTGATCCCAAACTAAGGAGCTTATAGGTGAGCCCTATAAAACCCTAAGAGCTCTCCCTGACTGCTATGCACATACAAGGGTCTCAATGGTAGACGATTGCATGCCCACGTACCTAAGCCTGTGTGACGACTGAAAACCCTATAATAGTGAGGGGACACGACCACCGGCTCCCTGCACTTAATACAGAGGGAGTCAGGGTCACCTAGAATCAAGCCAGAAAGCAAACACAATAAAGTAAAGGACTTATTTGAGCTAACAGCAGACACAGCTTCCAGCAGTGAACACTTCACCCAGGAAGTAGTATAAACCGCAAAGTGAGGCAGTATGGGAGGGAATATAAAGGAAGACGATTATGTCTAAATGAGTGACTCCTGGCAGAAGGAAAGGAGATGAGAAAGTGAAACCAAAACAAAGAACATCATACAAGAGGTAGAGAAGAACGTCTGCTAGACCTTCTCACAGAACTGGCGGTGACAGACATATGCAGCAAAGGCTGCAAAATCAACTTTTTTGCCCAAAATGGGTGTTTGTTTAATAACTGAATATGACAGCAGTATATAACCCTTGAATTTCACACGTGCTGATGCTGCAAGGCCTGAAAAATTGTGTATTTTGCCCAAAAAAGGGTGTTTTATTAATAGAAGAATATAACCCCAGTATATTAAGGGTGTATCTCACACTTTGGCTAAAAAGTGTTTTAAAAACCAAGAAATTTATGGCTGTATTTCTAGCTTAAATTACACACTGACTAATACAGATGTTGTATATTGCCAAAAAGTGTGTTTTTTTACTAACAGAATATGAAAGCTGTATATAACGTTTGAACTTCACAGGTCCAGATGCAGCTAGGGATGTAAAATAGTGTATTTTGCACAAAAAGGGTGTTTTAAAAAAAAACAGTAAATTATGGCTGTATTTCTAGCTTAAATTGCACTGACTAATCCTGCGAATGCACCAGATGTTGTATATTGCCAAAAAAGGGTGATTTTTTACAACCAGATTATTAGTGCAGTTTTTCAAGTTCGGATTTCAATGTCACAAAAGCTCAGATGCAGTGCTGGTGCACTGAGCTTGCATAAAATATTATTTTTCGGTCACTGGGCTCAGGGCAGGGTAAAAAGATTGTGCCCTGCACCCACACAACACAATCTATGTAGATCGCTGAGTTAGATTCACATTCTGAACAAAGATTCTCTCCTATTCTCTCCCTGAAATCACCAGCAGCATCCTCTCCCTACACTAAGCACAGCAGAGTGACGTGCAGCGCTACGTGACTCCAGCTTATATAGAGCCTGGGTCACATGCTGCACTGGCCAATCACAGCCATGCCATTAGTAGGCATGGCTGTGATCGCCTATAAGGTCAGACAGTTAACCGCTTGTTGATTGGCTGCTCTGCAGCCTTTCAAAAAGCGCCAAGAGAGCGCCGAACACCGAACCCGAACTTTTACTAAAATGTCCGGGGTCCAAAAATCCTGAAGTTCGGTACGAACCCATACTTTACAGTTCGGGTTCGCCAAACCCTAAAATATATGTATAAACTATAAATATAATAGGTGTAAGTAGATTGGTATAGATATCTCTATAATCTGTTCATTTATTTGTACACAATTTGAACATGTTTTTTACATCTATTAGTATATTTATTGAAGGCATAACCAGAACAATGTGAGGATCCATTACACTTTTTAACAGAATCCCAGAGAGTAATCTACTCCACCCATGTTTTTGGGTATACATAGTAGCGATATATGGATTACTGATCGGAGCCACTGATGAAGGAGCTGGTTTCTCTGAAACGCGTATGGCAAGACTACAGTAATCCAGAGAGACCCCGGTACTGTCATAACCTGATGCAGCAACATAATCCCTGATATAAAGAGCCAAGGCATACCGAATGACAGCGCGCTATATATATATATAGTAAAGGAGATTGGATCCAGGAGTGGAATTTGGCTTATATAGAAGACCAACTCCTGAGAAAGTCTACAATGCCGTAACATATAAACCTTTTGTAAAATAAGAAACATATAAATAATGTATTGACAACTAACCAAGTTATTTACTGAACCATCATTCATATTCATCAAAGGACATAATATATAGATACCACAAATTACAATTACCAACATCAGAATCAAGTTATCTTTTTTGGACTGAGGGGGACTTCATCGGGCTGCTCTCGGAACTGCCTGCTCCCGGTGACCGCATGTGATTTCAGACTGGCTCCCGGCACAGGTAAGGGCTTACCTGTGCAGGGCCATCTTTAACAAGGGGCAAAAGGGGCAGCTGCCCCGGGCTCAGTTGCTCCTGGGGGGCCCAAGGCAGCTGCCTCTTGAGCCCTGCTGGCCACTGCCCTGGGTGTCAGGCTGTCAGCTACACAGGGGGTTGCTGCCATGCCATGCCTGCCTGCCGGCACTCCAGGCAGCGAACTGTGAGAGCTGTGATTCTCTTAAGGACCTTAGATGACATCATCACCATGTGAACAGTAACCTAGCAATATTACTGGTCACATGGCTATGAGGTCATCAAAGGTCATTTTCTAGCAGGAGTGTTGCTGCAGGAGAAGTTTGGCAGACTTGTAGAGCTTTTTTGTGTGAAGATTACATCAGGAAAAGGTGACAGGGGCTGTTATACTAATATACTGTAAGCTACTTTATACTGTCAGGGGCTGTATATTGTGGGGTATACTGGGTGTTATACTGCTCTACTGTATACTATGGGGTGCTGTATACTGTGGAGTGCTATACTGCTATACTGTATACTATGGTGTACTGATACTGTGGGGTGCTATACTGCTCTAGTGTGGGGTGTTGTATACTGTGGGGTGCTATACTGCTCTACTGTATACTGTGGGGGCTGTATACTGTGGTGTGCTATACTGCTCTACTGTATACTATGGGGTGCTGTATACTGTGGGGTGCTATACTTTTCTACTGTATACTGTAGAATGCTGTATACTGTGGGGTGCTATACTGCTCTACTGTATACTATGGGGTGCTGTATACTGTGGGGTGCTATACTGTTCTACTGTATACTGTAGAATGCTGTATACTGTGGGGTGCTATACTGCTCTACTGTATACTATGGGGTGCTGTATACTGTGGGGTGCTATACTGCATACTATAGGGTGCTGTATACTGTGGGATGCTATACTGCTCTACTGTACACTGTGGGGTGCTATATTGCTCTACTGTATACTATGGGGTGCTGTATACTGTGGGGGCTGTATACTGTGGGGTGCTGTATACTGTGAGGTGCTGTATACTGTATACTGTGAGGTGCTGTATACCGTGAGGTGCTGTATACTGTGGGGAGCTGTGTATTGTGGAGTGCTATACTGCTCTACTGTATACTGTGGAGTGCTGTATACCGTTGGGTTGCTGTATACTGTGGGGTGCTATACTGCTTTACTGTATTCTGTGGGGAGCTGTATATTGTGGGGTGCTATACTGCTTTACTGTATATTGTGGGGTGCTGTATACTATAGGGTGCTATACTGCATACTGTGAGGTGCTGTATACTATAGGGTGCTATACTGCATACTGTGGTGTGCTGTATACTATAGGGTGCTATACTGCATACTGTGGGGTGCTGTATACTATAGGGTGCTATACTGCATACTGTGGGGTGCTGTATACTATAGGGTGCTATACTGCATACTGTGGGGTGCTGTATACTATAGGGTGCTATACTGCATACTGTGGGGTGCTGGGGTTCACTGTAACACTAGGGTGAGCCAAGCCCCGGTCTCCTTCCTGCAGAGCGGTGCCCACTTTCAGCCTGAGCCCAGCTGCCCCGAGCACTGATCCTGAGCCGCTGAAGTCGTCAGAACTGGAAGTATTTACAGTCATTCACTGGACTCTACCAGGTATATGGATTTTTTTGTGTGTGTTGTGGTGGAGGGCGTGATTGCATGCTAGGGTGTGGGAAGGCAGGATCCAGAGGGCCCGAGTAAATTTTGCCCAGGGTCCAATCAATATTAAAGACGGCCCTGTACTTGTGCATCGCCGGACGGGTGAGTCAAGATGGCAGCCCGCATGTGTTCGCTGGCGAACACTGCGAAGTGGCCATCACTGGTGACAGACACATTGCCAGCAACACACTGTTTGTCTCTTGGTTGGACAGGCAAACACATAACTGATCTCTGTATAAGGCCTCATGCACACTGCCGTTGGGCGGCCGTGGCCGTATAGCTGCCCGCAAATGGGGGATCGGCAATCCACGGCCACCGGCCGTGTGCACCCCGCATCACGGATGCGGACCCGTTCAAGTGAGATGCGGAACTGAGTCATGGAACGGAACACCGGAAGCACAACGGAGTGCTTCTGGGGTGTTTCTTTCCGTGGTTCCGCACCGCCAAAAAAATATGACATCTTTTTTTGCAGTGCTGACATAACACAGACCCTTTCAAGTTGAATGGGTCCGGCCCGCTGCACGGATGTTGCCCATGCATGAGGCCAAATATACCTTTTTTCTACAGACTAATTTTAATATTTTTATTAGCATTTTATAATTTTTGGATGTTTGTGCTGATATTGATTCATTTTTATTTGATATAATAAATATTTTTTTGGTACAATTCCTGATGATCGAGTGCCTGTTAATATTTAAAATTGAATACTATACAGGTGAAACTCGAAAAATTAGAATATTCATTTATTTCAGTAATGCAACTTAAAAGGCAGGGGCGTACCTAGGGGCTCATGGGCCCTGCTGCAAGAGTTCAGCGTGGGCCCCCCTTCCCTCAGTGCTTTGTGGCCAGAGGCAGGGACGCACAAAGCCTTCCTGCTGCCTGAGGCAAAAATCTAAATCTAAATTCTTGACTTAACCCCTTCCCTCCAGCCAGAGGTGTAACTTGACCGACATGCACTTTCTATAATACTGGTGTCTTCTTATTTGGTACAAGGGTCTTTGGGCCCCTTCAGGCTCCTGGGCCCAGTAGCGACTGCTACCTCTGCACCCCCTATAGCTATGCCCCTATTAAAAGGTGAAACTAACATATGAGATAGACCCATTACATGCAAAGCGAGATATTTCAAGCATTTATTTGTAATAATTTGGATGATTATGGCTTAAAGCTTATAAAACCCCAAAGTCACAATTTTGAGGTACCCTTTGCTCAGGGGGTATGGATTAATTAGCTGACTATAGTGTGACACTTTGAGCCTAGAATATGGAACCTTTTCACAAAATTCAAATTTTGAGCTGCATTAATGCAATTCCTTTTAAGTTGCATTACTGAAATAAATGGACTTTTGCACGATATTCTAGTTTTTCGAGTTTCACCTGTATATTCTACAGACTGTGTGGTAGTCTGAGAACAGAGCACCTACATCCAGAAACCAAAACGGGAGAGCCACTATAATTCTTTCATCTTACAAATACATTGATCAACAGTAGCCAGAAAGTGGCCAACCCCTTTAATATCAGCCTGGACATGCTGGGAGTTGTAGTTCTGTCCTCTTATACCTCCTCCCTGTAATGTTCTCTGATATCACATAATATCAGCCTGGACATGCTGGGAGTTGTAGTTCTGTCCTCTTATACCTCCTCCCTGTAATGTTCTCTGATATCACATAATATCAGTCTGGACATGCTGGGAGTTGTAGTTCTGTCCTCTTATACCTCCTCCCTGTAATGTCCAGTAGCAATCTCTTGGAGACAGTGAGGAAAGGCGTTAAATATCACGGGAGACGTTGAGTCTGGTGAGAAAAGCGAAGATTGTTGTAGATTTCTAGTGTACTATAGAGGATCACCCCCCTACTGTCCAGGTGAGATGTCCTCCTTTTAGGAGTGAAATGTCCTGTTGTTAGGGGTGTGATGTCATCCTATTAGGAGTTTGATGTCCTCCTTTTAGGGGTGAGATGTCCTCCTTTTAGGGGTGTGATGTCCTCCTGTTAGGGGTGTGATGTCCTCCTGTTAGGGGTGTGATGTCCTCCTGTTAGGGGTGTGATGTCCTCCTGTTAGGGGTGTGATGTCCTTCTCTTAGGGGTGTGATGTCCTTCTCTTAGGGGTGTGATGTCCTTCTCTTAGGGGTGTGATCTCCTTCTCTTAGGGGTTATGAAAGTGGCCCTCCTACTGCAAGTAAACATGGTAATAATGACTATTGTGGACCCAGGCGATGTCTGTCATCCATTACGTCCTGGGCCTCATTCCCCGACCTTGATCTCTCCAGCAGACCCCCAGGGAGAGCACTACTGTGTGGGGGCACTAAGAAGGCATAACTAATGAATGGGGGGAGGTTTGGGGTGTCTTGACTAGCCATGGGATGGAAAATTGCTCGGGAGTGGGCTGTTTGAAAATTTGCAGTGGGGCCCAGTCTTTTTTAGTTACACCCCTGTGTGTGCTCAGAAGTGAAACATGTCTCTGCCCATGTAATGAGACACCTCACCTTACATACTTGAGAAGTCTTTGTGGACAGAACTGTTTTGTCCATACTGTAGACATTGGAAGCAGTGGACATCCCCTATTTCCCCAGATGAGGTACATTAGAGCAGACTGGTATTTGCCTACGAGCCGGTTTTAATAACCCCTACCTTTTTTCCTCATTATTAGGCTCTTATGATTATTTAGCACATCCCACCTGACCTGCTCTATCGCCGGAGTCATGGCATCAAGTAACTCCTTGGCAGATACTGTTTTTTCTTTCTAAGGCTAGTTTCCCACATCAGGCTGTGCTGGCAGAGACTATACAGCAGTATGAACACCTTCTCCACATCTGCATCATCCTTCTCACATAACTGAGACTGCAGCGTGCTTATCTGCAGAGCTTTCTCTACGGTCTCTTCAGTTTTGTCTCTAAACTTCAAACCTGTTTAACCCTTTCTGCACAACAATGGAAATGTAAAAACGCATTGCACCCGCGCGATAAAAACTGAACATCAGAACGCAATCGCAGTCAAAACTGACTGCAATTGAGTACTTACTCGCACGATTTTCCCTGATCGCAGACGCAACTCATCCGGACCTAATCCGGACACACTTGTCTGCAAGGGGCCACTCTGATAGGGACCTTAGATTATGAGCCCCATTGGGGACAGCCTGATGCTAATGTCTGTAAAGCACTGCGGAATATAGTAGCGCTATCTAAGTGCATAAAATACATTTGCCAACATCATAATTTTATACCACACAGTGAATGCTTTAAAAATAAAATCACACAAAATGATGTTAAAATTGCATTTTTTTTATCTTTCCCACAAAAAATAAAATAGTAAAAGTTATTTACTGCACCATATATACCCTAAAATAGTTCCTAGAAAAAAACACAACTCGTCCTGCAAAATTCAAGGTCTCATACAGCTAAACTGAAGAAGACTA
Source organism: Bufo bufo (assembly GCF_905171765.1). Taxonomy (NCBI): domain Eukaryota; kingdom Metazoa; phylum Chordata; class Amphibia; order Anura; family Bufonidae; genus Bufo; species Bufo bufo. The sequence goes on from NC_053389.1 coordinate 804,926,544, forward strand.
AAGGCTAAAATAAGTTATGTCACTAAGGAGTTAACATCTTTACAATAAAAAGGTGACATTTTTTAGAGGGTTTTTCTACTTTTGATGTGACAGTTGGACGGTGGCTCGCTATGGATAAAGGAAATGTGACTTGGAAATGGGAGATTTCTATCTGCGTTTTCCGGCACTTACCTTGTGGGTCATATACACTCCCTCCAGTCCTAAGAACACTTCACGGGCAACCTACAACCCTGGCAGATACTTATCTCTAAAAATACTTATAGAGGTGACAAAGCAATGGACATGACATTAAGATACAATCACAACACATTACACAGAAGACACCAGCACACAGCAGCCTCCTGTCCTGTCCTCCCTGGATACTCAGCAAATGTGGTCAGTAACAGGCTGAAAATATCTATAAAGCCTCCTGAGATATTATACTAGACATACACAGAAAGTAGATGTAATCCAACCTGTTCTTGAAGTAAGAGCTGTTCGAAGGAGAAAGCAAGAAGGAGACTCCTCATGCTCTACATGAAATACAAGTTCCCATGTCTCAGCCCCCTCCATGGACTCCACCCATTAAATCTGAATCCCGCAGGGCAAAGGCATTTTCTGGAGTTCCGGTGACGAACCGGGCTCTCCTTGGGGCTGCCAGGTGGAGGCCAGGTGGAGGCTGGCCTGCAGTGAGCCCGGTGATGTCACCAGCACTGATGGGCAGGCTTTAGCGCTGCCTTAGCCCGTAAAACGGCTGGGGCAGCGCTAAAGCTGGCCCATCAGAGCCAGTGACGTCACCGAACCAACTGCTGGGCGGAAGCTTCCGCCCGGCAGTGTTATTGTAAAAAAAAGAGCCTTTGCATTCTCTGATGCTCTTGTGAGGGGAACTGCCTGGGTGAAATTATGGGTATGTCCAGGTTCAGCTCTGAACCCGGACAACCCCTTTAACTGCAATCTGTTGGCCAAGGGAATTTTGTCTATTTGCCTTTTTACCAGTTTTACTCTGAGCCCTTCCTATACTGAGGATCTTTGAAAAGCTAACAAGTAGCACAAGGACCAGATGTCCTCTGGGCCTACTAATAGCTCACAGAATAATAGCAGTATATACTACATCAATTTTCAGCTATGTGGTTGTAGGACTGGGGGTCTGGCTGAGAACTATGATGTCCGGTAACATTTCCTCCTGTTGTCAGATGCTCACTCTACAGTACTGTATGTGGGAGGTGGTGGGGCTGTCACATTTCAGACATACAAACATCATAAAACCAGTAAATGTGAGAGAGACCAGAAGGATCTTCCCTCTACCACTATGGAGGGGGTGGAAAAAAAACTTTTGTAATTGGTGCACAAGAGGGAAAAAAGCATACCAGAAAAATGCTTTACATGAGCATGAGAAACATAGAAGGAAAAAAAGACAGTCCCTCAGAACCTTTACATCAGACTACAACACATTATAAACCAAGTCTATATATCACAGCCCAGAAGGAGTTTCCTCTTCCCCCAGCTGCACGAATGTCATTAATCCTGCAGTGCCCACTCCTCCCACTCCATCGCAGAATTCCCAATAAGAGCTATGCCCCACAATCTGCTGGCTGCACCACAGACTTTGTAAGCTCGTACCCAAATACATTGTACGGTATGTATCCATGAGCGCACCTTCTACATGTTATGGGATATTGATGTCGCTTATGGCCAGCAAAACAAAACGCTACAAATAGGACCTAACTATTTAAAGTGCATTTACATTGTGCCGATGAGCAGACGATTGTCGTAAAGGAAGTGGCTGCTCGTTAGTGGAGGTGAAAAGCTGCATATACATGCAGAGATCACCTCCGCTGTATGAGGACGAGCGATGGCTGCTGCTACCACTCATCCTCATACATATATATTGTTACTGGGCAGCAGATCGCTGTTTGGACAGCATGATCTGCTGCCCAGAAATGGTGATTTAGGTGTCTGCACCAACAATCACTTCACCCAATGAATGAAAATTTCGTTCAGTCTTCGGATGATCTGCGGCACCTTTAGACAGGTAGATTATCAGGAAGGAGCATTTGTAGGAACTTTCATTCCCGATAATCTGCCCAACAATTGGGCACCAAAGGGTGTATTAGACACCCCAATGCTGCAAGCGATTGTCAGGAGGGAAGCATTCCCTCACGGCAGTGGCCAGATAGCTAGCAGAGGACACTGCTGCTATTACATGCAGAGATGTCCTCAGCAGCATGGGGAAGAGAGATCGTTATGCCATCGCTCGTCCCCATGCAGGAGAGCAGTATGCCGGCGGCAGATCATGATTACACAGCATGGTCTGCCACTAGCAAATCCAGATCTTTCAGCATGCCAAAAGATATGATTTGTCCAATGGACAAGCAATCGGAGGCAGTATTAGACTGCCAGATCATCGCTAACAAGCATTCATAGGAACACTCGTCAACCATTATTGGGCAGAAAATCTGCCCGTCTAATATATATGATATTACAGCAGATTGTCGGGAAGGAAGCATTCCTTTCTAATAATCTGCTGATCACTAGTGGAGAAGACCTGTGCATTTACATGCAGCGATCTTCTCCAAAGTATGGGGAAGAGCGATCACTAATGTCATCGCTCTTCCCCATAAGGACTCGTTTGCTGTACAGGAGATCATGTTTACATGGCACAATCTGCTACTGGGCAATGATCGTTTTGGTGTGTACAAACGATCGGATTTCCCGATGAACGAGAGTTTTGCGAGACTGGTCTGGCTGTGGAAGTTGCGTCATGGGCTGTACAATTATCTGAGGATTCTATCTGCTCACATCCGGATAGTGCTATGGATACTTTTCTACAAAGTGCTTTAAAATGTCTTGGCCCAGTGGATCTGGATGCAAAGCTAAAGCTTATACAACAATTTCAGCAGAGAGACGCTGCAGAACGCCAAGCTACAGAATTCAGCTTGCTAAAATGTCCAGGCAACGAGAGACCAGAGAGACTAGTTTTCACAGGCCACTGTTTTGGAAAATGACGGACAGTTTCTTGCAAGGATTTGAGAAAACCTACAGACAGTACCAGCTGCCCCGCAGTCATTGGGCGCAGTACTTAACATCTGGACTGAAAGGAAAAACTTTGAAACCTTTGTAGATCTTCCCCCTGAACTGGATCAGGAATATGAGGCAAACAAAAGTGCCCTGCTGCAACATTTTAACATTTCCACAGAGGCTCAAAGACAAAAGTTCAGAAGCTGAAAGCACAATGCTTCTGTGGACTTGTGGCCAAGTTATCTACTATTTTCCAACAATGGGTTGGAGGGGATGAAAATCACCAGCTTTGATGGACTAAAGGATGTTATGATTCAAGAGCAGTTCCTTACATTGAGCAGATGTGAAAGAATGGGTGATGGATCTGGAACCTGCTTCATTGGAGGAAGCCGCCCGGTTGGCGGATCAATATACTGCTATTTTGCTAAGCACTTATAGTAGTCTTTTTTGTTCTTTTTGTTCTTTTTAGAGTGTTGACAGTACTAATAGCTGAGTATCAAAATATAAAAGTGGTGGCTGTGTTATATAAATCACACCATCGCTACCAAGTGTCAGATTAGCAACTGTAAATACTTTACTTCTTAACTGCAACTTTCATGTGTTGGATTGTTCTTATATACAATTTACTTTGTCGCAAAAAATCTCTTCAGTTTTAGCTTATCCTAAATGATCCTCTCCTGCTCTATTAGAGCTACTCTACTATTCATAGTTCTTTTCTCAGCTCTTTCTGGTCCTCTTTACATTTCTATGTGCTTCTAACACTGCTGGGAACGCCTGCAGGTCAATCTCCTAGTTATAACAAACACTATAGTTATGTGATTTTAAAATAACAGAGCTCCCCCAACATGTTTCACCACAATGTGACGTCTTCAGGGGTTTAGAGCTCCTAATGTAAAGAGGAGCAGTATATAGCTGAGAAAAGAACTATGAATAGTAGATTAGCTCTAATAGATCAGGAGAGGATAATTTAAGGTAAGCTAAAACTGAAGGGATTTTTTGCAACAAAGTAAATTGTATATAAGAACAATCCAACACATGAAAGTTGCAATTAAGAAGTAAATTATTTACAGTTGCTAATCTGACACTTGGTAGCGATGGTGTGATTTAAATAACACAGCCACCACTTTTATATTTTGATACTCAGCTATTAGTACTGTAAACTCTCTAAAAAGATCAAAAATAACAAAAAAACACTAAAGATAAAAATACAACATTGAAGACAATATATTTATTTATGTGTTGATTTTTAAATGGAAATAATAAAGGTTTAAATTTTTATTTATGTAAAAAGAAAAAAGAAAGAATGTAGGCCTAAAACAGAATTAATTAGCCTTATGGCTATTGTTTTGAGTGCAGTGTACCCAATCTGTACATAATCGATCATAAGGAGCTCTAGGGGCGATGAGGTCCAGATGGCCTGGACAGGAGCTCGCTGTTCAGAACTCTTGTTCACCCCACAGGGCCAACACTTAAGACATGCCTCGGCCACCATGTCTGCCAGATCTGGACAGTATACCAGTCGGTGGAGCCACTTGAACGTTTTGTCGCTCCCAAAATGGGCGCCCCTCTCATGGGCTTTCCAGGTAGCCTCCGGTCCCAATGACATGGGCATGATAATCTGTCACCGGTACTGCAACTCTGATTGCAAGTATATGGTCCGATACAGGAGGCCCTGGGTAACAGTCAGCTTATCCCACTGTCTCAACAACTTTTGGCCCTCTGAAGTCACACGGGCCTGCTCTTCTGGCCGAGGCCAGATCTTGGTCTGGACCCATTCTTTCACATTCCACAGGTGCTTACAGCTATTCTGGACTCCCTTCGACTCAGCCAACGTGTTTCCCAATGCCATTGAGATCCAGGACGCCACCCCACTTGAATGTGCCACGTCCTGGAGCATGGGTAATCAGTGTCCTCTAGCTCTTCACTGGCACTCTGAGTCGACAACCCTACAGGGACTCGGGAGAGTGCATCTGCGTTGCCGTTCTCCCTACCTGACCGTAACTTGATGCAGTAATAGTACTTAGAAAGGCGAGGCAACCACCTGTGCTCAAGCGCACCGTTCTTGGCATTCTCCAGCTGTGCTAACGGGTTGTTGTCAGTCATCACGGTCACCTCTGCACCTGTCAGATACTCCGTGAACGTTTCGGTCATCGTCCACACCAGTGCCAGTAATTCCATTTTAAAGAAGCTATAGTTGTCAGGGTTGCACTCTGACTCCCCAGAGACCGGCGACCATTGGCAATGACTCTCTCACGCCTATCCTGGACTTGGTATAACACCGGCAGCGAAAAGCCCCAAGACTGAGCATTATCCCTGAGCAGCGAGATGATGATTCCCACCCTCTGCCCCTCATCACCAGAGGAATGGGGAAGTAGGCAAAAAAGGAGTTTGCAAGCCTCTCTAAAGCGAACAAAATTCTCACTACCCCCGGAGAACGTATCCGGGAGCGAGATCTGAGGCTCGGAACAAACTCCATGAACGCCAGCAGAACCGGTCACCTGAAACTGAGACACAGTTTTACGGAGATCTGCTACCTACAGCGAAAGACCTTGCATGCGGTTAATCAAGGCTGAAACCGGATCCATGCTTAAGATGGTTATGACGGTTTATAATGTCATGGATTAGATTTGCAGATAGCTGGAACTTATAAATAAACGAGCGACTGGCTTGATCCCAAACTAAGGAGCTTATAGGTGAGCCCTATAAAACCCTAAGAACTCTCCCTGACTGCTATGCACATACAAGGGTCTCGATGGTAGACGATTGCATGCCCACGTACCTAAGCCTGTGTGACACCTGAAAACCCTCTAATAGTGAGGGGACACGACCACCGGCTCCCTGCACTTAATACGGAGGGAGTCAGGGTCACCTAGAATCAAGCCAGAAAGCAAACACAATAAAGTAAAGGACTTATCTGAGCTAACAGCAGACACAGCCTCCAGCAGTGAACACTTCACCCAGGAAGTAGTATAAACCGCAAAGTGAGGCAGTATGGGAGGGAATATAAAGGAAGACGATTATGTCTAAATAAGTGACACCTGGCAGAAGGAAAGGAGATGAGAAAGTAAAACCAAAACAAAGAACATCATACAAGAGGTAGAGAAGAACGTCTGCTAGACCTTCTCACAGAACTGGCGGTGACAGACATATGCAGCAAAGGCTGCAAAATCAACTTTTTTGCCCAAAATGGGTGTTTGTTTAATAACTGAATATGACAGCAGTATATAACTGTAACGGTCAAGTCCACACACACACAGGGTGAAGGATAGTGACCACTGCTCTCCACACTTACCCCTGGCCCTGCCTACTTGCCTCACGACTCCTGATGACAGGGGACAACTGGACGACAGAATCTAACTTAGGATACGTGCAGGGAAGACAGACAAGACAAAATACGGAACATGAACGGACCAGGTCAGAACCAAGAGAGCTACGCAGTACAAAGGGTTAAGCAAAGAATGGTCAGGAGAAGCCGGGGTCAAATACCAGGAGAGTAGAGAAGTACAAGAGGAGTCCTAAGAGAGTAGTCAGGTGGAAGCCGAGGTCACAATACCAGGACGGATGCGCAGTACAGGAGGAGCAGGCAAAGGGTCGTCAGGGAACGGAATCAGGTGAGTATTCAGTAGTCCAACAAATAGCCAGGAACCTAGAAATTAACAGGCAACCTGTGGCTAGCAGGCTGCCTGTATTTATAGTGGGGAGTGAGGGTCATGTGACGTGGCTAGCGTCACATGACCGACAGACCAACTAGTTGAGCACCGAGTGATCAACTCGGCGCTCAAGTCAGACTTAGGAGCAGGGAGCCATCCAGCAGTAAAGCCGCCCTGGGAATGAGGTCAAACACAGATCCTCATTCCCAAAGCTAAGAAACAGTTCTGCGGGCAATGGGGGACCGAGTGCACCTTCGGAACCCCGTTACAGTACCCCCCCTTTTACGAGGGGCCACCGGACCCAAGACTTCAGGCGATGGCTTTTCAGGGTGTTCTAAATGAAATTTACGAACCAGTCTAGGAGCATGAACCTCCCTGGCAGGTACCCAAGATCTCTCTTCAAGTCCATACCCCTTCCAGTGAATCAGGTACTGAAAGGAGTTACGCACCTTCCTGACATCCACTATTTTAGACACGACATACTCGACAGCATCATTAACAAGAATCGGCGGAGGCGAGGCTTTCGATGGTACTACCGGTTCGAAATATTTTTTAAGTAGAGATTTATGGAACACATTATGAATGTGGAATGACTCGGGCAGCTCCAACCTAAATGATACCAGGTTAATCACCTCCGTGATCTTATAAGGTCCAATAAAATGAGGAGCAAATTTTCTAGAAGCTACCTTGAGAGATAGATTCTTGGAGGACAACCATACTTTATCCCCAACCTGAAAGTTCACCCCCCTTGAACGTCTTCTATCGGCCTTGAGTTTTTGAGAACTTTGAGCCTTTTCTAGGTTTGATTGAACCCGGGCCCAAACTGTGCACAGTTCGGAGGAGAGTTTATCAGCTTCAGGTTTAGAGGAGGAGACGGACGACCCAGAATGAAAACGGGGATGAAAACCATGGTTACAAAACAAAGGGGAGACCCCAGCAGAAGAATTGACACGGTTATTCAAAGCAAATTCAGCCAACGGAAGGAATTTGACCCATAATTGCTGGTCATCAGCAACATACAACCTCAGGAATTGTTCCACAGACTGATTAAGGCGTTCAGTCTGCCCACTACTCTCAGGATGGTAGGCGGAAGAAAAAGACAACAAAATTTTACATCTTTGACAGAAGGCCCTCCAGAATTTTGGACACATACTGCACACCCCTGTCCGAAACAATATTTTCCGGGATGCCATGTAAACTAACAATCTCTCTCACAAAAATAGACACCAGGGTTTTAGCATTCGGAAGTTTAGACAGGGGAATGAAATGAACCATCTTGCTAAACCTATCGACCGCTACCCAAACCACAGTCTTACCCTCCGCTAGCGGTAGGTCAGTTATAAAGTCCATCGAGATATGGGGCCAGGGTCTACTGGGAATGGGTAGGGGTCGTAGGTTACCAGCAGGGCGAGTCCTAGGTGTCTTAGACCTGGCACAAACCTCACAGGCTGACACGTAGGACTTGACATCCCTGGTCAGAGTGGGCCACCAATAAAATCTAGAAACCAGATCCTTAGTGCCCTCAACACCCGGACCTCCACAATCGTGACACTCACCCAACAGCTGGAGACGAAATTGTACAGGAACAAACAACTTATCTGTTGGGGTGGATGCCGGTGCCAGATGTTGTTCAGACCTAATGCGGGCCGAGATATCCTGGGTTAGAGCCGCTAAGAAGATGTTTGCTGGTAGGATGGATTCAGGCGGCGTCTCAGTGGGTTGAAAAGCATGGAAGCTCTGAGATAATGCGTCTTCCTTCACATTTTTACTTCCCGGCCTGAACGTAATGGAGAAATCAAAACGGGGAAAAAACAGAGCCCATCGGGGTTGTCGGGGATTCAACCTCCTAGCAGACTCGAGAAACATTAGGTTTTTATGATCAGTGACAACAGTTACTCGATGCCTTGCCCCCTCCAAAAAATGTCTCCACTCCTCAAATGCCCATTTAATAGCCAGCAGCTCCCTATTCCCTATGTCGTAGTTTCTCTCCGTGGGAAAGAATTTCCTAGAGAAGAAGGCACACGGTCTCAGGCTAGTGAGGCTAGCAGGACCTTGTGAAAGGACTGCTCCTGCGCCGTCCCCGGACGCATCCACCTCCACAATAAAGGGTCTCTCCTGATCAGGCTGGATCAGAATGGGAGCGCTACTAAATGCCTTTTTTAATGTTTCAAATGAAGAAATGGCCTTGGTAGACCAATTCTCCAAATCCGCCCCTTTCTTAGTAAGGTCGGTCAATGGCTTAGCAATTACAGAAAAATTCATGATAAATTTACGTTAGTAATTAGCGAAACCCAAAAACCATTGTAAAGCCTTTAAGGATGAAGGCCTTACCCATTCCTTAATTGCTAAAACCTTACCAGGATCCATCTTTAAGGCGTGAGGAGTCAAAATATGCCCTAGAAACAGTATCTCCTGTACACCAAAGACACATTTCTCTTGCTTAGCGGATAGCTGATTCTCCCTCAACACCTCTAATACTTGTTTGACATGAGACACATGAGATTCGAAATCAGGAGAGAATATCAAAATGTCGTCAAGATAGACAATAATAAATTTACCTAAGAACTCCCTAAGAATATCGTTCATTAAGTTTTGGAACACAGCTGGGGCATTGCTGAGTCCAAAAGGCATCACCTGATATTCAAAGTGTCCTATCGGAGTATTGAACGCTGTCTTCCATTCGTCTCCCTCCTTGATTCGGATTAGATTGTATGCCCCTTTCAGGTCAATCTTGGAAAACCAGGTTGCCCCCAAAACCTGGTTAAATAAATCCGGAATCAATGGGAGAGTGTATCTATTTTGGACAGTGATTTTATTTAATCTCCGGTAATCAATACAAGGCCTAAGACCACCATCCTTCTTTTTAACAAAGAAAAACCCTGCTCCCATAGGAGAGACTGAAGGTCTAATATGCCCTTTAGCAAGGCTCTCCTTAATATAATCTTCCATAGCCTTGCGTTCGGGCCCTGAAAGATTATAAATTCGACCTTTAGGAAGTTCGGCACTCTCAATTAGCTCTATGGCGCAATCATAAGGTCTATGGGGGGGTAGAACCTCTGGAGTAAGGGACGAGAACACATCAGAATATTCCTTAATAACAGAGGGTAATGTATTAGACCTTACTGAAACCCCAGCCTGGACCACGGACAAGCATGAGTCACACTTAGGTCCCCATTTCACCAACTCTCCTTTGGACCAATCAATTGTGGGGTTATGTAAACGGAGCCAAGGCAACCCTAGTACCACCTCAACCGGTAGGTTGTCCAGGACTAGAAGAGAACATCTCTCAGAGTGGCACACACCCACGGACAGAGAAATTTCAGAGGTACATGACCTCACCGTACCACCAATCAGGGGAGTAGCATCAATTGCCATGACATGGATAGGTGTAGGTAAAGCAAACATTGGAATACCTAATTTACTAGCAAACTCAAAGTCAACAAAGCTGGCCGCTGAACCAGAATCAATATAAAGGCCTTACCAGGCCACTTATTAACCCCCAGAGAAATTGTTATGGGTACCAAAAGCTTACCTTTAGAAAAATCAGGGTGTACCTGTCTTTAGGTTGTCTTGCCTTAGGAGACTTGTCAGAGAGGACCCTCTTAGGACACTTGTTGATCCAATGGCAAGGATCTCCACAGTAGAAGCACTCTCCGCGTCTGCGACGAACATTACCCCGGGTCATGCCAACCTGCATGGGTCCCTCGGTGGAGACCTCAGTGTTGTCCCTGGAAAAGGCCTCTGGCTGGACCACCATCTGAGAACAGAACTGTCGTTCTTGTCGTCTCTCTCTAACTCGTCTGTCAAGTCGGACAACTAGGGTCATCATCTCCTCTAAGGTCTCAGGAATTTGGTAATTGACTAATAGATCTTTTAAATTATCAGATAGACCAGACCTAAACTGACTCTTCAGGGCTGGTTCATTCTATCCTGAGGGGACACACCACCGTCTGAATTGGGTGCAATACTCCTCCGCAGGGAGATGGCCCTGAACCAGTGCCCTAAGAGCCGTCTCGGCTACCAGGGCCCTGTCTGGTTCATCATAGAGGGTACCCAGGGCCTGAAAAAACCCCTCCACAGAAGATAGACAACTGGCTCCAGGAGGTAACGAAAATGCCCAGTCCTGGGGATCACCCTGTAGTAGAGAAATGATAATCCCCACACGTTGGCTCTCGGGGCCGGAGGACACGGGGCGCAAACGGAAGTAGAGTTTGCAATTCTCCTTAAAGGAGAGAAACCTCTTCCGGTCTCCAGAAAAGGGTTCTGGGAGCTTGATCTGGGGTTCAAAATGTGGACTGGAGGACAGAGGAGTGGAAGAACCTTGCCCTAACTCACAAGAACGGAGTCTCTCTCCTAGCTCCTGCACCATCTGTGTCAAGTTAGAGACATGGTCAGTCAGGGTAGTAAGAGGATTCATGATACAGTAGTTATTGGCCCTGTTAATCTATAACGGTCACGTCCACACACACACAGGGGGAAGGATAGTGACCACTGTGCTCCACCCTCACCCCTGGCCCTGCCTACTTGCCTGACGAGTCCTGATGACAGGGGACAACTGGACGACAGTCCCTAACTTAGGATACGTGCAGGGAAGACAGACAAGACAAAATACGGAACATGAACGGATCAGGTCAGAACCAAGAGAGCTACGCAGTACGAAGGGTTAAGCAAAGAATGGTCAGGAGAAGCCGGGGTCAAATACCAGGAGAGTAGAGAAGTACAAGAGGAGTCCTAAGAGAGTAGTCAGGTGGAAGCCGAGGTCACAATACCAGGACTGATGCGCAGTACAGGAGGAGCAGGCAAAGGATCGTCAGGGAAGGGAATCAGGTGAGTATTCAGTAGTCCACCAAATAGCCAGGAACCTAGAAATTAACAGGCAACCTGTGGCTAGCAGGCTGCCTGTATTTATAGTGGGGAGTGAGGGTCATGTGATGTGGTCAGCGTCACATGACCGACAGACCAACCAGTTGAGCACCGAGTGATCAACTCGGCGCTCAAGGCATACTTAGGAGCAGGGAGCCACCCAGCAGTAAAGCCGCCCTGGGAATGAGGTCAAACACAGATCCTCATTCCCAAAGCTAAGCAACAGTTCTGCGGGCAATGGGGGACCAAGTGCACCTTCGGAACCCCGTTACAATAACCCTTGAATTTCACATGTGCTGATGCTGCAAGGCCTGAAATATTGTGTATTTTGCCCAAAAAAGGGTGTTTTATTAATAGAAGAATATAACCCCAGTATATTAAGGGTGTATCTCACACGCCCCCTGACCCACACTAGGCCACAATTAAAGATTTGTGCCCAAAATGGCTGTATTTCAAATAACAGAATATAACCCCTGTATATAAAGGGTGTATCTCACACGCCCCCTGACCCACACTAGGCCACAATTAAAGATCTGTGCTCAAAATGGCTGTATTTCATATAACTGAATAGAACCACACTATGTAAAGGCTGTATCTCACAATGACATATGCAGCAAAGGCTGCAAAATAAACTTTTTTGCCCAAAATGGGTGTTTGTTTAATAACTGAATATGACAGCAGTATATAACCCTTGAATTTCACACGTGCTGATGCTGCAAGGCCAGAAAAATTATGTATTTTGGTAAAAAAGAGTTTTTAAAAACCAAGAAAATTATGGCTGTATTTCTAGCTTAAATTACACACTGACTAATACAGATGTTGTATATTGCCAAAAAGTGTGTTTTTTTACTAACAGAATATGAAAGCTGTATATAACGTTTGAATTTCACATGTCCAGATGCAGCTAGGGATGTAAAATAGTGTATTTTGCACAAAAAGGGTGTTTTTAAAAAAAAACTGTAAATTATGGCTGTATTTCTAGCTTAAATTGCACTGACTAATATTGCGAATGCACAAGATGTTGTATATTGCCAAAAAAGCGTGATTTTTTACAACCAGATTATTAGTGCAGTTTTTCAAGTTCGGATTTCAATGTCACAAAAGCTCAGATGCAGTGCTGGTGCACTGAGCTTGCATAAAATATTATTTTTCGGTCACTGGGCTCAGGGCAGGGCAAAGATTGTGCCCTGCACCCACACAACACAATCTATGTAGATCGCTGAGTTAGATTCACATTCTGAACAAAGATTCTCTCCTATTCTCTCCCTGAAATTACCAGCAGCATCCTCTCCCTACACTAAGCACAGCAGAGTGACGTGCAGCGCTACGTGACTCCAGCTTATATAGAGCCTGGGTCACATGCTGCACTGGCCAATCACAGCCATGCCATTAGTAGGCATGGCTGTGATGGCTTCTAAGGTCAGACAGTTAACCGCTTGTTGATTGGCTGCTCTGCAGCCTTTAAAAAAGCGCCAAGAAAGCGCCGAACACCGAACCTGTACCCGAACTTTTACAAAAATGTTCGGGTTCGAGTCCGGGGTCCAAAAATCCTAAAGTTCGGTACGAACCCAAACTTTACAGTTCGGGTTCGCCCAACCCTAAAATATATGTATAAACTATAAATATAATAGGTGTAAGTAAATTGGTATAGATATCTCTATAATCTGTTCATTTATTTGTACACAATTTTAACATATTTTTTACATCTATTAGTATATTTATTGAAGGCATAACCAGAACAATGTGAGGATCCATTCCACTTTTTAACAGAATCCCAGAGAGTAATCTACTCCACCCATGTTTTTGGGTATACATAGTAGCGATATATGGATTACTGATCGGAGCCACTGAGGAAGCAGCTGGTTTCTCTGAAACGTGTATGGCAAGACTACAGTAATCCAGAGAGACCCCCAGTGGCGTAACTACCGGGGAAGCAGGGGAAGCAGCTGCTTCGGGGCTGCCAAGGGGGCCTCGGCGTCGGCAGCGTGTGTGACAGTTTATTTTCAAGTTCTATCGATGTCTTAACTGTTCAGGGCCCCTTCACAGCAGCTGACCAGGCTCCCTCGCTAATATGATCTAATCTTTCTGTCTCCTAAAGTCTTCTGATGTGTCTGGGATTCGAACGCACAACCTCCAAAGTCTGAGTGTATCAGAGGCAAAGCATTAACCCTCACAACCATAAAGGCTGCATTACAACTGACTGAAAAAAAATGAGACTTCTACTGTTATAGCTGGCTAAGTGTACAGCTATACACATGACAGCTGCCCCAACACACCCAGCACTGCTATATCTCTATATGACAGCTGTCCCAGCACACTCAGCTCTGCTATATCTCTATAAATGAGCAGCTGTCATGTGTATAGATGTACACTTAGCCAGCTATAACAGTAGAAGTCTCAATTTTTTTCAGTCAGCAGCAAAGTGTCTCCTATAGTCTAGTGGTTAGATGCTTTGCCTCTGATACAGAAGGTTGTGGGTTTGAATCCCAGCAGAAACCTTTTCTGAAATATAAGCACTGACTCCATATATGGACATACAGGGCAGGACACAGGAAGAGGCTGCATCGCATCGCTGACATGGAGGTAAGTAGAAGTGTTTATATATATTTTTTTTAATACCCGACTGTTACTGCCATGGGGGAGCGGGGGGGGGGGGCACTTGATACTGGCACATGGGGGGAGGCACCTGATACTGGCACCTGGGGGGGAGGGGGGGTTGGCACCTGATACTGGCACATGGGGGGAGGCACCTGATACTGGCACCTGGGGAGGGGGGGGTGGCACCTGATACTGGCACATTGGGGGGGGGGAGAGGCACCTGATACTGGCACATGGGGGGGGGGAGAGAGGCACCTGATACTGGCACATGGGGGGGAGAGGGGTTGGCACCTGATACTGGCACCTGGGGGGAGGGGGGGGGTTGGCACCTGATATTGGCACATGGGGGGGGGGAGAGGCACCTGATACTGGCACCTGGGGGGGGGGAGAGGGGTTGGCACCTGATACTGGCACCTGGGGGGGGGGGTTGGCATCTGATACTGGCACATGGGGAGGGGGGAGAGAGGCACCTGATACTGGCACATGGGGGGAGAGGGGTTGGCACCTGATACTGGCACCTGGGGGGGGAGGGGGGGTTGGCACCTGATACTGGCACATGGGGGGGGGAGGCACCTGATACTGGCACCTGGGGGGGAAGAGAGGCACCTGATACTGGCACATGGGGGGGGGGGGTTTGGCACCTGATACTGGCACCTGGGGGGGAAGGGGGGGTTGGCACCTGATACTGGCACCTGGGGGGGTTGGCACCTGATACTGGCACATGGGGGGGGATAGGCACCTGATACTGGCACATGGGGGGAGGCACCTGATACTGGCACCTGGGGGGGAGAGAGGCACCTGATACTGGCACATGGGGGGGAGAGGGGTTGGCACCTGATACTGGCACCTGGGGGGGGAGGGGGGGTTGGCACCTGATACTGGCACATAGGGGGATGCACCTGATACTGGCACATGGGGGGAGGCACCTGATACTGGCACCTGGGGGGGAGAGAGGCACCTGATACTGGCACATGGGGGGGAGAGGGGTTGGCACCTGATACTGGCACCTGGGGGGGGAGGGGGGTTGGCACCTGATACTGGCACATGGGGGGATGCACCTGATGCTGGCACATGGGGGGAGGCACCTGATACTGGCACCTGGGGGGGGAGGGGGGGTTGGCACCTGATACTGGCACATGGGGGGGAGAGGGGTTGGCACCTGATACTGGCACCTGGGGGGAAGGGGGGGTTGGCACCTGATACTGGCACATGGGGGGGGGGAGAGGCACTTGATACTGGCACTTTTTTTGTGGGGGGGGAGATGGCACTATGATACTGGGACATGTGGGGGGGGGGGGGAGAGAGGCACTTGATACTGGCACATGATGGGGGGGCATTATGGGGGACACTAGGCCGGCAGCCTATCAGAGGCCGGACACTGAGGGGCATCTACTGGGGCACTATATATGGGGCATTTTATACTGGTACATTATGGGGGGCACTAGCAGGAAGGGGGGAGAGGAGCACTAAGGGGCATTTACTGGGGGAACTATATAGGGGTATTTTATACTGGGACATTATGGGGGCACTATGGGGACATTAGCTCAACTGGGGGCATTACAAGGGGGTATTTTTGCACTGTCACATTATAAGGAGAATTATTCCTACTGGGGGTGGCATTATGGTGGGCTTTATTACTCCCCCATGGTATGACCCCCTAGTAGCAGCACCAGCCTCTCCCTGCTCTGCGACCCCACTGCCCCTTCTCCAAATCCTTATTATGAAATCTTTCTCATTAGGATAAAGCACAACATCAGCTCCACCGAGCCCCCGACCAAGTGTGGAAGTGGCGTCCGAGATCCCCAAGGGCCAAGCCAAGTAACTGTAAGTTTTCATGTGAAATATGTTTGTTATACACATATAGCATACACTGTGCCACACAATATACAGTATACTGTTACACTGTGCCACACAATATACAGTATACCTCTACACTGTGCCCCACAATATACAGTATACCGCTACACTGTGCCAAAGGAGTGGGGTTTACACAGGAGGAGGAAGGTGCGAAGCGCGCTGGGGGGGGGGGGGGGCCCTTACAAATATTTGCTGTGGGGCCCAGTCACTTCTAGTTACGCCCCTGGAGACCCCGGTACTGTCATAATCTGATGCAGCAACATAATCCCTGATATAAAGAGCCAAGGCATACCGAATGACAGCGCGCTATATATATATATATATAGTAAAGGAGATTGGATCCAGGAGTGGAATTTGGCTTATATAGAAGACCAACTCCTGAGAAAGTCTACAATGCCGCAACATATAAACCTTTTGTAAAATAAGAAACATATACATAATGTATTGACAACTAACCAAGTTATTTACTGAACCATCATTCATATTCATCAAAAGACATAATATATATATACCACAAATTACGATTACCAACATCTGAATTAAGTTATCTTTTTTGGGCTGAGGGGGACTTCATCGGGCTGTTCTCGGAACTGCCTGCTCCCGGTGACCGCATGTGATTTCAGACCGGCTCCCGGCACAGGCACAAGTAAGGGCTTACCTGTGCAGGGCCATCTTTAACAAGGGGCAAAAGAGGCAGCTGCCCCGGGCTCAGTTGCTCCTGGGGGGCCCAAGGCAGATGCCTCTTGAGCCCTGCTGGCCACTGCCCTGGGTGTCAGGCTGTCAGCTACACAGGGGGTTGCTGCCATGCCATGCCAGCCTGCCGGCACTCCAGGCAGCGAACTGTGAGAGCTGTGATTCTCTTAAGGACCTTAGATGACATCATCACCATGTGAACAGTAACCTAGCAATATTACTGGTCACATGGCTATGAGGTCATCAAAGGTCCTGTCTACCAGGAGTGTTGCTGCAGGAGAAGTTTGCCAGACTTGTAGAGCTTTTTTGTGTGAAGATTACATCAGGAAAAGGTGACAGGGGCTGTTATACTAATATACTGGAAGCTACTTTATACTGTTGGGGTGCTGTATACTGTGGAGTGCTATACTGCTATACTGTATACTATGGTGTGCTGTATACTGTGGTGTGCTATACTGCTCTACTGTGGGGTGTTGTATACTGTGGGGTGTTATATTGCTCTACTGTATACTGTGGGGGCTGTATACTGTGGTGTGCTATACTGCTCTACTGTATACTATGGGGTGCTGTATACTGTGGGGTGCTATACTGTTCTACTGTATACTGTAGGGTGCTGTATACTGTGGCGTGTTATACTGCTCTACTGTATACTATGGGGTGCTGTATACTGTGGGGTGCTATACTGCTCTACTGTATACTATGGGGTGCTGTATACTGTGGGATGCTATACTACTCTACTGTACATTGTGGGGTGCTATATTGCTCTACTGTATACTATGGGGTGCTGTATACTGTGGGGGCTGTATACTGTGGGGAACTGTATACTGTGAGGTACTGTATACTGTATACTGTGAGGTGCTGTATACCGTGAGGTGCTGTATACTGTGGGGAGCTGTATATTGTGGAGTGCTATACTGCTCTACTGTATACTGTGGGGTGCTGTATACCGTTGGGTTGCTGTATACTGTGGGGTGCTATACTGCTTTACTGTGGGGTGTTGTATACTGTGGGGTGCTATATTGCTCTACTGTATACTGTGGGGGCTGTATACTGTGGTGTGCTATACTGCTCTACTGTATACTATGGGGTGCTGTATACTGTGGGGTGCTGTATACTGCGGGGAGCTGTATATTGTGGAGTGCTATACTGCTCTACTGTATACTGTGGGGTGCTGTATACCGTTGGGTTGCTGTATACTGTGGGGTGCTATACTGCTCTACTGTGGGGTGTTGTATACTGTGGGGTGCTATATTGCTCTACTGTGTACTGTGGGGGCTGTATACTGTGGTGTGCTATACTGCTCTACTGTATACTATGGGGTGCTGTATACTGTGGGGTGCTATACTGTTCTACTGTATACTGTAGGGTGCTGTATACTGTGGCGTGTTATACTGCTCTACTGTATACTATGGGGTGATGTATACTGTGGGGTGCTATACTGCTCTACTGTATACTATGGGGTGCTGTATACTGTGGGATGCTATACTACTCTACTGTACATTGTGGGGTGCTATATTGCTCTACTGTATACTATGGGGTGCTGTATACTGTGGGGGCTGTATACTGTGGGGAACTGTATACTGTGAGGTACTGTATACTGTATACTGTGAGGTGCTGTATACCGTGAGGTGCTGTATACTGTGGGGAGCTGTATATTGTGGAGTGCTATACTGCTCTACTGTATACTGTGGGGTGCTGTATACTATAGGGTGCAATACTGCACACTGTGGGGTGCTGTATACTATAGGGTGCTATACTGCATACTGTGGGGTGCTGTATACTATAGGGTGCTATACTGCATACTGTGGGGTGCTGTATACTATAGGGTGCTATACTGCATACTGTGGTGTGCTATATACTATAGGGTGCTATACTGCATACTGTGGGGTGCTGGGGTGCACTGTAACACTAGGGTGAGCCGAGCCTCGGTCTCCTTCCTGCAGAGCGGTGCCCACTTCCAGCCTGAGCCCAGCTGCCCCGAGCACTGATCCTGAGCCGCTGGAGTCGTCAGAACTGGAAGTATTTACAGTCATTCACTGGACTCTACCAGGTATATGGATTTTTTTTGTGTGTGTTGTGGTGGAGGGTGTGATTGCATGCTAGGGTGTGGGAAGGCAGGATCCAGGGGGCCCAAGTAAATTTTGCCCAGGGTCCAATTAATATTAAAGACGGCCCTGTACTTTTGCATCGCCGGACGGGTGAGTCAAGATGGCAGCCTGCATGTGTTCGCTGGCGAACACTGCGAAGTGGCCATCACTGGTGACAGACACATTGCCAGCAACACACTGTTTGTCTCTTGGTTGGACAGGCAAAAACATAACTGATCTCTGTATAAGGCCTCATGCACACGGCCGTTGGGCGGCCGTGGCCGTATTGCTGCCTGCAAATGGCGGGATCGGCAATCCACGGCCACTGGCCGTGTGCACCCCGCATCACGGATGCGGACCCATTCAAGTGAGATGCGGAACTGAGTCACGGGAACGGAACACCGGAAGCACAACAGAGTGCTTCTGTGGTGTTTCTTTCCGTGGTTCCGCACCGCAAAAAAAATATGACATTTTTTTGCAGTACTGACATACCACAGACCCTTTCAAGTTGAATGGGTCCGGCCCGCTGCACGGATGTTGCCCATGCATGAGGCCTAATATACCTTTTTTCTACAGACTAATTTTAATATTTTTATTAGCATTTTATAATTTTGGGATGTTTGTGCTGATATTGATTCATTTTTATTTGATATAATAAATATTTTTTTGGTACAATTCCTGATGATCGAGTGCCTGTTAATATTAAAAATTTAATACTATACAGGTGAAACTCGAAAAATTAGAATATTCATTTATTTCAGTAATGCAACTTAACCCCTTAAGGACCGGGCTCATTTTCACCTTAAGGACCAGGCTCATTTTCACCTTAAGGACCAGGCCATTTTTTGCAAATCTGACCAGTGTCACTTTAAGTGCTCATAACTTTAAAACGCTTTGACTTACCCAGGCCGTTCTGAGATTGTTTTTTCGTCACATATTGTACTTCATGACACTGCTAAAATTGGGTCAAAAAAGTTAATTTTTTTGCATAAAAAAATACAATTTTTACCGTAAATTTTGAAAAATTAGCAAATTTCAAATTTTCAGTTTCTCTACCTCTGTAATACATAGTAATACCCCCAAAAATTGTGATGACTTTACATTCCCCATATGTCTACTTCATGCTTGAATTGTTTTGGGAATGATATTTTATTTTTTGGGGATGTTACAAGGCTTAGAAGTTTAGAAGCAAATTTTGAAATTTTCAGAAATCTTCAAAATCCCACTTTTTATGGACCAGTTCAGGTTTGAAGTCATATTGTGAGGCTTAGATAATAGAAACCTCCCAAAAATGACCCCATTCTAGAAACTACACCCCTCAAGGTATTCAAAACTGTTTTTTCAAACTTTGTTAACCCTTTAGGTGTTCCACAAGAGTTAATGGCAGATGGAGAAACAATTTTGAAATTTATATTTTTTGGAAAATTTTCCAATATAATCAATTTTTTCCAGGAGTAAAACAAGGGTTAACTGCCAAACAACACTCAAAATGGGTTGCCCTGATTCTGTAGTTTGCAAAAACACCCCATATGTGGTCGTAAACTACTGTTTGGCCGAACGGTAGCACATAGAAGGAGGGGAACACCATATGGGTTTTGGAAGGCAGATTTGGCAGGACTGGTTTTGTTTATACCATGTCCCATTTGAAGCCCCCTGTTGCACCCCTAGAATAGAAATTTCAAAAAAGTGACTCCATCTAAGAAAGTACACCCCTCAAGGTATTCAAAACTGGGTTTACAAACTTTGTTAACCCTTTAGGTGTTCCACAAGAGTTAATGGCAGATGGAGAAACAATTTTGAAATTTCTATTTTTTGGAAAATTTTCCAATATAATCAATTTTTTCCAGGAGTAAAACAAGGGTTAACTGCCAAACAACACTCAAAATGGGTTGCCCTGATTCTGTAGTTTGCAAAAACACCCCATATGTGGTCGTAAACTACTGTTTGGCCGAACGGTAGCACATAGAAGGAGGGGAACACCATATGGGTTTTGGAAGGCAGATTTGGCAGGACTGGTTTTGTTTATACCATGTCCCATTTGAAGCCCCCTGTTGCACCCCTAGAATAGAAATTTCAAAAAAGTGACTCCATCTAAGAAAGTACACCCCTCAAGGTATTCAAAACTGGGTTTACAAACTTTGTTAACCCTTTAGGTGTTCCACAAGAGTTAATGGCAGATGGAGAAACAATTTTGAAATTTCTATTTTTTGGAAAATTTTCCAATATAATCAATTTTTTCCAGGAGTAAAACAAGGGTTAACTGCCAAACAACACTCAAAATGGGTTGCCCTGATTCTGTAGTTTGCAAAAACACCCCATATGTGGTCGTAAACTACTGTTTGGCCGAACGGTAGCACATAGAAGGAGGGGAACACCATATGGGTTTTGGAAGGCAGATTTGGCAGGACTGGTTTTGTTTATACCATGTCCCATTTGAAGCCCCCTGTTGCACCCCTAGAATAGAAATTTCAAAAAAGTGACTCCATCTAAGAAAGTACACCCCTCAAGGTATTCAAAACTGGGTTTACAAACTTTGTTAACCCTTTAGGTGTTCCACAAGAGTTAATGGCAGATGGAGAAACAATTTTGAAATTTCTATTTTTTGGAAAATTTTCCAATATAATCAATTTTTTCCAGGAGTAAAACAAGGGTTAACTGCCAAACAACACTCAAAATGGGTTGCCCTGATTCTGTAGTTTGCAAAAACACCCCATATGTGGTCGTAAACTACTGTTTGGCCGAACGGTAGCACATAGAAGGAGGGGAACACCATATGGGTTTTGGAAGGCAGATTTGGCAGGACTGGTTTTGTTTATACCATGTCCCATTTGAAGCCCCCTGTTGCACCCCTAGAATAGAAATTTCAAAAAAGTGACTCCATCTAAGAAAGTACACCCCTCAAGGTATTCAAAACTGGGTTTACAAACTTTGTTAACCCTTTAGGTGTTCCACAAGAGTTAATGGCAGATGGAGAAACAATTTTGAAATTTCTATTTTTTGGAAAATTTTCCAATATAATCAATTTTTTCCAGGAGTAAAACAAGGGTTAACTGCCAAACAACACTCAAAATGGGTTGCCCTGATTCTGTAGTTTGCAAAAACACCCCATATGTGGTCGTAAACTACTGTTTGGCCGAACGGTAGCACATAGAAGGAGGGGAACACCATATGGGTTTTGGAAGGCAGATTTGGCAGGACTGGTTTTGTTTATACCATGTCCTATTTGAAGCCCCCTGTTGCACCCCTAGAATAGAAATTTCAAAAAAGTGACTCCATCTAAGAAAGTACACCCCTCAAGGTATTCAAAACTGGGTTTACAAACTTTGTTAACCCTTTAGGTGTTCCACAAGAGTTAATGGCAGATGGAGAAACAATTTTGAAATTTCTATTTTTTGGAAAATTTTCCAATATAATCAATTTTTTCCAGGAGTAAAACAAGGGTTAACTGCCAAACAACACTCAAAATGGGTTGCCCTGATTCTGTAGTTTGCAAAAACACCCCATATGTGGTCGTAAACTACTGTTTGGCCGAACGGTAGCACATAGAAGGAGGGGAACACCATATGGGTTTTGGAAGGCAGATTTGGTAGGACTGGTTTTGTTTATACCATGTCCCATTTGAAGCCCCCTGTTGCACCCCTAGAATAGAAATTTCAAAAAAGTGACTCCATCTAAGAAAGTACACCCCTCAAGGTATTCAAAACTGGGTTTACAAACTTTGTTAACCCTTTAGGTGTTCCACAAGAGTTAATGGCAGATGGAGAAACAATTTTGAAATTTCTATTTTTTGGAAAATTTTCCAATATAATCAATTTTTTCCAGGAGTAAAACAAGGGTTAACTGCCAAACAACACTCAAAATGGGTTTCCCTGATTCTGTAGTTTGCAAAAACACCCCATATGTGGTCGTAAACTACTATTTGGCTAAACGGCAGGACATAGAAGAAGGGGAACGTCATTTTTGGAAGGCAGATTTTGCTGGACTGGTTTATTGACACCATGTACCCTTTCAAGCCCCCTGATGCACCCCTAGAGTAGAAACTCCATAAAAGTGACCCCATCTAGGAAACTACGGGATAAGGTGGTTGTTGTTTTGGGACTATTTTTGGGGTAAATTTGATTTTTGGTTGCTCTATATTAGTCTTTTTTGAGGCAATGTAACAAAAAAATGTAATTCTAAAATTGTTTCTACATTCACTATTTGGTTTTGTGGAACACCTAAAGGGTTAACATAGTTTGTAAAGTAACTTTTGAATACCTTGAGGGGTGTAGTTTCTTAGATGGGGTCACTTTTTTGGAGTTTCTAGTCTAGGCTACATCAGGGGGGGCTTCTAATGGGACATGGTGTCAAAAAAAAAACTGTCCATCAAAATCTGCCTTCCAGAAACCATATGGAGTTCCCTTCGTTCTATGCCCTGCCGTGCGGCTATATAGCCATTTACGACCACATATGGGGTGTTTCTGCAAACTACAGAATCGGGGCAATAAATATTTAGTTTTGTTTGGCTGTTAACCCTTGCTTTATTACCGGCAAAATGGATTCAAATTGAAATTTTGCCCAAAAATTGGTGTTTTGGCACAGTTTTTATTTTATATTTTTAACACCGTTCATCCGAGGCGTTTGGTCAAAAGTTATTTTTATAGCGACGACTTTTACGCACGCGACGATGCCCAATATGTATGGCTCTCAGACTTTGGAGACACTAAGCAGGCATCCTAAAACTGCGGCCCTCCAGATATTGTAAAACTACAATTCCCACCATGCCCTGCTGATGGCTGTAGGTTGTCTGGGCATGCTGGGAGTTATAGTTTTACAACATCTGGAGGGCCGCAGTTTGAGGATGCCTGCTCTAAAACTAATATTTTTTGGGGAAAGAAAAATTGTTTCCGTGTCTCCAAAGTCTGAGAGCCATAGTGTTTTATGTTCTCTAGTGGACTGTTGAGGATTATAAAAATTTAGTACTCCATGGAAGTGTGATACTCCCTGAAGCAATTGATAATGCAGAGGCCCGGATGATCGGGGCAAGTGTCACATTGAGTAGTGGTGTCCTTCCGTATCCCCCTCTTGTGACACACTCTGCACTTTTTTTGGGTTCGTCCCTTCTTTCCAGTATGGGGGACCACACCTGGAAAGTGTTGGCCAGGGACGATCCGGGCGCCTCCAATTCCCGAGGTACTCCGGCCTGCTCTTTCCCGGTCCGAAAAGATCAGGTCTTTGAGGACTGCCTCATAGAACTGGAGGAATGTCCCTGTGCTGCCAGCGCTTCGGGATAGTACAAAAGAGTTGTACATGGCAACCTGTACCAAGTAGACCGCAACTTTTTTGTACCATGCCCGGGTTTTGCGCATGGCGTTATATGGCGTGAGGACTTGATCAGAGAGATCAACTCCTCCCATATACCGATTGTAGTCGACGATACAATCGGGCTTGAGGACCGTTGCCGCGGTACCTCGCACAGGGACAGGGGTGGTGCCGTTACCGTGGATTGTGGACAGCATAAGGACATCCCTCTTGTCCTTATACCTGACCAGCAACAGGTTTCCACTGGTAAGGGCACGGGTCTCACCCCTGGGGATAGGTACCTGGAGGGGGTAGGCAGGGAGGCCGCGTTGATTTTTCCGCACGGTCCCACAAGCGAACGTGGATCTGGCGGCAAGGGACCTGAACAAGGGAATGCTGGTATAAAAGTTATCCACGTACAAGTGGTAACCATTATCCAGCAGTGGGTACATAAGGTCCCACACGAGTTTCCCGCTAACACCCAGAGTGGGGGGACATTCTGGGGGTTCAATACGGGAATCTCGCCCCTCGTACACACGAAATTTGTAAGTGTACCCTGAGGCACTCTCACAAATTTTGTATAGCTTCACGCCATACCTCGCCCGCTTTGTGGGAATGTATTGGCGGAAACTGAGTCTCCCCTTGAACGCAACGAGAGACTCATCAACCGCGACCTCCCTTCCAGGTACGTAGGCCTGCTGAAATGTGGCCCCAAAGTGATCGATGACCGGCCGTATCTTATACAGCCGGTCATAGGCAGGATCACTTCGGGGGGGACATGCTGCATTATCGGAATAATGCAGACATTTCCGGATGGCCTCAAACCGGTGACGTATCATGACCATACTGTACAGTGGGGTCTGGTAGAGTATGTCCCCACTCCAGTATTGCCTGACACTGGGTTTTTGGACTAGACCCATATGCAGCACGAGGCCCCAAAATGTCCTCATTTCGGCTGCACTGACCGGCGTCCAGCCACCGGGTCTAGCCAAAACTGAGCCTGGGTTTTGAGCGACGAACTGTTGGGCGTACAGATTCGTCTGCTCCACCATCAAATTCACCAGTGAGTTACTGAAAAAAAAACTAAAATAGTCTATTTCAGTAAACCCCACTGTGGGAATCTGGATTCCAGGATTGCCAGCAAAATCCGGAATCTCAGGCTCAAAGTCCACTGGGGGACACCAGCTAAGTTCATCGGCAGGGGGCTCCGGTGGACTTATTTGGTGGGCCGGGAAACCAGTACGAACCCCAGGGCGGCTCGTACTAGGGTGGGCCACAGGATCCCTAGCATGTGGGGCCCCTGGCTCCGCCTGGCGGCGTCTCCGCCGCCTTGGTGGCTCATCGTCATCAGATGATGATGAGGAGGATGCGGATGACAAAAGGAATGTGGGGTCATCCTCATCCTCACTGGGGCTCTCAGAGTCGGAGGCAATCTGGGCGTATGCCTCCTCGGCCGAGAACATCCGGTGGGCCATGGGTGTGTGTGCGTGTAGGTGTGCGTGTGTGGCAAACTTTATTATATGTGCGTGTGTGTGGGGGCAACGGGTGTTCGCGTACTAAAAAGTCCAGGCAAAAAAATGGGCAAGTGTTAGAAAAAAAAAAAGTTAAAACTTGCTGATCAGCGGTACAACGCTGATCAGCGGTCGGTGGGGTGGTGGGGCGGGCGATGCGCTAACAGTGGACGGACGCTAAAAAGTGCCGGCCAGTCAGCGCACGCAGAAAAAAAAAAGTGGTGGTGAGTGGGGGGTGGGGGGTGCTGGTGGGGGGTGGGTGGGGGGGGGAGGCAGGTGGGGGGGGGGGGGAAGTGGCTGGTGGGGAGTGGGTGGGGGGGCAAGTGGCAGGAGGGGTCTGGGTTAGGGTTAGATGGAAGTTTGGAAGTTTGGAATAAAAGTACTTTTTTTTTTTTTTTTTCTAACTTACTTTTCCCTTCTTTCCCTGCCTAACGGTGCCTCTCCCTCACTGACCCTAACCTACCTGGGTGGCGATGGGTGCAGGAGGGTGATGGATGCCGATTAGGGGGACACAGGAGCTCGTTCTGGACGGTGCTGCACGGTCAGGGTGCTGGACAGGAAGAGGAGGGGAGAGAGGAGCGCAGGAAGTTTGAATCTCGCGCCTCTCTCCCCTGCACCAATCAGCACCCTGGACAGCGGCATTCAGCACCAGGGCCAGCACCGCCTCTCCAAATCCTCGGACTGCGATAGGTGGTGTATAATTACGCCACCGATCGCAGTCTTTTTCCGGTTCATCGGGTCACAGGACACCCGAATGGACCGGAAACGCAGAAAACCGCAGGTCTGAATTGACCTGCGGTTTTCTGCGATCGCCGATACGGGGGGGTCAAATGACCCCCCCCTGCATTGTTACGGGATGCCGGCTGAATGATTTCAGCCGAAATCCCGTTCCGATTAACCCCTGCGGCGCCAGAGTTCCGATTTTAAGTCAGGACGTACCGGTACGTCCTCGGTCCTTAAGGACTCGGGAAATAGGGCGTACCGGTACGTCCTAGGTCCTTAAGGACTCGGGAAATAGGGCGTACCGGTACGTCCTAGGTCCTTAAGGGGTTAAAAGGCAGGGGCGTACCTAGGGGCTCATGGGCCCTGCTGCAAGAGTTCAGCGTGGGCCCCCCTTCCCTCAGTGCTTTGTGGCCAGAGGCAGGGACGCACAAAGCCTTCCTGCTGCCTGAGGCAAAAATCTAAATGCCCCCCCCCCAATGCCAAATTCTTGACTTAACCCCTTCCCTCCAGCCAGAGGTGTAACTTGACCGACATGCACTTTCTATAATACTGGTGTCTTCTTATTTGGTACAAGGGTCTTTGGGCCCCTTCAGGCTCCTGGGCCCAGTAGCGACTGCTACCTCTGCACCCCCTATAGCTATGCCCCTGTTAAAAAGGTGAAACTAACATATGAGATAGACTCATTACATGCAAAGCGAGATATTTCAAGCATTTATTTGTTATAATTTGGATGATTATGGCTTAAAGCTTATAAAGCCCCAAAGTCACAATTTTGAGGTACCCTTTGCTCAGGGGGTATGGATTAATTAGCTGACTAGAGTGTGACACTTTGAGCCTAGAATATTGAACCTTTTCACAAAATTCTAATTTTGAGCTGCATTAATGCAATTCCTTTTAAGTTGCATTACTGAAATAAATGGACTTTTGCACGATATTCTAGTTTTTCGAGTTTCACCTGTATATTCTACAGACTGTGTGGTAGTCTGAGAACAGAGCACCTACATCCAGAAACCAAAACGGGAGAGCCACTATAATTCTTTCATCTTACAAATACATTGATCAACAGTAGCCAGAAAGTGGCCAACCCATTTAATATCAGCCTGGACATGCTGGGAGTTGTAGTTCTGTCCTCTTATACCTCCTCCCTGTAATGTACTCTGATATCACATAATATCAGCCTGGACATGCTGGGAGTTGTAGTTCTGTCCTCTTATACCTCCTCCCTGTAATGTCCAGTAGCAATCTCTTGGAGACAGTGAGGAAAGGCGTTAAATATCACGGGAGACGTTGAGTCTGGTGAGAAAAGCGAAGATTGTTGTAGATTTCTAGTGTAATATAGAGGATCACCCCCCACTGTCCCAGTGAAATGTCCTCCTTTTAGGAGTGTGAACTCCTTCTTATAGGGGTGTGATGTCCTTTGTCTTTTAGGAGTTTGATGTCCTCCTTTTAGGGGTGAGATGTCCTCCTTTTAGGGGTGTGATGTCCTCCTGTTAGGGGTGTGATGTCCTCCTGTTAGGGGTGTGATGTCCTCCTGTTAGGGGTGTGATGTCCTCCTGTTAGGGGTGTGATGTCCTTCTCTTAGGGGTGTGATGTCCTTCTCTTAGGGGTGTGATGTCCTTCTCTTAGGGGTGTGATCTCCTTCTCTTAGGGGTTATGAAAGAGGCCCTCCTACTGCAAGTAAACATGGTAATAATGACTATTGTGGACCCAGGCGATGTCTGTCATCCATTACGTCCTGGGCCTCATTCCCCGACCTTGATCTCTCCAGCAGGCCCCCAGGGGGAGCACTACTGTGTGGGGGCACTAAGAAGGCATAACTAATGAATGGGGGGAGGTTTGGGGTGTCTTGACTAGCCATGGGATGGAAAATTGCTCGGGAGTGGGCTGTTTGAAAATTTGCAATGGGGCCCAGTCTTTTTTAGTTACACCCCTGTGTGTGCTCAGAAGTGAAACATGTCTCTGCCCATGTAATGAGACACCCCACCTTACATACTTGAGAAGTCTTTGTGGACAGAACTGTTTTGTCGATGTCCATACTGTAGACAGTGGAAGTAGCGGACATCCACTATTTCCCCAGATGAGGTACATTAGAGCAGACAGGTATTTGCCTACGAGCCGGTTTTAATAACCCCTAACTTTTTTCCTCATTATTAGGCTCTTATGATTAATTAGCACATCCCACCTGACCTGCTCTATCACCAGAGTCATGGCATCAAGTAACTCCTTGGCAGATACTGCTTTTTCTTTCTAAGGCTAGTTTCCCACATCAGGCTGTGCTGGCAGAGACTATACAGCAGTATGAACACCTTCTCCACATCTGCATCATCCTTCTCACATAACTGAGACTGCAGCGTGCTTATCTGCAGAGCTTTCTCTACGGTCTCTTCAGTTTTGTCTCTAAACTTCAAACATGTTTAACCCTTTCTGCACAACAATGGAAATGTAAAAACGCATTGCACCCGCGCGATAAAAACTGAACATCAGAACGCAATCGCAGTCAAAACTGACTGCAATTGAGTACTTGCTCACACAATTTTTCCTGATCGCAGACGCAACGCATCCGGACCTAATCCGGACACACTCGTCTGCAAAGGGCCACTCTGATAGGGACCTTCGATTATGAGCCCCATTGGGGACAGCCTGATGCTAATGTCTGTAAAGCAGTGCGGAATATAGTAGCGCTATATAAGTGCATAAAATAAATTTGCCAACATCATAATTTTATACCACACAGTGAATGTTTTAAAAATAAATCACACAAAATGATGTTAAAATTGCTGTTTTTTTTATCTTTCCCACTAAAAAATAAAATAGTAAAAGTTATTTACTACACCATATATACCCTTAAATAGTTCCTAGAAAAAAACACAACTCGTCCTGCAAAATTCAAGGTCTCATACAGCTAAACTGAAGAAGACTAAAGGTTAAAATCAGTTATGTCACTAAGGGGTTAACATCTTTACAATAAAAAGGTGAAATTTTTTAGAGGGTTTTTCTACTTTTGACATGACAGTTGGACCGTGGCTCGCTATGGATAAGGCCTCATGCACACGACCGTTCTGTGCACCCGTGGCCATTGTTCCGTTTTCTGTGATATTCTGCGGACCCATTGAATTTCAATGGGTCTGTTGAAAACTCGGAAAATGCACCGTTTGTCATCCGCCTCCGTGATCCGTGTATCCTGTCCGTCAAAAAAAATATGACCTGTCGTATTTTTTTGACGGACGACGGTTCACGGACCCATTCAAGTCAATGGGTCCGTGAAAAAACACGGATACACACAAGATTGGTGTCCGTGATCCGTGTACGTAGGCTACTTTCATACCGACGGATCCGAAGATCCGTCTGCATAAAAGCTTTTTCGTGAAAACTCAAATCCGACAGTATATTCTAACACAGAGGCATTCCCATAGTGATGGGGATGGTTCTAGTTAGAATATACTACTAACTGTGTACATGACTGCCCCCTGCTGCCTGGCAGCACCCGATCTCTTACAGGGGGCTGTGATCCGCACAATTAACCCCTCAGGTGCCGCACCTGAAGGGGTTAATTGTGCGTATCATAGCCCCCTGTAAGAGATCAGGGGCTGCCAGGCAGCAGGGGGCAGACCCCCCTCCCTCCCCAGTTTTAATTTCATTGGTGGCCAGTGCGGCCCCCGCTTCCCCCCTCCCTCTATTGTAATATCATTGGTGTCCAGTGTGCGCCCCCCCCCCCCTCCCTCTATTGTATTAATTTCATTGGTGGCCAGTGCGGCCCCCCGCCCCCCCCCCCCCCCCCCCCCCCCCCCCCACAATATGGTGCAATTGCAAACGGATCCGTCCCCCATTGACTTTCAATGTAAAGTCAGGAGTTAATATACCATCGGATCGGAGTTTTCTCCAATCCGATGGTATATTTTAACTTGAAGCGTCCCCATCACCATGGGAACGCCTCTATGATAGAATATACCATCGGATTTGAGTTACATCGTGAAAACTCATATCCGACAGTATATTCTAACACAGAGGCGTTCCCATGGTGATGGGGACGCTTCAAGTTAGAATATACTACGAACTGTGTACATGACTGCCGCCTGCTGCCTGACAGCACCCGATCTCTTACAGGGGGCTGTGATCAGCACAATTAACCCCTCAGGTGCCGCACCTGAAGGGGTTAATTGTGCGTATCATAGCCCCCTGTAAGAGATCAGGGGCTGCCAGGTAGCAGGGGGCAGACCCCCTCCCTCCCCAGTTTGAATATCATTGGTGGCCAGTGTGCGCCCCCCCCCCCCCGGCCCCCCCTCCCTCCCTCTATTGTATTATCATTGGTGGCCAGTGTGCGCCCCCCCCGGCCGCCCCTCCCTCCCTCTATTGTATTATCATTGGTGGCCAGTGTGCGCCCCACCCGGCCCCCCCTCCCTCCCTCTATTGTATTGTCATTGGCGGCCAGTGTGCGGCCCCCCCGCCCCCCCCCTCTATTGTATTAATATCATTGGTGGCCAGTGTGCGGCTTCCCCTCTCCCCCCCGATCATTGGTGGTAGCGGAGAGTTCCTATTGGAGTCCCAGTTTAATCGCTGGGGCTCCGATCGGTAACCATGGCAACCAGGACGCTACTGCAGTCCTGGTTGCCATGGTTACTTAGCAATATTAGAAGCATCATACTTACCTGCTGCGCTGTTTGTGACCGGCCGGGAGCTCCTCCTACTGGTAAGTGACAGGTCTGTGCGGCGCATTGCTTAATGATCTGTCACTTACCAGTAGGAGGAGCACCATATTGTGTCAACGTCAAACGGATCCGTCCCCATTGACTTGCATTGTAAGTCAGGACGGATCCGTTTGGCTCCGCACGGCCAGGCGGACACCAAAACGACTATTTTTTCATGTCCGTGGATCCTCCAAAAATCAAGGAAGTATACATATAGGGTTCGGACCGCGCGTGTCATAAATAGATGGTATACAAACAGTTTTTTTCTCCTTCTCCTTTTAGAAAAGTACCGAGGTCCGCAGATGTCTTATTTGTAGATATCCTGCAACACATAAAAATTATAATAGTGTAAATCCGTACGGTTGTGCTGCCCTGCAGTGCACAGATTGTACTTACACGGCACTCCACCAACAACAGGTGTGTCTAAGATATCCTCCGCGGCTTGTTAGGTTTTTCGCGGCGAAGGTCCATGTCTATACACCACCACACAGGGCTCAACCACAGACTTAATTCCAGCACACACCAGATAAGTCTGCTAGTATTCCCGACTTCCTTTACTTAAAAATTCCTGTGGATACAAGTGGCTCCTACCATAGTGAAGCTCCGGTAACTATTTTAAAAGGTTTATTAGTACATACTTACAATCATGCACTTTAAAATTCGCATTAAAAAATCCCAGTGTCTTTTTCTTTGCCCAACCCAGGTTTCGCTCCTTAAGCTTCGTCAGGGGCACACATCATCTCTCCCTCCCCCTTCTTTTTTATTTGGTAGGCTAGAGTTATCAAGCACCTGATGTGCTACTCCAGACGCCTTCTCTTTTTTCTTCACTTAAAGAGGACCTTTCACCTGGAAAAACATTGTGAACTAAGTATGCTGACATATAGAGCGGCGCCCGGGGATCTCACTGCACTTACTATTACCCCTGGGCGCCGCTCCGTTCTCCCGTTATGCCCTCCGGTATCTTCACTCACTAAGTTATAGTAGGCGGTGTCTGCCCTTGTCCTGTGGGCGTCTCCTTCTCCTAGGCTGCAGCGCTGGCCAATCGCAGCGCACAGCTCACAGCCTGGGAGAAAAAAACCTCCCAGACTGTGAGCTGTGCGCTGCGATTGGCCAGCGCTGCAGCCTAGGAGAAGGAGACGCCCACAGGACAAGGGCAGACACCGCCTACTATAACTTAGTGAGTGAAGATACCGGAGGGCATAACGGGAGAACGGAGCGGCGCCCAGGGGTAATAGTAAGTGCAG
This sequence comes from Bufo bufo, assembly GCF_905171765.1. Classification (NCBI taxonomy): domain Eukaryota; kingdom Metazoa; phylum Chordata; class Amphibia; order Anura; family Bufonidae; genus Bufo; species Bufo bufo. Next base: position 804,958,732 of record NC_053389.1, read on the forward strand.
TGAGATCCCCGGGCGCCGCTCTCCATGTCAGCATACTTAGTTCACAATGTTTTTTCAGGTGAAAGGTCCTCTTTAACCCTACACTTGTATCTCTTGGTTCTCAATGGAAAAAAACGCAGATCTTTAAGTCCTAATTTACATGGGGATAATCGTTCTACCAATTTTTTTATTTATTTTTTTGGCTAATTTATAACGGCTTGCAGGTCAAAATCTACATTCAGGCCCCCTGGTTGTAGCGTACACAATTCATATATCCACTTACTTTCTTTTTTATTAATTTTCTCTAGAAAGCTTCCTCCCCTCCAATGGTTTTGTATTAATTCCACCCCCATAAATTTTAGTCCCTCTGGGTTCTTTTGGTGATATTTTTTATAGTGCGCCGAGACGCCATGACTTTCCAGCCCCTTCTTGATATTTCTTATGTGCTCGTGCACCTGGACCTTAAGGGGTCTGATGGTACGTCCTACATACTGGAGGCCACAAGGGCACTCCAGTACATATACGACCCCCTTGCTATGACATATCATCTCTCCCACTACTTCCAATTGTTTGCCTTTTACAATACTATTAACTATAGTACTATTTTGTAATCTTTCTGTTCTTTTTCTGTTTTTACAGACGATGCAAAAACCACACCAATTAAAACTATTTTTTATTTTTTTATTTTTGTCCTCAGGTCGGTTGGCACTATGTACTAATTTATTTTGTAAATTAGGTGCTCTTTTATAGATGACTAGTGGTTGTTCAGGAATTACAGGTCCAAGTACTGGATCATTTTTCAGGATGGACCAGTTTCTTTTAATTGCGTTTTTTAGTTCCCCAGAACATTGTGTGAACTGGGTTATGAATGAAAAACGGAAGTCAGTTGTGTTTTTCGGAATTTTTTGATTATTTGGGGTCTCCTCTCGTTGTTTTATTGTATCTTTTATACATCTCTCCAATTTTTCACTCTCATATCCTTTTTCTAGTAAGCGTTCTTTTATTATTTTACTCTGTTCTTTAAACATAGCTGTGTCAGTGCAGTTGCGGTGGATTCTCTGGACCTGTCCCTTGGGTATATTTTGAAGCCAGGGGGCATAATGGCAGCTGGTTAAATCTATGTACCCGTTGACATCAGTGGGCTTAAAATAGGTTTTAGTTTTAAGCTGTCCTTCTTCCACATATATGGTCAGGTCCAGAAAATCCACCGAAACCGCACTAACAGTGCTGGTGAAACTTAGGTTCCATTCCTTATTTTCCAATCCTCTAATAAACATCTCCAGCTGATTTTTTTCCCATTCCCATATCACCAGGCAATCATCTATATACCTTTTCCAAATTCTTAATGTCCCACTTTTTTTGTATTTGTTCACCTTGGGGTCAATTTTTTGTATTTTCCCACATGGTCATAAAAATATTTGCAAAACTGGGGGCGAATTTCGCCCCCATCGCCGTTCTGACCTTCTGTAAGTAATATTGGCCCTTGAACCAAAAATAATTGTGCTCTAGGCAGAATTTCACACAGCGTACAATGAAGTCCGCTTGTATTTTTGTCATGTCAGGGTCATCGTACAGGGTATCTTTTATGGCTTGTAATCCTTTGTTTTTTTGGTATGATGGTATACAGGGAGGATACGTCGATGGTAGCCATCCACGTATTCTCCCCCACCCCCTGTAGTTCATTTATCATTTTCACCACACAACCACTATCCATCAAAATAGACGGTGCTAGTGGTACATATTTCTGTAAAAATTATCTATGTATTCCGTGATCCTACTGGTCAGGGAATTTATCCCTGACACTATAGGTCTACCAGGGGGATTTATAGGGCTTTTGTGGATCTTCGGTAATACATAGATAATTGGGGTCGTAGGCTCTTTTATATTCACATATTCCATTTCCTTTTTATTGAGTATGCCCTTGTCTCTTCCATATTTGACCAAATCTTGTAATTTATTCCTATATTCTGGGAGAGGATCTTTTTTCAACATATCGTAGGTTTTGGTATCTCTCAACTGTCTCAATACCTCTGCTTCATAGTCCTCGACATTCATCACTACTACCCCCCTCCCTTTATCTGCAGGCTTTATTATTATATCCTGATTGTCTTGTAACATTTTTAGTGCATCTCTTTCTTTTTTGTTCAAATTACCTCCTTTCTTTTTCAGTTTTATTTTTTACAATTCATTCAAAATGCTTCTTTTTATTTTTTTTGAAACAAAACATTTTTATTGAGTTTTTTCAAAATATTTAACCACTTGCCATCTGGGCCATTTGCCCCCTTCCTGACCAGGCCAAATTTTGCAAAACTGACATATCTCACTTTATGTGGTAATAACTTTGGAACGCCTTTACTTTTCCAAGTCATTCAGAGATTGTTTTCTCGTGACACATTGTACTTCATGATAGTCATAAATTTGAGTCAAATAATTTCACCTTTATTTATGAAAAAATCCCAAATTTACCCAAAAATTTGAAAAATTCTCAATTTTCTAAATTTCAATTTCTCTGCTTTTAAAACAGAAAGTGATACCTCATAAAATATTTATTATTTAACATTCCCCATATGTCTACTTTATGTTGGCATCATTTTGGAAATGTCATTTTATTTTTTTAGGACGTTAGAAGGCTTAGAAGTTTAGAAGCAATTCTTCAAATTTTTAAGAAAATTGCCAAAACCCACTTTTTAAGGACCAGTTCAGGTCTGAAGTCACTTTGTGGGGCCTACATAGTGGATACCCCCATAAATGACCCCATTGTAGAAACTACACCCCTCAAGGTATTCAAAACCGATTTTACAAACTTTGTTAACCCTTTAGGCGTTCCACAAGAATTAAAGGAAAATGGAGATCAAATTTTTAAATTTCACTTTTTTGGCAGATTTTCCATTTTAATAAATTTTTTTCTTTAACACATCGATGGTTAACAGCCAAACAAAACTCAATATTTATTACCCAGATTCTGCGGTTTACAGAAACACCCCACATGTGGTCATAAACTGCTGTATGGGCACACGGCAGGGCGCAGAAGAAAAGGAACTCCACATGGTTTTTTTATGCCATGTCCCATTTGAAGCCCCCTGATGCACCCTTACAGTAGAAACTCCCAAGAAGTGACCCCATTTTGGAAACTAGGGGATAAGGTGCCAGTTTTATTAGTACTATTTTTGGGTACATATGATTTTTTGATCATTCATTATAACACTATATGGGACAAGGTGACCAAAAAATTGGTTGTTTTAGCACAGTTTCTATTTATTTATTTTTACAGCGTTCACCTGAGGGGTTCAGTCAAGTGACATTTTTATAGAGCAGATTGTTACGGACGTGGCGATACCTAATATGTATACTTTTTCTCATTTATTAAAGTTTTACACAATAATAGCATTTTTGAAACAAAAAAATTATGTTTTAATGTGTCCATGTTCTGAGAGCTATAGTTTTTTTATTTTTTGAGAGATTTTCTTATGTAGCGGCTCATTTTTTGCGGGATGAGGTGACGGTTTTATTGGTACTATTTTGTGGGACATACGCATTTTTGATCACTTGGTGTTGCACCTTTTGTGATGCAAGGTGACCAAAATTGCTTGTTTTGACACAGTTTTTTTTTTTTTTTACGGTGTTCACCCGAGGGGTTAGGTCATGTGATATTTTTATAGAGCTGTTTTTTACGGACGCGGAAATACCTAATATGTATACTTTTTTTTATTTGTTTCACTTTAACACAATAATAGCATTTTTGAAACCAAAAAAATGATGTTTTAGTGTCTCCATGTTCTAAGAGCTATAGTTTTTTTTATTTTTTGAGAGATTTTCTTATGTAGGGGCTCATTTTTTGTGGGATGAGGTGACGGTTTTATTGGTACTATTTTGTGGGACATACGCATTTTTGATCACTTGGTGTTGCACCTTTTGTGATGCAAGGTGACAAAAATTGCTTGTTTTGACACAGTTTTTTTTTTTTTTTTTTTTACGGTGTTCACCCGAGGGGTTAGGTCATGTGATATTTTTATAGAGCTGGTTTTTACGGACGCGGCAATACCTAATATGTATACTTTTTTTATTTTTTCTATTTTTAACTTTTTTTTTTCATTCCTTACTTGTGAAACTTTTTTTTATTTTTTTATTTTCAACCTTTTATTTTTTTATTTTTTTATTTTACACTTTTCGTCCCCCATGAGGTCATACCAGACCTCTGGGGGACATTTACCTTACTTTTTTTTTTCACTGTTGATTTCTCCTGTAACTGGGGCTGACATAGTAGCCTCAGTTACAGGACAAATGCACCCCTTGAGAGGCTGTACAGAAGCAATCCTGCGCTGTACAGCCTCACAGCAGGGCTGATCGCGGTCTCTGAGAGACCTCACACAGCCCCTGCACTCTCCGGTCACGGCGGTCACATGACCGCCGGGCCGGAACAGGAAGCGCACAGCGCTTCCTTCTCTGCATACACAGCGCTCGGTGAGCGCTGTGTCTGCAGCGATCTAGAAGGCAGGGACACCTGGGCACTGTCCCTGCATTGTCTTAGGGTTGCCCTGCTGTCACTGACAGTGGGCAACCCGATCAGCAGCTGCACGATTAGCGTGCAGCTGCTATTTCTGAAAAGACGTTTTAAAACGTGCTTTCAGAAATAGACGTCCACCCATAGGACGTTTATATCCTATGGGCGGACGTAAAGCGGTTAAGGAATAATGACATCGGTACAAATCAAGCATTGATTACATACAAAGTCATGAGAGAGTTTGTGGGGGGGGGAGAAAAGTGGGAGGGGGGGTAGATAAGGGAAAGGAAGGGATGGAGGGGAAGAAAATATGGGATAAGGGAGGAAGGGGAGGAAGGGGGGGAGTAAGGGAGGAGGAGGGGGGAGTGGCATAGGATAATAAAATAATACAGAATGAACGAACCAGATATACTGATACCTATTATAAAAAGTACATTTTCACATAAAGGATCAGTATTTTAGTGGTAATACTAAAAACAAGATTGAGTAAAGTACAGTAACGTAAGATAACGGAAAGTGGTACATTAATGTGGATATTCACAGGTATTCATTATATCTCAAGTGTGACATTTGTAAAATAATATAAACAGGCTTTGAAATATTATTGTGAACCAGCTAGAGCCTAGTTATATGGCTAGTGAATTTGCTAGAATGGAATTGGCGTGAAAACTGCTCTTCAACCATATACCCCATTGTTTATAAAATTTCCCTTTTTTAAAGAGAGCGGAAGCAGCTACTCCTTCATACCAACAGTTTTCTTCGACCATTTTAATGACATCAAGATTGTTAGGAATCTGATTAGATTTCCAATGGGCGGCAATAAGGTGGCGTGTTGCAATACATACAGGGAGTGCAGAATTATTAGGCAAGTTGTATTTTTGAGGATTCATTTTAGCATTGAACAACAACCATGTTCTCAATGAACCCAAAAAACTCATTAATATCAAAGCTGAATATTTTTGGAAGTAGTTTTTAGTTTGTTTTTAGTTTTAGCTATTTTAGGGGGATATCTGTGTGTGCAGGTGACTATTACTGTGCATAATTATTAGGCAACTTAACAAAAAAACTAATATATACCCATTTCAATTATTTATTTTTACCAGTGAAACCAATATAACATCTCAACATTCACAAATATACATTTCTGACATTCAAAAACAAAACAAAAACAAATCAGTGACCAATATAGCCACCTTTCTTTGCAAGGACACTCAAAAGCCTGCCATCCATGGATTCTGTCAGTGTTTTGATCTGTTCACCATCAACATTGCGTGCAGCAGCAACCACAGCCTCCCAGACACTGTTCAGAGAAGTGAACTGTTTTCCCTCCTTGTAAATCTCACATTTGATGATGGACCACAGGTTCTCAATGGGGTTCAGATCAGGTGAACAAGGAGGCCATGTCATTAGATTTTCTTCTTTTATACCCTTTCTTGCCAGCCACGCTGTGGAGTACTTGGACGCGTGTGATGGAGCATTGTCCTGCATGAAAATCATGTTTTTCTTGAAGGATGCAGACTTCTTCCTGTACCACTGCTTGAAGAAGGTGTCTTCCAGAAACTGGCAGTAGGACTGGGAGTTGAGCTTGACTCCATCCTCAACCCGAAAAGGCCCCACAAGCTTATCTTTGATGATACCAGCCCAAACCAGTACTCCACCTCCACCTTGCTGGCGTCTGAGTCGGACTGGAGCTCTCTGCCCTTTACCAATCCAGCCACGGGCCCATCCATCTGGCCCATCAAGACTCACTCTCATTTCATCAGTCCATAAAACCTTAGAAAAATCAGTCTTGAGATATTTCTTGGCCCAGTCTTGACGTTTCAGCTTGTGTGTCTTGTTAAGTGGTGGTCGTCTTTCAGCCTTTCTTACCTTGGCCATGTCTCTGAGTATTGCACACCTTGTGCTTTTGGGCACTCCAGTGATGTTGCAGCTCTGAAATATGGCCAAACTGGTGGCAAGTGGCATCTTGGCAGCTGCACGCTTGACTTTTCTCAGTTCATGGGCAGTTATTTTGCGCCTTGGTTTTTCCACACGCTTCTTGCGACCCTGTTGACTATTTTGAATGAAACGCTTGATTGTTCGATGATCACGCTTCAGAAGCTTTGCAATTTTAAGAGTGCTGCATCCCTCTGCAAGATATCTCACTATTTTTTACTTTTCTGAGCCTGTCAAGTCCTTCTTTTGACCCATTTTGCCAAAGGAAAGGAAGTTGCCTAATAATTATGCACACCTAATATAGGGTGTTGATGTCATTAGACCACACCCCTTCTCATTACAGAGATGCACATTACCTAATATGCTTAATTGGTAGTAGGCTTTCGAGCCTATACAGCTTGGAGTAAGACAACATGCATAAAGAGGATGATGTGGTCAAAATACTCATTTGCCTAATAATTCTGCACGCAGTGTAGAGGAAAGAAGTGCGCAGAGGGGATATAATATAGAGTATACCTGCAATGGTGGAATATTCCATAAACTACCAGTGTACCACAAACAAGTAGATTTAAACAGAACATTAAAATAAAGTAAAACCAAAAACATAAAGAATATAAAATTGAGATAGTAAAGTCCGGTTCTAAGTGAACCAATGCGACCCCAGGTCGCTAGCATAACATGGGAGGTGGTGGTAATAATTAGAGAAATAATCTACTTCTAACATTATCACACCAGTCTGATACTATTTTGAGTCAGACTGAAAATAGAACAACTATCTAGGTACTAGCCAGTATTGAAGTAGTTGTTTATCTGGGAGAGGTATTAGCTTTGGGAGAGCCTACAACTGTCCATTCCTGGGCAAGTGTGTGGTGTTTTTTCTTTGGAGGGCTTCTTGGTTCTTCTGAATCTTTGATGAGAGCGTTCTTAGATAGGAAGTTCATAGCTTCTTTAGGAGACATTAACACTGCAGTGCGACCATTGTAGTAAACTATGAGTTTGACTGGGAAGCCCCACTTGCAGAGAATTTTTTGCTCTCTTAATATTTGTGTGATCTTAATGAATTCCCTGCGTCTGGCAAGGGTGGCAGGTGAAAGATCTGTGAAAAGTGAGATTTCTTGAAACTGTTCAGGGAGATCTGGCTTTTTGGCTGCAGCTTTAAGAATCGAATCTTTGATGTGATAATAATGGATCCTTGTGTCACGACCGCTATCCCAGCAGCAGTCGTGAAGCACCAGACGGAGGGGAAGGGGGACCCTTATCTACGGATGGGAATAGTATGGCCACCCCTGACTAACCCTAAGCTGGCACCTGTCTGCCCTGATACCCTAGACGGGTGTGAACCCGTGCGGCGAGCAGGATGCCTAAACCCTCAGTCACCCTAACAAGCCTAGAGTGGGGAAAGGCCGATGGGAGCACTAGTCACCACCACTCATGTCTAGGAGAACAGCAGGGGAAGACAGCAACAAACAAACTATAGCAGAGATAGACTTATCCAGTCACGAGCAGAGAAGGCGATCCCAATCACGACAGTCCACGCCGGACAAGAGCTCCACAGCAACACCATCAAACGATCTCCTTCAAAGGTCAGAATAGAACTGGAAGTAAGGACTATATCTGGCAATGACTGCAAGTGAAACTGAAACTAATATAGTAGCTGGGAGTGGCAGACAGGACTCACCTGAGAAGGATGCCTACAAACTCCCAGTCAGGACAAAAAGGTTCACAAGGCAAAACCCGGATGACATACCCTGAACCATGGAGCAAACTCACAAGCTATCGCGAGTAGCAAGTCGCTGCGACCTTCTCCTCCCAGACCTGTCTGGATCAGTCACAGTCGTGACAGTAACCCCCTTTCTACGAGGGGCCCCTGGACCCTCAAGACCAGGCCTCTCCGGATGGGAGCTATGAAAAGCCCGAATGAGTCTGTCCGCTTTTATCTCTGAAGCTGGAACCCACATTCTCTCTTCGGAACCATAACCTCTCCAGTGCACCAGGTACTGAAGAGAGCGGCGAACATATCGTGAGTCAACAATCTTTTCCACCTGAAACTCAAGACTGCCATCAACAACCACCGGTGGAGGCGGTAGTGGCAATGGTTCAGGAGGTTCTACATATCTCTTAAGCAGAGATCTGTGGAAGACATTATGGATCCTTAGAGTCTGAGGTAGCTCCAGACGAAAAGCCACCGGGTTAGTGATCTTAATTACCCTAAAAGGACCAATAAATCTCTGACCTAATTTCCATGAGGGAACCTTCAACTTGATATTTCTGGTAGACAACCACACCAAGTCATTCACCCCAAGGTCCGGACCTTCAGAGCGCCTCCTATCAGCCACACGTTTGTATCTACCACCCATTCTCTTCAAACTTTCTTGCACACTCTGCCACACTGAAGAAAGTGAAGACGCAAATCGTTCCTCCTCGGGAATCCCAGACGGCCCCCCCTCACTAAACGTACAAAACTGAGGATGGAAACCATACGCACCAAAAAATGGTGACTTATCGGTGGATTCTTGACGACGATTATTAATGGCAAACTCGGCTAACGGTAAATAAGATGACCATTCCTCCTGATTTTCGGAAACAAAGCATCTCAAATATGTCTCTAGGTTTTGATTGGTACGTTCAGTCTGACCGTTGGACTGTGGATGGAAAGATGAAGAAAACGACAGATGAACCCCTAAACGAGAACAAAAAGCTTTCCAAAATTTAGAAACGAATTGGGTACTACGATCCGAAACAATATCGGAAGGGACCCCGTGAAGCTTCACGATGTGGTCAATAAAAACCTGAGCCAGTGTGTTAGCATTAGGCAATGCGGCAAGAGCAATAAAGTGCACCATTTTACTGAATCTGTCAACAACTACAAGAATAACAGTTTTCCCCGCTGATACTGGTAGATCCGTAATGAAATCCATTGATAGGTGCGTCCAAGGCCTGTTGGGGATGGCTAGAGGTAAAAGACGCCCTGCCGGACGAGTATGATCTACCTTCGAACGAGCACAGGTAGCACATGCAGACACAAAATTCAACACCTCCTGGCGCCACTTAGGCCACCAGAACCGACGAGACACTAATTCAGAGGTTGCCCTACTACCTGGGTGTCCTGCCAGTGTGGAGTTATGGTGTTCTTTTAGTATCTCCAGGCGTAAATTTTCTGGCACAAACAGTTTACCCGAGGGGCAGGAGGCCGGGGCGTCCCCCTGAGCTTCCAACACCCTCCCCTCTAAACCTGAGTGTAATGCAGAGACCACCACCCCCTTTTGCAAAATGGGCTCTGGTACCTCAACATCACCCCCTCCAGAAAAACTTCGAGACAATGCATCCGCCTTAGTATTTTTTGCCCCCGGGCGATAGGTTATTACAAAATTAAACCTAGTAAAAAATAACGACCACCGAGCCTGTCTAGGGGTGAGACGTTTAGCAGACTCCAGATATAATACGTTTTTGTGATCAGTAATCACCGTGACGGGATGAACCGCCCCCTCCAAAAAATGACGCCACTCCTCAAAAGCCAACTTAATAGCCAAAAGTTCCCTGTTGCCAATATCATAGTTCCTTTCTGCAGTAGACAATTTCTTCGAAAAGAAAGCACACGGACGCCATTCACCAGGGGACGGGCCCTGAGATAGTACCGCTCCCACCCCCACCTCTGATGCGTCAACCTCTACAATAAAAGGAAGCGAGACATCTGGCTGTACGAGAATAGGGGCCGAGGTGAATCTCTCCTTCAGAGATGCAAAGGCAGTTTTGGCTGCATGTGACCATTTGGAAAAATCGGATCCCTTTCGGGTCATGTCCGTCAGTGGTTTGACCACCAAGGAATAGTTCTTTATAAATTTTCTATAAAAATTGGCAAACCCCAGGAAGCGTTGCAATGCCTTCAGGTTCTCAGGCAGATCCCAGTCTATAATCGCCCGGACTTTTTCTGGATCCATGCGGAAACCTGAATCTGACAACACATACCCCAGAAATGGCAGTTCTTTTACGGCGAACACACATTTTTCTAACTTAGCAAACAATTTGTTGGCCCTTAATATCTGCAGCACTTGTCTCACATGGATCTTATGTGTATCCAGATCCGGGGAATAGACAAGGATGTCATCAAGATATATCACAACAAATCTCCCGATAAGGTGACTAAAAATATTGTTGACAAAATGTTGGAATACCGCAGGCGCATTAGTAAGACCAAATGGCATGACCAGATTTTCATAATGCCCTTCCGGAGTATTAAAAGCCGTCTTCCACTCATCCCCCTCTTTGATGCGAACCAGGTTATAGGCTCCTCTGAGATCCATTTTGGAGAACCATTTAGCACCAGCAACCTGATTAAAGAGGTCGGGAATGAGAGGAAGAGGATAGGAATCTCGGATAGTTATCCGGTTTAATTCCCGGAAATCCAGGCAAGGACGTAGGCCCCCATCTTTCTTTTTAACGAAAAAGAACCCTGCAGCCACAGGTGAAGAAGAGGGTCTGATGTGTCCCTTAGCCAAACTCTCCGAAATATAATCTTGCATAGCCTTCCTCTCCGGGCCGGAAAGATTGTATAACCGGGTTTTAGGTAGTTTTGCCCCAGGTAATAGATTAATCGGGCAATCATATGGACGATGAGGTGGTAACCCCTGACAACCCTTCTCAGAGAACACATCCATAAAATCTGACAGAAAGGCAGGTAAAGATGTTACAGAGAGTGTAGAGCACCTACTACTCAAGCAGTTGTCCTTACAATGTTCACTCCAGTCCACAATCTCCCCGGCCTGCCAATCCACCACTGGATTGTGAGTCACCAGCCAGGGAAGCCCCAATACCATAGGAGCCGGAAGACCGTCCAGGACATAACAAGAGATATGCTCTTTATGGAGGTCCCCTACCTGCAGATGGATATTATGGATGATCTGAGTTAACTCTTTCTGAGTAAGAGGGGAGGAGTCGATGGCAAAAACAGGAATAGTTCTGCGTATCGGTTCCGGAGTAAAACCCAGAGCCTGAGCAAACCGTGAATCCACCAAGTTGACCCCCGCCCCACTGTCCAAAAAAACGGAACAGATCTCAGTCTTATTGCCCGCCTCAACGGTATCGGACAACAAAAACTGAGACATGCGTATGGAGGAAACGAATATGCCCAGACTGTTATCCTCCGCACAATCTGGGGACTCTAGTTTTCCGGCGGCTCCTTTGTTTGTGGTCTCTTGGGTTCTGAGGGACAAACCTTTACAAAATGACCCCTCCCCCCACAACGAAAACAAACCTCTGACCTACGGCGGAACTTAGGAGGATTCACCTGTCTAGTGGCGCCCCCTATTTGCATTGGTTCGACTGGATCATAACAAACCGATCCCTGCCCTATAGAGGCCTCCATAAAATTTAATAGTCTCTCCCTGAGTCGTCTGTCGATTCTTTTGGACAGAGACATAGCAGCCTTCAGAGACCCAGGGACCTCGTATACCGCCAGCGTGTCTTTTAATTTTTCAGACAACCCCTGGCAGAACTGACTCCTAAGGGCCGAGTCGTTCCATAACGTATCAGTAGCCCACCTACGGAATTCGGAACAATATAGTTCAGCAGACCGGTTCTCTTGCTGAAGTCTACGTAGCTTAGACTCAGCCAGTGAGACCCTGTCCGGGTCATCATATACGAGACCCAGGGCTTCAAAAAACTCCTCCACTGATCGTAAGGCCAGAGAGTCTGATGGTAGGGAGAAAGCCCAAGCCTGCGGATCTCCTTGCAGGAGAGAAATTACAATGCCCACACGTTGTTCCTCACCGCCGGAGGATCTAGGGCGTAACCTGAAGAACAATTTGCAAGCTTCTCTGAAGGTTACAAATTGGTCTCTCCCTCCTGAGAACCTATCAGGTAAAGCCACTTTTGGCTCAGGAGTACCTTGGTTTCCCGTAGCAACGGTGGAACCCAAGGATGGCTGCTGCTGCTGCTGCAGCACTGTTGCTTTTAATCCTGGCACTTCAAGGGATAATCCCTGTAATTGTTTCACCAAAACCGTAACCGGATCCATAGTGGAACAGAAAAATACAAAGCAAAACAGCAAGCAAAAAAAAAAAGAAATGTCACTTTTTTTTATTTTTTTAAAAGGCCAGATATACTGTCACGACCGCTATCCCGCACCAGACGGAGGGGAAGGGGGACCCTTATCTACGGATGGGAATAGTATGGCCACCCTTGACTAACCCTAAGCTGGCACCTGTCTGCCCTGATACCCTAGACGGGGTGTGAACCCGTGCGGCGAGCAGGATGCCTAAACCCTCAGTCACCCTAACAAGCCTAGAGTGGGGAAAGGCCACCACTCATGTCTAGGAGAACAGCAGGGGAAGACAGCAACAAACAAACTATAGCAGAGATAGACTTATCCAGTCACGAGCAGAGAAGGCGATCCCAATCACGACAGTCCACGCCGGACAAGAGCTCCACAGCAACACCATCAAACGATCTCCTTCAAAGGTCAGAATAGAACTGGAAGTAAGGACTATATCTGGCAATGACTGCAAGTGAAACTGAAACTAATATAGTAGCTGGGAGTGGCAGACAGGACTCACCTGAGAAGGATGCCTACAAACTCCCAGTCAGGACAAAAAGGTTCACAAGGCAAAACCCGGATGACATACCCTGAACCATGGAGCAAACTCACAAGCTATCGCGAGTAGCAAGTCGCTGCGACCTTCTCCTCCCAGACCTGTCTGGATCAGTCACAGTCGTGACACCTTGCTATGGTGTCCCTGGGCAGGGAAGGTGGAATAGATTTAGGTTTAGGAAGTCTGTGGACTCTATCTATTAGTAGATCTGTATTGGAAGCTTGAGGTAGCAGAGCTGAAAACAGATCAATCAAATAGTCCTGCAGTTGTTCGTCCTGTACTGTTTCTGGTATATTCCTAAATCGGATATTGTTCCTTCTGGCTCTATCCTCAATGTCTGCCAATTTTAGCTTAATAGCTGCTATGTCATCTTCAGCAGAGTTATAAGCGTCCACAAGACAGTTATGATCATTTGTAAACTCCTCCATTTTCTCTTCTAGATGGGCTGTGCGGTCACCTATGGCAGAAATGTCTGCCTTTAATGAAGAGAGAGCTGTCTTAAGGTCATTGTTAAATGAAGATTTTAGATCAGACAGTAGCTCTTTCATAGCTTCAAATGTTATAGGCTCCGCATTATGAGTTTTCCCTGCGCCCATAAGATCTGGGTGTACAGGGGATAGAGAGGAGGAATGCGACTTGCCTTGTGATTTGTCCGATGTACAGGACGGTGAACTGTCGGCTGGTGAGTTGTGAAGAGGTCCGAAGGCAGGAGCAGCTTCTTCACGCACAGGAGATGTAGGTTCCCGCGCTCCAGCGCCATTTTGGAGCGATGCCGGACTGAAGAAACTGGTGAGTTTAGCTGGGGTTCCTGGTCTTCTTTTGCTCCTCGGCATCTTGAGCATGACGGTTCAAGCCTTTAGATGTTAGAAAAGAAGTTAGGCTAGTAATAACTTCTGTCAAGGAGTCCTATGAGCCACTTTGAGACTGTGAGTAGCGGAGCTACAGAGACATGCGTCCGCTCTGGTGCGCTCCAAGCCACGCCCCCATGCTTCTTTTAAAAGCTTCTACGCACTCATTATTTTTGTTTTTTGGATAAAATTTAGATTTTTCTTTTAGGTCTGTGTGTATGCATTCTTTCCTCTGCTCTGCATTATTTTGGTTAGTAGTTGATCCTTTCCCTAAGAAGAATTTGGCTATGTTTAGTTTTCTAATATATTTATGTATATCCACAATGGCATCAAATTTGTTTAAGTTCTTAGATGGCGCAAATTTTAACCCCTTTCTCAGCACCGCTTTCTCAGGTTCTGACAAGGTGTGCCTGCTGAGATTAAATATCCCGTCATTCACACCTTGCTTTTTTTGTTTGCAGATTTTGTGTTTTTTTCCCCCGTCTTTTTCCTCTATAAACCTTCTTTTTTGCGGTGTATTGATGTTTTGTGTGGTTTTGTCGTTCCTTTCCTGGAGTTTCTCCAGTTTTTTCTGTTCGTCCCTCTGTATACCTTTGATCGCTTGGTGTGGAAAATTCTGTTTGTCTAACTGGCCTCCTTCCTGCGTTTTATCATATTGTCCCCCATTTTTCATTTGTTGCACCATGTTCCCCTGTTTCTTTTGTGTGTCTTCTCTTACAAATCTATACGGATTTTCATTTCTATATTGCCGCCCATATTGTTGGTATGGTCTCATCGCACTCGGCCACTGATAGTGATTCGTACTCCTTCTATATCCATTATAATTGCTGTTATAGCATTGTGTACTCCATGTATTCATAGGTGGATCCCCATTACTCTCACTTTTCCCCATTGGATCCCATTCCTCCCACCGATATCTGGGGTGACAGTTTGGTCTAACATTCACACTATTATTCTTTTCCTCGGTCTCTTTCTGCTCTCCATGTTCTGTTTTATTTACCTTTCTATTTATTTCTGACCTAAACCTCCACCTGTAGATTTTTTTCGTCTCATATTCTTCACACGTTTTTTGATATTTTTTCTGCTTTTTCTCTTTTATTTCTTTATCTATCACTGTGATGCTAGCTTGACATTTTTCACTTAGCTTGATATATTCTTTCTCTTTTTTAAAATGTTTTAGTTTTTCTTGTAGTATTTCTATGTTCTTTAATTTATTTCTCCTTATTTTTATAATGAATTCCATAGCTTTGAGACCACAATGGTTCATTAGTTTTTCCCATTCATCCATATCATTGGTATCTTCCGTGTTTAAGGGAAGCTGCCATCGCAGGCCTTCTGGGATCTTACCCTCTGCTAGGAATCTCTCAAGGGATAAGACTTCCCAGGTGGTCCTAATTTCTTTACATAGGTCTTTTTCTAACTCTAAAAACATAACCCTCATAATTTTCTCCTCCTTCATTTTTTCATTAACAGAGAAGATATTCTCAACATCACAAACCATATTTGCTCTAAAATAGAAAATATCCATGATTGCTGGACTCGGTGATTGTCCCACCAATAATAAAATAAGAAAGAAAGGTATTTAGTCACCAGTCCGCAACAATGTTCCGCTGCAGGTCCGAAGAGTGTTGTGGGATCAATCACACTTTCATGGAGTATACATATAGGGTTCGGACCGCGCGTGTCATAAATAGACGGTATACAAACGTTTTTTTTCTTTCTCCTTCTCCTTTCAGAAAAAAAACGAGGTCTGCAGATGTCCTATTTGTAGATATCCTGCAACTTATAAAAATTATAATAGTGTAAATCCGTATGGTTGTACTGCCCTGCAGTGTACAAATTGTACTTACACGGCACTCCACCAACAACAGGTGTGTCTAAGATATCATCCGCGGCTTGTTAGGTTCTTCACGGCGAAGGTCCACGTTCATACGACATCACGCAGGGCTCAACCACGGACTTGATTCCAGCACACACGAGATGAGTCTGCTAGTATTCCCGACTTCTTTTGATTAAAAATTTCTGTAGATACAAGTGGCTTCT
Organism: Bufo bufo; assembly: GCF_905171765.1. Classification (NCBI taxonomy): domain Eukaryota; kingdom Metazoa; phylum Chordata; class Amphibia; order Anura; family Bufonidae; genus Bufo; species Bufo bufo. The sequence goes on from NC_053389.1 coordinate 804,974,625, forward strand.
ACCATAGTGAAGCTCCGATAACTATTTTAAAAGGTTTATTTAGTACATAAGGGAAAATATAGGAAATAGCTCCACCCACTCGCACCCACTATGAGGTGCTCTAGTCTATAAATGAATCACCCTTCACGGTTGCAAAATATATTGAATACTGGAAGACTGGCACTCTCAACACGTGGAGTCGTATGTTTAAGTGCAGATCACAAATTTATTAATAAGTACATAAAAGGTTAAGAATGATAAAAAAAATACATACATTAACAGTAAGTATTCACCATGTGGTGCCAATAATGACAGGTAATGTCAGAGTCAATATTAACTTCTTCTGTGTTATGTCCTTTTTTTATATAGTCATTCACATCATATCCACAAACTGAGAAAAAAGGAAAAAGATCCCCCTTCTTACTCTCCTTAACGGAAGAAGGTCCAATGATATAAATACTCCAATTGTAGTGAGCTTTGGGTATAGCGTTTCTTTTGTACCCCAAGCAGACTTTGACAATTAAGTTATATCTGGTAACAACCCACCTTGTGGGCTTACCTTTATACCGGTCAGTCACTCTGTTGTTTCACAGTATGTTTGATAACAACCCACTATGTGGGCTTACCTCTCCTTCGTGTCGGTCGGTCACTCCGATATTCTGGGGCCTGCTGAAAGCCGGCGTCCCGGCTGTTGCTTGGTCAGCGTCCCACGTGGATTCAGAGACGAATTCGTCGCTCCGGAAGTGACGTATCGGCACTAGGGTTTTGTGCGTTGATTTTTCTTCCGGCTTTCTATAGCTCAGACCTTGTTGCGGCCGGTTGAATTTACAGTGCACTGTTGTTCCATAAGATGAGGAAAGTATCTTCTTATAGATGGGTCATGTTTAGATCTTTGGTCGGATCACTGGAAACCAAACGCGTTTCGAGGACACCTCTCCTCTTCTTCAGTGGCAATGACCCTACTCCATGTTTAGTTGGTTTTTATACTCTTAGTTGGAAAATTCAAAAATCAGACATGGAGTATATGTCAAAACATTTCTTTCCATTATAAACGTTTTAAATGTCAGTTTTTCTTTTCTGACATACACCCTCTATGTCTTTAATCATTGGAGCTTCCATCCATTACATTATTCTTCAATTTTTTCCATTTGCGTTTTTGTTGCGTTTTCGATGCGGTTTTTATATGATACATGCGTTTTTTTGGGGAAAAGTTGCAACTCACTTCAAATTGTAAAGTCCTTGAGGGATTTTGCTGTATCAACTTTAGTTAAGTTTTTATAGTGTTTTTTATCATTATTTTCAGGATGTATTCAATTTGTATCCAGATGACACACTTGTCATCTCTCACCACATATTGTGAAATATTAACTGTCATTCTATCAATATACATTGTTTAAAATAATAAAAATCTATCTTTTTTTATGATAAAGATCAATCAATCTCTTTCCATAAAAAATCAATTTACTAAAATGTAGACTGCACATATATTGTGATTCTCCATGTTTGTCTTAGTTCTATATATTGACATTATATAGTATCCTATTCGGACCATTCAGAGCATGTGGATTTCATCGACAAGCAGTCATCCAATAATCTATGCTATATGGATTAACCACTGATCCACGGGATAAAAGGATTAGCCTAACTTTGTTTCTCAAAATTATAATAATAATTGTTATTGAGATTATAGGCTTTTTCCCAAGACATGTTATATTGAGTGAAGAAAGGGGTACATGTGCTTGTCTCCAAGGGAGAACCGCAGTACTGATTAACAGTTAAACATGCGGTTCCCCATCGAAGAAAAGCAAATGTCCCATAGTCTTAAAGGAAGCCAAAGATCTCCAAATCTGCGTTTAGTCCTCTTGGTATGAGGCTTCCAAAATCATAAATTCGTTTTGATTCAGCCCTCGACATTTTTTCAATGTGATTGCCGCCCCTCCAGTCGTGATCTATCTGCTCCAGTGCTAGGAAGGAAAGTCCCCCGCCATCTTTGTTGTGAATTTCCTTAAAATGTCTGGATAGAGCATTATTTTCACAACCTTTAGTTATATTGTTAAGATGTTTCGAGATTCGTACCTTAAGTTGACGTTTAGTCCTCCCAATATATTGTTTATTGCATGGGCACTGGATCAGATAGATCACGCTGGAGGAGTTGCACGTCAAAAAACCTTTAATGGTCATTGAAAATGCATTCTGAGTTGAGGAAATTTTTTCAGTTTTTTTAGGGAATTTAGTTTTTTTACACCCTATACAGGATCCACATCTAAAAAAAACCATCCGTTTTTAACCAATTTTGATTGGTTTTTTTCTTTTTTCTTTTAACCGTTGGTGCTATCTGGATGCCTAAATTAGGCGCCTTAGTGTAAGTTAAGAGGGGATTTACTGGTAATAATGGACCAATAGTCTTATCATTGAGGAAATGATGCCAGTGACGTTTTATAATTCCAGTTATCTTTTTGGAGCAAGCATTATACGGTAAGATCATCCTAAATTCCGAATTTTGATTCGGTTTTTGTGTTTTATTTTCATCAAAAAAAGTGGTTCTATCGAGTTTTCTCACTTTGTCTAGTGCCTCATCCAATAATTTTTATGGATAAAGTTTCTCTTTAAATTGGGTTGTCATTATAGAGGCTTCCTCTTCAAATTGGATCTCTTCCGTGCAGTTTCTTCTAATACGTCGAAACTACCCGAATGGAATATTCATAAGCCAGTTTGGCAAGTGACAACTTGAGAAAAGGATGAATCCGTTCTTGGCTGTGGGTTTGTGATAAGTGTTACAAACATATTTATTCCCTCTTCTAGTGATCTGAATATCCATAAAATCTACTTTTTCTGTGTTTAATCCAGTTGTGAAGCAAAGGTTATATTTGTTGTTATTAAGATCGTCCAAGAAATTTTGATAAACTGATCTCATCTTTGCGCCAAATAAAGATAATGTTGTCTATATAGCGACGCCATAGGACCAGGTCCCCCCCCAGTTTAGGACTGATGTTTTCTTGTTCCCACTGGGCCAAAAACAAGTTGGCATAACTGGGGGCGAACCTGGTACCCATGGCGGTGCCCTTCAGCTGTAAATAAAAATCCGCCTCAAACATAAAATAGTTGTGGCGTAAGATATGGTCAACACCCTCCACAATGAAGTCTATCTGCTCCAGTTTTAAAGTATTGTCCCCTCTTAATTGGTTTTTGAGGGCCTCAACTCCCTGCTTATGATCTATCACAGTATACAAGGATTGGACGTCCAGTGTATTTATAATCCATTCAGATTGGACGTCCAAACCTTCTAATTCTCTGATTATTTGTGTGGTGTCTCTAATGTGGGACATAGTTTTTTTGACAAATGGCTGAAGCAGGGTATCCAAATACTGCGACAGATTGGATGTCAGGGAACCTATTCCCGATATAATAGGGCGGCCGGGGGGATTGATCGGGTCCTTGTGTACTTTTGGTAAACAGTAAAATATTGGCAATCTCCCCGGTGTGCCCATAATAAATTTATGTTCAGAATCTTGAAGGATTCCCTGCTGTAACCCTCTATCGCAGTATTCTAATAGAGAGGCCCTAAATGTTACCAAAGGATCTGTTTTAATCAGTTTGTATGTAGACTGATCTGCAAGTTGTTTTATACATTCATTGTGGTATTCTTCTTGTCCCCAAATAACTATGGCACTGCCCTTGTCGGCAGGTCGGATTATTATGTTATTTTCTTTCTGGAGTTCCTGTAGGGCTTTAATTTCTCCCCTAGTTAGATTGTTTCTACTATAATTTTTTTCTTTCATCCGTTCCAAATCTGTTTCTACATTTTTTTGGAAAGTCATCATTTCACGGCTTATTTCTGCTCTAGGAAATTTTTTTGATTTACACTTTAGTTGAGTATGTGTAAATGGGTCATTTCGTTCATTACTGATAGTTACTGGATTTTTAAAAAAATATTTTTTTAAACATAATTTTCTAATAAATTTTTGAATACTTTTATAAACATTAAACTTATTTAGTTTGGTGGTGGGCGCAAATTTCAATCCTTTATTCAATAATGTGATCTGTTGTGAACTAAGATTAATAGTGCTCAGGTTAATTATATTACTTGAATCCATATCTAATAGTGTCTTCTGTGCTCTAATTTTCTTTTTTCCTCTTCGTGTCTTTTTGATTTTGGAGGATATTGTTTGTGATGTTGTTGCTGATTGTCTTGTGCATAATTGTTCTGTGTGTTGTATTCGTGTTTCCGTAAGTGTGCTTTCGCATAAGTAGGTTTCCTCTGCTCTTGAGGTGAAATTCTGTGTCTCAAGTTGTAAGGAGGTCTGTGTGGAGTTTGCATTATTGTGTTTTGTTCCGGTGAACATGACCCTCTCCGCCGGAGTCTCGGTGGATGATGAGGGGGAGTTTGATCTAAAAAAGAATGCTGTGTCAAGGTTTCATAGCGCTATGAAACCTTGACACAGCATTCTTTTTTAGATCAAACTCCCCCTCATCATCCACCGAGACTCCGGCGGAGAGGGTCACGTTCACCGGAACAAAACACAATAATACAAACTCCACACAGACCTCCTTACAACTTGAGACACAGAATTTCACCTCAAGAGCAGAGGAAACCTACTTATGCGAAAGCACACTTACGGAAACACGAATACAACACACAGAACAATTATGCACAAGACAATCAGCAACAACATCACAAACAATATCCTCCAAAATCAAAAAGACACGAAGAGGAAAAAAGAAAATTAGAGCACAGAAGACACTATTAGATATGGATTCAAGTAATATAATTAACTTTAGCACTATTAATCTTAGTTCACAACAGATCACATTATTGAATAAAGGATTGAAATTTGCGCCCACCACCAAACTAAATAAGTTTAATGTTTATATAAGTATTCAAAAATTTATTAGAAAATTATGTTTAAAAAAATATTTTTTGTTGACCATATCTTACGCCACAACTATTTTATGTTTGAGGCGGATTTTTATTTACAGCTGAAGGGCACCGCCATGGGTACCAGGTTCGCCCCCAGTTATGCCAACTTGTTTTTGGCCCAGTGGGAACAAGAAAACATCAGTCCTAAACTGGGGGGGGACCTGGTCCTATGGCGTCGCTATATAGACAACATTATCTTTATTTGGCGCAAAGATGCGATCAGTTTATCAAAATTCTTGGACGATCTTAATAACAACAAATATAATCTTTGCTTCACAACTGGATTAAACACAGAAAAAGTAGATTTTTTGGATATTCAGATCACTAGAAGAGGGAATAAATATGTTTGTAACACCTATCACAAACCCACAGCCAAGAACGGATTCATCCTTTTCTCAAGTTGTCACTTGCCAAACTGGCTTATGAATATTCCTTTCGGGCAGTTTCGACGTATTAGAAGAAACTGCACGGAAGAGATCCAATTTGAAGAGGAAGCCTCTATAATGACAACCCAATTTAAAGAGAAACTTTATCCAGAAAAATTATTGGATGAGGCACTAGACAAAGTGAGAAAACTGGATAGAACCACTTTTTTTGATGAAAATAAAACACAAAAACCGAATCAAAATTCGGAATTTAGGATGATCTTACCGTATAATGCTTGCTCCAAAAAGATAACTGGAATTATAAAACGTCACTGGCATCATTTCCTCAATGATAAGACTATTGGTCCATTATTACCAGTAAATCCCCTCATAACTTACACTAAGGCGCCTAATTTAGGCATCCAGATAGCACCAAATGTTAAAAGAAAAAGAAAAAAACCAATCAAAATTGGTTAAAACCGGATGTTTTTTTTAGATGTGGATCCTGTATAGGGTGTAAAAAAACTAAATTCCCTAAAAAAACTGAAAAAATTTCCTCAACTCAGAATGCATTTTCAATGACCATTAAAGGTTTTTTGACGTGCAACTCCTCCAGCGTGATCTATCTGATCCAGTGCCCATGCAATAAACAATATATTGGGAGGACTAAACGTCAACTTAAGGTACGAATCTCGAAACATCTTAACAATATAACTAAAGGTTGTGAAAATAATGCTCTATCCAGACATTTTAAGGAAATTCACAACAAAGATGGCGGGGGACTTTCCTTCCTAGCACTGGAGCAGATAGATCACGACTGGAGGGGCGGCAATCACATTGAAAAAATGTCGAGGGCTGAATCAAAACGAATTTATGATTTTGGAAGCCTCATACCAAGAGGACTAAACGCAGATTTGGAGATCTTTGGCTTCCTTTAAGACTATGGGACATTTGCTTTTCTTCGATGGGGAACCGCATGTTTAACTGTTAATCAGTACTGCGGTTCTCCCTTGGAGACAAGCACATGTACCCCTTTCTTCACTCAATATAACATGTCTTGGGAAAAAGCCTATAATCTCAATAACAATTATTATTATAATTTTGAGAAACAAAGTTAGGCTAATCCTTTTATCCCGTGGATCAGTGGTTAATCCATATAGCATAGATTATTGGATGACTGCTTGTCGATGAAATCCACATGCTCTGAATGGTCCGAATAGGATACTATATAATGTCAATATATAGAACTAAGACAAACATGGAGAATCACAATATATGTGCAGTCTACATTTTAGTAAATTGATTTTTTATGGAAAGAGATTGATTGATCTTTATCATAAAAATTGATTGATTTTTATTATTTTAACCACCTCAGCCCCCAGTGCTTAAACACCCTGAAAGACCAGGCCACTTTTTACACTTCTGACCTACACTACTTTCACCGTTTATTGCTCGGTCATGCAACTTACCACCCAAATGAATTTTACCTCCTTTTCTTCTCACTAATAGAGCTTTCATTTGGTAGTATTTCATTGCTGCTGACATTTTTACTTTTTTTGTTATTAATCGAAATTTAACGATTTTTTTGCAAAAAAATGACATTTTTCACTTTCAGTTGTAAAATTTTGCAAAAAAAACGACATCCATATATAAATTTTGCTCTAAATTTATTGTTCTACATGTCTTTGATAAAAAAAAAATGTTTGGCTAAAAAAAAAATGGTTTGGGTAAAAGTTATAGCGTTTACAAACTATGGTACAAAAATGTGAATTTCCGCTTTTTGAAGCAGCTCTGACTTTCTGAGCACCTGTCATGTTTCCTGAGGTTCTACAATGCCCAGACAGTACAAACACCCTACAAATGACCCCATTTCGGAAAGTACACACCCTAAGGTATTCGCTGATGGGCATAGTGAGTTCATCGAACTTTTTATTTTTTGTCACAAGTTAGCGGAAAATGATGATTTTTTTTTTTTTTTCTTACAAAGTCTCATATTCCACTAACTTGTGACAAAAAATAAAAAGTTCTATGAACTCACTATGCCCATCAGCGAATACCTTGGGGTCTCTTCTTTCCAAAATGGGGTCACTTGTGGGGTAGTTATACTGCCCTGGCATTCTAGGGGCCCAAATGTGTGGTAAGGAGTTTGAAATTAAATTCTGTAAAAAAATGACCTGTGAAATCCGAAAGGTGCTCTTTGGAATATGGGCCCCTTTGCCCACCTAGGCTGCAAAAAAGTGTCACACATCTGGTATCTCCGTACTCAGGAGAAGGTGGGGAATGTGTTTTGGGGTGTCATTTTACATATACCCATGCTGGGTGAGAGAAATATCTTGGCAAAAGACAACTTTTCCCATTTTTTTTATACAAAGTTGGCATTTGACCAAGATATTTATCTCACCCAGCATGGGTATATGTAAAAAGACACCCCAAAACACATTCCCCACCTTCTCCTGAGTACGGGGATACCAGATGTGTGACACTTTTTTGCAGCCTAGGTGGGCAAAGGGGCCCATATTCCAAAGAGCACCTTTCGGATTTCACAGGTCATTTTTTACAGAATTTGATTTCAAACTCCTTACCACACATTTGGGCCCCTAGAATGCCAGGGCAGTATAACTACCCCACAAGTGACCCCATTTTGGAAAGAAGACACCCCAAGGTATTCCGTGAGGGGCATGGCGAGTTCCTAGAATTTTTTATTTTTTGTCACAAGTTAGTGGAAAATGATGATTTTTTTTTTTTTTTTTTTTTTTTTTCATACAAAGTCTCATATTCCACTAACTTGTGACAAAAAATAAAAACTTCCATGAACTCACTATGCCCATCAGCGAATACCTTGGGGTCTCTTCTTTCCAAAATGGGGTCACTTGTGGGGTAGTTATACTGCCCTGGCATTCTAGGGGCCCAAATGTGTGGTAAGGAGTTTGAAATCAAATTCTGTAAAAAATGACGAGTGAAATCCGAAAGGTGCTCTTTGGAATATGGGCCCCTTTGCCCACCTAGGCTGCAAAAAAGTGTCACACATCTGGTATCTCCGTACTCGGGAGAAGTTGGGGAATGTGTTTTGAGGTGTCATTTTACATATACCCATGCTGGGTGAGATAAATATCTTGGTCAAATGCCAACTTTGTATAAAAAAAAGGGAAAAGTTGTCTTTTGCCAAGATATTTCTCTCACCCAGCATGGGTATATGTAAAATGACACCCCAAAACACATTCCCCAACTTCTACTGAATACGGAGATACCAGATGTGTGACACTTTTTTGCAGCCTAGGTGGGCAAAGGGGCCCATATTCCAAAGAGCACCTTTCGGATTTCACTCGTCATTTTTTACAGAATTTGATTTCAAACTCCTTAGCACACATTTGGGCCCCTAGAATGCCAGGGCAGTATAACTACCCCATAAGTGACCCCATTTTGGAAAGAAGAGACCCCAAGGTATTCGCTGATGGGCATAGTGAGTTCATGGAAGTTTTTATTTTTTGTCACAAGTTAGTGGAATATGAGACTTTGTATGAAAAAAAAGAAAAAGAAAAAAAATCATCATTTTCCACTAACTTGTGACAAAAAATAAAAAAATCTAGGAACTCGCCATGCCCCTCACGGAATACCTTGGGGTGTCTTCTTTCCAAAATGGGGTCACTTGTGGGGTAGTTATACTGCCCTGGCATTTTCCAGGGGCCCTAATGTGTGGTAAGTAGGTAAATGACCTGTGAAATCCTAAAGGTGCTCTTTGGAATGTGGGCCCCTTTGCCCACCTAGGCTGCAAAAAAGTGTCACACATGTGGTATCGCCGTATTCAGGAGACGTTGGGGAATGTGTTTTGGGGTGTCATTTTACATATACCCATGCTGGGTGAGAGAAATATCTTGGCAAAAGACAACTTTTCCCATTTTTTTATACAAAGTTGGCATTTGACCAAGATATTTATCTCACCCAGCATGGGTATATGTAAAATGACACCCCAAAACACATTCCCCAACTTCTCCTGAGTACGGCGATACCACATGTGTGACACTTTTTTGCAGCCTAGATGCGCAAAGGGGCCCAAATTCATTTTAGGAGGGCATTTTTAGACATTTGGATACCAGACTTCTTCTCACGCTTTGGGGCCCCTAGAATGCCAGGGCAGTATAAATACCCCACATGTGACCCCATTTTGGAAAGAAGACACCCCAAGGTATTCAATGAGGGGCATGGCGAGTTCATAGAAATTTTTTTTTTTGGGCACAAGTTAGCGGAAATTGATATTTTTTATTTTTTTTCTCACAAAGTCTCCCGTTCCGCTAACTTGGGACAAAAATTTCAATCTTTCATGGACTCAATATGCCCCTCACGGAATACCTGGGGGTGTCTTCTTTCCGAAATGGGGACACATGTGGGGTATTTATACTGCCCTGGCATTCTAGGGGCCCTAAAGCGTGAGAAGAAGTCTGGAATATAAATGTCTAAAAAAATTTACGCATTTGGATTCCGTGAGGGGTATGGTGAGTTCATGTGAGATTTTATTTTTTGACACAAGTTAGTGGAATATGAGACTTTGTAAGAAAAAAAAAGAAAAAATTCCGCTAACTTGGGCCAAAAAAATGTCTGAATGGAGCCTTACAGAGGGGTGATCAATGACAGGGGGGTGATCAATGACAGGGGGGGTGATCAATGACAGGGGGGGTGATCAATGACAGGGGGGGTGATCAATGACAGGGGGGGTGATCAATGACAGGGGGGTGATCAGGGAGTTTATATGGGGTGATAACCACAGTCATTGATCACGCCCGTGTAAGGCTTCATTCAGACGTCCGTATGCGTTTTGCGGATCCGATCCATCTATCAGTGCATCCGTAAAAATCATGCGGACATCTGAATGGAGTTTTACAGGGGGGTAATCAATGACAGGGGTGTAATCAATGACAGGGGGGTGATCAGGGAGTCTATATGGGGTGATAACCAAAGTCATTTATCATGCCCCTGTAAGGCTTCATTCAGACGTCCGGATGCGTTTTGCGGATCCGATCCATCTATCAGTGCATCCGTAAAAATCATGCGGACATCTGAATGGAGCTTTACAGGGGGGGTAATCAATGACAGGGGGGTGATCAGGGAGTCTATATGGGGTGATAACCACAGTCATTGATCACGCCCCTGTAAGGCTTCATTCAGACGTCCGGATGCGTTTTGCGGATCCGATCCATCTATCAGTGCATCCGGAAAAATCATGCGGACATCTGAATGGAGCTTTACAGGGGGGTAATCAATGACAGGGGGGGTGATCAATGACAGGGGGGTGATCAGGGAGTCTATATGAGGTGATAACCACAGTCATTGATCATGCCCCTGTAAGGCTTCATTCAGACGTCCGGATGCGTTTTGCGGATCCGATCCATCTATCAGTGCATCCGTAAAAATCATGCGGACATCTGAATGGAGCTTTACAGGGGGTTGATCAATGACAGGGGGGTGATCAGGGAGTCTATATGGGGTGATAACCACAGTCATTGATCATGCCCCTGTAAGGCTTCATTCAGACGTCCGGATGCGTTTTGCGGATCCGATCCATCTATCAGTGCATCCGTAAAAATCATGCGGACATCTGAATGGAGCTTTACAGGGGGTTGATCAATGACAGGGGTATAATCAATGACAGGGGGGTGATCAGGGAGTCTATATGGGGTGATCAGGGGCTAATAAGGGGTTAATAAGTGACGGGGGGGGGGTGTAGTGTAGTGTAGTGGTGCTTGGTGGGACTTTACTGAGCTACCTGTGTCCTCTGGTGGTCGATCCAAACAAAAGGGACCACCAGAGGACCAGGTAGCAGGTATATTAGACGCTGTTATCAAAACAGCGTCTAATATACCTGTTAGGGGTTAAAAAAAACACATCTCCAGCCTGCCAGCGAACGATCGCCGCTGGCAGGCTGGAGATCAACTCTCTTACCTTCCGTTCCTGTGAGCGCGCGTGCCTGTGTGCGCGCGTTCACAGGAAATCCCGGCTCACGCGAGATGATGCGTATATGCGTCGCTGAGCGCAGGGCTGCCACCTCCGGAACGCGAATCTGCGTACAGCGGTCCGGAGGTGGTTAAACAATGTATATTGATAGAATGACAGTTAATATTTCACAATATGTGGTGAGAGATGACAAGTGTGTCATCTGGATACAAATTGAATACATCCTGAAAATAATGATAAAAAACACTATAAAAACTTAACTAAAGTTCATACAGCAAAATCCCTCAAGGACTTTACAATTTGAAGTGAGTTGCAACTTTTCCCCAAAAAAACGCATGTATCATATAAAAACCGCATCGAAAACGCAACAAAAACGCAAATGGAAAAATTGAAGAATAATGTAATGGATGGAAGCTCCAATGAGTAAAGACATAGAGGGTGTATGTCAGAAAAGAAAAACTGACATTTAAAACGTTTATAATTGAAAGAAATGTTTTGACATATACTCCATGTCTGATTTTTGAATTTTCCAACTAAGAGTATAAAAACCAACTAAACATGGAGTAGGGTCATTGCCACTGAAGAAGAGGAGAGGTGTCCTCGAAACGCGTTTGGTTTCCAGTGATCCGACCAAAGATCTAAACATGACCCATCTATAAGAAGATACTTTCTACATCTTATGGAACAACAGTGCACTGTAAATTCAACCGGCCGCAACAAGGTCTGAGCTATAGAAAGCCGGAAGAAAAATCAACGCACAAAACCCTAGTGCCGATACGTCACTTCCGGAGCGACAAATTCGTCTCTGAATCCACGTGGGACGCTGACCAAGCAACAGCCGGGACGCCGGCTTTCAGCAGGCCCCAGAATATCGGAGTGACCGACCGACATGAAGGAGAGGTAAGCCCACATAGTGGGTTGTTATCAAACATACTGTGAAACAACAGAGTGACTGACCGGTATAAAGGTAAGCCCACAAGGTACAAAAGGGGTACAAAAGAAACGCTATACCCAAAGCTCACTACAATTGGAGTATTTATATCATTGGACCTTCTTCCGTTAAGGAGAGTAAGAAGGGGGATCTTTTTCCTTTTTTCTCAGTTTGTGGATATGATGTGAATGACTATATAAAAAAAGGACTTATAACACAGAAGAAGTTAATATTGACTCTGACATTACCTGTCATTATTGGCACCACATGGTGAATACTTACTGTTAATGTATGTATTTTTTTTATCATTCTTAACCTTTTATGTACTTATTAATAAATTTGTGATCTGCACTTAAACATACGACTCCACGTGTTGAGAGTGCCAGTCTTCCAGTATTCAATTTATTTAGTACATACTTACAAACATGCACTTTAAAATTTGCATTAAAAATCCCAGCGTCTTATTCTTTGCCCGACCCAGGTTGTACACTGTGTGGAATTCTGCCTAGAGCATAATTATTTTTGGTTCAAGGGCCAATATTACTTACAGAAGGTCGTAACGGCGATGGGGGCGAAATTTGCCCCCAGTTTTGCAAATATTTTTATGACCATGTGGGAAAAACATTACATTGACCCCAAGGTGAACAAATACAAAAAAAGTGGGACATTAAGAATTTGGAAAAGGTATATAGATTGCCTGGTGATATGGGAAGGGGAAAAAAATCAGCTGGAGATGTTTATTAGAGGATTGGAAAATAAGGAATGGAACCTAAGTTTCACCAGCACTGTTAGTGCGGTTTCGGTGGATTTTCTGGACCTGACCATATATGTGGAAGAAGGACAGCTTAAAACTAAAACCTATTTTAAGGCCACTGATGTCAACGGGTATATAGATTTAACCAGCTGCCAATATGCCCCATGGCTTCAAAATATACCCAAGGGACAGGTCCAGAGAATCCACCGCAACTGCACTGACACAGCTATGTTTTTAAGAACAGAGTAAAATAATAAAAGAACGCTTCCTAGAAAAAGGATATGAGAGTGAAAAATTAGAGAGATGTATAAAAGATACAATAAAACAACGAGAGGAGACCCCAAATAATCCAAAAATACCGAAAAACACAACTGACTTCCGTTTTTCATTCATAACTCAGTTCACACAATGTTCTGGGGAACTAAAAAACGCAATGAAAAGAAACTGGTCCATCCTGAAAAATGATCCAGTACTTGGACCTGTAATTCCTGAACAACCACTAGTCATCTATAAAAGAGCACCTAATTTACAAAATAAATTAGTACATAGTGATAACCGACCTGAGGACAAAAAAAAAAAAAAGAAAAAATAGTTTTAATTGGTGTGGTTTTTGCATCGCCTGTAAAAACAGAAAAAGAACAGAAAGAATACAAAATAGTACTATAGTAAATAGTATTGTAAAAGGCAAACAATTGGAAGTAGTGGGAGAGATGACATGTCATAGCAAGGGGGTCGTATATGTACTGGAGTGCCCTTGTGGCCTCCAGTATGTAGGACGTACCATCAGACCCCTTAAGGTCCAGGTGCAGGAGCACATAAGAAATATCAAGAAGGGGCTGGAAAGTCATGGCGTCTCGGCGCACTATAAAAAATATCACCAAAAGAACCCAGAGGGACTAAAATTTATGGGGGTGGAATTAATACAAAACCATTGGAGGGGAGGAAGCTTTCTAGAGAAAATTAATAAAAAAGAAAGTAAGTGGATATATGAATTGTGTACGCTACAACCAGGGGGCCTGAATGTAGATTTTGACCTGCAAGCCGTTATAAATTAGCCCAAAAAATTGGTAAAACGATTATTCCCATGTGAATTAGGACTTAAAGATCTGCGTTTTTTTCCATTGAGAACCAAGAGATACAAGTGTAGGGTTAAGTGAAGAAAAAAGAGAAGGCGTCTGGAGTAGCACATCAGGTGCTTGATTAACTCTAGCCTACCAAATAAAAAAGAAGGGGGAGGGAGAGATGATGTGTGCCCCTGACGAAGCTTAAGGAGCGAAACCTGGGTCGGGCAAAGAATAAGACGCTGGGATTTTTAATGCGAATTTTAAAGTGCATGTTTGTAAGTATGTACTAAATAAACCTTTTAAAATAGTTATCGGAGCTTCACTATGGTAGAAGCCTCTTGTATCTACAGAAATTTTTAATCAAAAGAAGTCGGGAATACTAGCAGACTCATCTGGTGTGTGCTGGAATCAAGTCCGTGGTTGAGCCCTGCGTGATGTCGTATGAACGTGGACCTTCGCCGCGAAGAACCTAACAAGCCGCGGATGATATCTTAGACACACCTGTTGTTGGTGGAGTGCCGTGTAAGTACAAATTGCTCTATATTCGTTTTTTTTTTTAATATTTGCTATATTGCTATAACTTCAGGGCAGTACAACCGTACGGATTTACACTATTATAATTTTTATAAGTTGCAGGATATATACAAATAGGACGTCTGCAGACCTCGGTTTTTTTCTGAAAGGAGGAGAAAGAAAAAAACTGTTTGTATACCGTCTATTTATGACACGCGCGGTCCGAACCCTATATGTATACTCCATGAAAGTGTGATTGATCCCACAACACTCTTTGGACCTGCAGCGGAACATTGTTGCGGACTGGTGACTAAATACCTTTCTTTCTTATTGTATTATTGGTGGGACAATCGCCGAGTCCAGCAATCATGGATATTTTTGATTTTAGAGCAAATATGGTTTGTGATGTTGAGAATATCTTCTCTGTTAATGAAAAAACGAAGGAGGAGAAAATTATGAGGGATATGTTTTTAGAGTTAGAAAAAGACCTATGTAAAGAAATTAGGACCACCTGGGAAGTCTTATCCCTTGAGAGATTCCTAGCAGAGGGTAAGATCCCAGAAGGCCTGCGATGGCAGCTTCCCTTAAACGCGGAAGATACCAATGATATGGATGAATGGGAAAAACTAATGAACCATTGTATTCTCAAAGCTATGGAATTCATTATAAAAATACGGAGAAATAAATTAAAGAACATAGGCCAGAACATAGAAATACTACAAGAAAAACTAAAACCTTTTAAAAAAGAGAGAGAATATATCAAGCTAAGTGAAAAATGTCAAGCTAGCATCACAGTGATCGATAAAGAAATAAAAGAGAAAAAGCAGAAAAAATATCGAAAAACGTGTGAAGAATATGAGACGAAAAAAATCTACAGGTGGAGGTTTAGGTCAGAAATAAATAGAAAGGTAAATAAAACAGAACATGGAGAGCAGAAAGAGACCGAGGAAAAGAATAATAGTGTGAATGTTAGACCAAACAGTTACCCCAGATATTGGTGGGAGGAATGGGATCCAATGGGGAAAAGTGAGAGTAATGGGGATCCACCTATGAATACATGGAGTACACAACGCTATAACAGCAATTATAATGGATATAGAAGGAGTACGAATCACTATCAGTGGCCGAGTGCGATGAGACCATACCAACAATATGGGCGGCAATATAGAAATGAAAATCCGTATAGATTTGTAAGAGAAGACACACAAAAGAAACAGGGGAACATGGTGCAACAAATGAAAAATGGGGAGGGACCATATGATAAAACACAGGAAGGAGGACAGTTAGACAAACAGAATTTTCCACACCAAGCGATCAAAGGTATACAGAGGGAAGAACAGAAAAAACTGGAGAAACTCCAGGAAAGGAACGACAAAACTACACAAAACATCAATACACCGCAAAAAAGAAGGTTTATAGAGGAAAAAGAGGGGGAAAAAAACTCAAAATCTGCAAACAAAAAAAGCAAGGTGTGAATGACGGGATATTCAATCTCAGCAGACACACCTTGTCAGAACCTGAGAAAGCGGTGCTGAGAAAGGGGTTAAAATTTGCGCCATTTAAGAACTTAAACAAATTTGATGCCTTTGTGGATATACATAAATATATTAGAAAACTAAACATAGCCAAATTCTTCTTAGGGAAAGAATCAACTACTAACCAAAATAATGCAGAGCAGAAGATAGAATACATACATACAGACCTAAAAGAAAAATCTAAATTTTATCCAAAAAACAAAAATAATGAGTGCGTAGAAGCTTTTAAAAGAAGCATTTTGAATGAATTGGAAAAAATAAAACTGAAAAAGAAAGGAGGTATTTTGAACAAAAAAGAAAGAGATGCACTAAAAATGTTACAAGACAATCAGGAAAGAATAATAAAGCCTGCAGATAAAGGGGGGGGGGTAGTAGTGATGAATGTCGAGGACTTTGAAGCAGAGGTATTGAGACAGTTGAGAGATACCAAAACCTACGCTATGTTGAAAAAAGATCCTCTCCCAGAATATAGGAATAAATTACAAGATTTGGTCAAATATGGAGGAGACAAGGGCATACTCAATTAAAAGGAAATGGAATATCTGAATATAAAAGAGCCTACGACCCCAATTATCTATGTATTACCGAAGATCCACAAAAGCCCTATAAATCCCCCTGGTAGACCTATAGTGTCAGGGATAAATTCCCTGACCAGTAGGATCATGGAATACATAGATAATTTTTACAGAAATACGTACCACTAGCACCGTCTTTTTTGAAGGATAGTGGTTGTGTGGTGAAAATGATAAAAGAACTACAGGGGGTTGGGGAGAATACGTGGATGGCTACCATCGACGTATCCTCCCTGTATACCATCATACCAAAAAACAAAGGACTACAAGCAATAAAAGATACCCTGTACGATGACCCTGACATGACAAAAATACAAGCGGACTTCATTGTATGCTGTGTGGAATTCTGCCTAGAGCATAATTATTTTTGGTTCAAGGGCCAATATTACTCACAGAAGGTCGGAACGGTGATGGAGGCGAAATTCGCCCCCAGTTTTGCAAATATTTTTATGACCATGTGGGAAAAACATTGACCCCAAGGTGAACAAATACAAAAAAGTGGGACATTAAGAATTTGGAAAAGGTATATAGATGATTGCCTGGTGATATGGGAAGGGGAAAAAAATCAGCTGGAGATGTTTATTAGAGGATTGGAAAATAAGGAATGGAACCTAAGTTTCACCAGCACTGTTAGTGCGGTTTCGGTGGATTTTCTGGACCTGACCATATATGTGGAAGAAGGACAGCTTAAAACTAAAACCTATTTTAAGCCCACTGATGTCAACGGGTATATAGATTTAACCAGCTGCCATTATGCCCCCTGGCTTCAAAATATACCCAAGGGACAGGTCCAGAGAATCCACCGCAACTGCACTGACACAGCTATGTTTAAAGAACAGAGTAAAATAATAAAAGAACGCTTACTAGAAAAAGGATATGAGAGTGAAAAATTGGAGAGATGTATAAAAGATACAATCAAACAACGAGAGAAGACCCCAAATAATCCAAAAATACCGAAAAACACAACTGACTTCCGTCTTTCATTCATAACCCAGTTCACACAATGTTCTGGGGAACTAAAAAACGCAATTAAAAGAAACTTGTCCATCCTGAAAAATGATCCAGTACTTGGACCTGTAATTCCTGAACAACCACTAGTCATCTATAAAAGAGCACCTAATTTACAAAATAAATTAGTACATAGTGCCAACCGACCTGAGGACAAAAATAAAAAAATAAAAAATAGTTTTAATTGGTGTGGTTTTTGCATCGCCTGTAAAAACAGAAAAAGAAAGATTACAAAATAGTACTATAGTTAATAGTATTGTAGAAGGCAAACAATTGGAAGTAGTGGGAGAGATGACATGTCATAGCAAGGGGGTCGTATATGTACTGGAGTGCCCTTGTGGCCTCCAGTATGTAGGACGTACCATCAGACCCCTTAAGGTCCGGGTGCAGGAGCACATAAGAAATATCAAGAAGGGGCTGGAAAGTCATGGCGTCTCGGCGCACTATAAAAAATATCACCAAAAGAACCCAGAGGGACTAAAATTTATGGGGGTGGAATTAGTACAAAACCATTGGAGGGGAGGAAGCTTTCTAGAGAAAATTAATAAAAAAGAAAGTAGGTGGATATATGACTTGTGTACGCTACAACCAGGGGGCCTGAATGTAGATTTTGACCTGCAAGCCGTTATAAATTAGCCAAAAAATAAATAAAAAAATTGGTAGAACGATTATTCCCATGTGAATTAGGACTTAAAGATCTGCGTTTTTTTCCATTGAGAACCAAGAGATCCAAGTGTAGGGTTAAGTAAACAAAAAAGAGAAGGTGTCTGGAGTAGCACATCAGGTGCTTGATTAACTCTAGCCTACCAAATAAAAAAAGAAGGGGGAGGGAGAGATGATGTGTGCCCCTGACGAAGCTTAAGGAGCGAAACCTGGGTCGGGCAAAGAATAAGACGCTGGGATTTTTTATGCGAATTTTAAAGTGCATGTTTGTAAGTATGTACTAAATAAACCTTTTAAAATAGTTATCGGAGCTTCACTATGGTAGAAGCCTCTTGTATCTACAGAAATTTTTAATCAAAAGAAGTCGGGAATACTAGCAGACTCATCTGGTGTGTGCTGGAATCAAGTCCGTGGTTGAGCCCTGCGTGATGTCGTATGAACGTGGACCTTCGCCGCGAAGAACCTAACAAGCCGCGGATGATATCTTAGACACACCTGTTGTTGGTGGAGTGCCGTGTAAGTACAAATTGCTCTATATTCGTTTTTTTTTTAATATTTGCTATATTGCTATAACTTCAGGGCAGTACAACCGTACGGATTTACACTATTATAATTTTTATAAGTTGCAGGATATATACAAATAGGACGTCTGCAGACCTCGGTTTTTTTCTGAAAGGAGGAGAAAGAAAAAAACTGTTTGTATACCGTCTATTTATGACACGCGCGGTCCGAACCCTATATGTATACTCCATGAAAGTGTGATTGATCCCACAACACTCTTTGGACCTGCAGCGGAACATTGTTGCGGACTGGTGACTAAATACCTTTCTTTCTTATTGTATTATTGGTGGGACAATCGCCGAGTCCAGCAATCATGGATATTTTTGATTTTAGAGCAAATATGGTTTGTGATGTTGAGAATATCTTCTCTGTTAATGAAAAAACGAAGGAGGAGAAAATTATGAGGGATATGTTTTTAGAGTTAGAAAAAGACCTATGTAAAGAAATTAGGACCACCTGGGAAGTCTTATCCCTTGAGAGATTCCTAGCAGAGGGTAAGATCCCAGAAGGCCTGCGATGGCAGCTTCCCTTAAACGCGGAAGATACCAATGATATGGATGAATGGGAAAAACTAATGAACCATTGTATTCTCAAAGCTATGGAATTCATTATAAAAATACGGAGAAATAAATTAAAGAACATAGGCCAGAACATAGAAATACTACAAGAAAAACTAAAACCTTTTAAAAAAGAGAGAGAATATATCAAGCTAAGTGAAAAATGTCAAGCTAGCATCACAGTGATCGATAAAGAAATAAAAGAGAAAAAGCAGAAAAATAATCGAAAAACGTGTGAAGAATATGAGACGAAAAAAATCTACAGGTGGAGGTTTAGGTCAGAAATAAATAGAAAGGTAAATAAAACAGAACATGGAGAGCAGAAAGAGACCGAGGAAAAGAATAATAGTGTGAATGTTAGACCAAACAGTTACCCCAGATATTGGTGGGAGGAATGGGATCCAATGGGGAAAAGTGAGAGTAATGGGGATCCACCTATGAATACATGGAGTACACAACGCTATAACAGTAATTATAATGGATATAGAAGGAGTACGAATCACTATCAGTGGCCGAGAGCGATGAGACCATACCAACAATATGGGCGGCAATATAGAAATGAAAATCCGTATAGATTTGTAAGAGAAGACACACAAAAGAAACAGGGGAACATGGTGCAACAAATGAAAAATGGGGAGGGACCATATGATAAAACACAGGAAGGAGGACAGTTAGACAAACAGAATTTTCCACACCAAGCGATCAAAGGTATACAGAGGGAAGAACAGAAAAAACTGGAGAAACTCCAGGAAAGGAACGACAAAACCACACAAAACATCAATACACCGCAAAAAAGAAGGTTTATAGAGGAAAAAGAGGGGGAAAAAAACTCAAAATCTGCAAACAAAAAAAGCAAGGTGTGAATGACGGGATATTCAATCTCAGCAGACACACCTTGTCAGAACCTGAGAAAGCGGTGCTGAGAAAGGGGTTAAAATTTGCGCCATTTAAGAACTTAAACAAATTTGATGCCTTTGTGGATATACATAAATATATTAGAAAACTAAACATAGCCAAATTCTTCTTAGGGAAAGAATCAACTACTAACCAAAATAATGCAGAGCAGAAGATAGAATACATACATACAGACCTAAAAGAAAAATCTAAATTTTATCCAAAAAACAAAAATAATGAGTGCGTAGAAGCTTTTAAAAGAAGCATTTTGAATGAATTGGAAAAAATAAAACTGAAAAAGAAAGGAGGTATTTTGAACAAAAAAGAAAGAGATGCACTAAAAATGTTACAAGACAATCAGGAAAGAATAATAAAGCCTGCAGATAAAGGGGGGGGGGGTAGTAGTGATGAATGTCGAGGACTTTGAAGCAGAGGTATTGAGACAGTTGAGCGATACCAAAACCTACGCTATGTTGAAAAAAGATCCTCTCCCAGAATATAGGAATAAATTACAAGATTTGGTCAAATATGGAGGAGACAAGGGCATACTCAATTAAAAGGAAATGGAATATCTGAATATAAAAGAGCCTACGACCCCAATTATCTATGTATTACCGAAGATCCACAAAAGCCCTATAAATCCCCCTGGTAGACCTATAGTGTCAGGGATAAATTCCCTGACCAGTAGGATCATGGAATACATAGATAATTTTTACAGAAATACGTACCACTAGCACCGTCTTTTTTGAAGGATAGTGGTTGTGTGGTGAAAATGATAAAAGAACTACAGGGGGTTGGGGAGAATACGTGGATGGCTACCATCGACGTATCCTCCCTGTATACCATCATACCAAAAAACAAAGGACTACAAGCAATAAAAGATACCCTGTACGATGACCCTGACATGACAAAAATACAAGCGGACTTCATTGTATGCTGTGTGGAATTCTGCCTAGAGCATAATTATTTTTGGTTCAAGGGCCAATATTACTCACAGAAGGTCGGAACGGTGATGGAGGCGAAATTCGCCCCCAGTTTTGCAAATATTTTTATGACCATGTGGGAAAAACATTGACCCCAAGGTGAACAAATACAAAAAAGTGGGACATTAAGAATTTGGAAAAGGTATATAGATGATTGCCTGGTGATATGGGAAGGGGAAAAAAATCAGCTGGAGATGTTTATTAGAGGATTGGAAAATAAGGAATGGAACCTAAGTTTCACCAGCACTGTTAGTGCGGTTTCGGTGGATTTTCTGGACCTGACCATATATGTGGAAGAAGGACAGCTTAAAACTAAAACCTATTTTAAGCCCACTGATGTCAACGGGTATATAGATTTAACCAGCTGCCATTATGCCCCCTGGCTTCAAAATATACCCAAGGGACAGGTCCAGAGAATCCACCGCAACTGCACTGACACAGCTATGTTTAAAGAACAGAGTAAAATAATAAAAGAACGCTTACTAGAAAAAGGATATGAGAGTGAAAAATTGGAGAGATGTATAAAAGATACAATCAAACAACGAGAGAAGACCCCAAATAATCCAAAAATACCGAAAAACACAACTGACTTCCGTCTTTCATTCATAACCCAGTTCACACAATGTTCTGGGGAACTAAAAAACGCAATTAAAAGAAACTTGTCCATCCTGAAAAATGATCCAGTACTTGGACCTGTAATTCCTGAACAACCACTAGTCATCTATAAAAGAGCACCTAATTTACAAAATAAATTAGTACATAGTGCCAACCGACCTGAGGACAAAAATAAAAAAATAAAAAATAGTTTTAATTGGTGTGGTTTTTGCATCGCCTGTAAAAACAGAAAAAGAAAGATTACAAAATAGTACTATAGTTAATAGTATTGTAGAAGGCAAACAATTGGAAGTAGTGGGAGAGATGACATGTCATAGCAAGGGGGTCGTATATGTACTGGAGTGCCCTTGTGGCCTCCAGTATGTAGGACGTACCATCAGACCCCTTAAGGTCCGGGTGCAGGAGCACATAAGAAATATCAAGAAGGGGCTGGAAAGTCATGGCGTCTCGGCGCACTATAAAAAATATCACCAAAAGAACCCAGAGGGACTAAAATTTATGGGGGTGGAATTAGTACAAAACCATTGGAGGGGAGGAAGCTTTCTAGAGAAAATTAATAAAAAAGAAAGTAGGTGGATATATGACTTGTGTACGCTACAACCAGGGGGCCTGAATGTAGATTTTGACCTGCAAGCCGTTATAAATTAGCCAAAAAATAAATAAAAAAATTGGTAGAACGATTATTCCCATGTGAATTAGGACTTAAAGATCTGCGTTTTTTTCCATTGAGAACCAAGAGATCCAAGTGTAGGGTTAAGTAAACAAAAAAGAGAAGGTGTCTGGAGTAGCACATCAGGTGCTTGATTAACTCTAGCCTACCAAATAAAAAAAGAAGGGGGAGGGAGAGATGATGTGTGCCCCTGACGAAGCTTAAGGAGCGAAACCTGGGTCGGGCAAAGAATAAGACGCTGGGATTTTTTATGCGAATTTTAAAGTGCATGTTTGTAAGTATGTACTAAATAAACCTTTTAAAATAGTTATCGGAGCTTCACTATGGTAGAAGCCTCTTGTATCTACTGAAATTTTAATTCAAAAGAAGTCGGGAATACTAGCAGACTCATCTGGTGTCTGCTGGAATCAAGCCCTGCGTGGTGTCGTATGAACGTGGACCTTCACCGCAAAGAACCTAACAAGCCGCGGATGATATCTTAGATACGCCTGCTGTTGGTGGAGTGCCGTGTAAGTACAAATTGCTCTAGATTCGGGTTTTTTCGAATATTTGCTATATTGCTATAACTTCGTTTTTTAGAATATTCGTAATATTCTAAAACAAGAATATATAGCAATATAGTGAATATTCAAAAAAAAAACTAATTTAGAGCAATTTAGCTAATATAGTGCTATAATCTTCTTTGTCTAATAGTTGTAATTTTTTTCTCATCTGAAGTTCAGATTGGAAAAAAATTACAACTATAAAAAAAAAAAGATTATAGCACCATATTAGCTAAATGGCTCTAAATTCGTTTTTTTTTTCGAATATTTTCTATATATTCTTGTTTTAGAATATTACGAATATTCGAAAAAACAAAGTTATAGCAATATAGCAAATATTCTAAAAAAAAACGAATATAGAGCAATTTAGCTAATATAGTGCTATAATCTAGTGCAATTTAGCTAATATAGTGCTATAATATAGTGCTATAATGACCCCTGCCGCTCATCACTATCTATTACCCTCCTTGAACTTTATTGCATGTACAAAGGTTTTATTCCTCTGGGAACGTAACATGTTAAACAAAACCTTAGCTCTCCTGTCTCCATGGGAATAATATTTAAAGTGCAGGGAGTGCATTATCTTGGTTGTTTTAATGTTCAATAAGTATTTAAATTGGGAACGTAGGGATTTGAGAGCATTTTGCCTCTCTGTAGATTGAAGTAGCACGGCAAGGGGCCCCTTAAAGTACATGTTTGTTGTGACTCCAGTTGCAGTTAAGCAACAAGGGCACAGGGTCCATTTTTTGTGATGTAGTAGATGGTACCCAGGTGTAGGAATGCCAGAGTGGTGTAGGGTAACCTATAATGTCCCTTAATGTTGGTGCACGCACGTGTCATGGTGCTTCTACCTGGATACGCTGGACCCCAGGCGTTATCTTCCGAAAGCAGAAAAAGGGTAGTTGAAGAAGGGGATGGAGAAATAAATTGAGTCCAGACCTTGTGATGAAGTTGATAACAGCTTTACTTTGCATAAACGTTTCTCCAAACAGACTCAGGCTTTATCTTGGTTCCCAGCAGGCTTTAGCATGTAAACTGGCAAGCTAACTCATCTTTGCTACGTCTGGTGCTCTCTGGCTCTGCTGTGCTGACAAGCTTTAGAATCTCTGCTTCTGCAGGCTGCTGCAACTTCTCTCTTGTAGTCTGACTCTAAAATGGTCCAGGGAACTATATTTCCTGTCTTCAGAGGCTTCAAGCTTCTGCCTCCATGTCCAGCTGAGCTTAGGGTGCTCTAGCTAGCCTAAACAAGGCACGTCCAACAGGGACATGCTTCTGCTTCCTTCCCCTAGCAGGGGACACTCTCCACTGACCTCTAACTAGAACTCCACCCTCCCTGCAGCAAGTGGGACACGCCAACCACACCACAGAGGGGGTGTAAGATGGAGAAACAGCTCATACTGTTTCTGTACACATTACTTTATTAGAACTGTCATTCTTCATTTTGCCACAAGAGGCCGCTGTTTCCCCACACAGCTAACATACTGCAAGTAATTAAACATGCATTGAGAGGTGTGGTTACTAGCTGAGAAGAAGAACCAGGAAATGACTCGGCAGACATGTTTTGTAGAGACAGGATCTGGAAGGCAGCATCTAGTGGCATCCAGGTGTCAGTAAGACCTGGAGTGGCCAGAGTCATTGTGGGAAGGAACTGATGACTGTCAGCAATTCAGATGCCATCCAGGAAAGAGAGGATCAGTTCCTAAAAGGCTGGAAAATCTGTTGAACGGAACTACAGACCCTGCAGGGCCTCACTGTGGATAGGCAGACTTGTTATTTGGTTTAAGTCACCATTGGATGAAGAACACACCCAGGTCGATAAGCCAGATCATGCACGCACTGCAGTATATTGTGGGAGCCTGGAAAAACTAGAGACTGTGATCTAGCCTGCATTTAGTTAGTCAGATAGGGATCCTGTGTGAGGCAGGCTGCAAGGATTCTGTTACAAAGATTCTGAAATTACCCAACACCAGGACCTACTAGTTTTAAGTCTATAGTTTGCTCCTGGATCAACAAGGGACAAACTTCAGCAACTCCAGCGTCTTGACTGGAGGTATTACGGACACGTGTCACGGTGTCGTTTAGGAAGAAGGGAAGGGAAACTATTGTATAAACCTGTAAGATTGTGAGCTCTTGTGCTGCACCGGGAGATGCCTGTATCTTGCACCCCACACAATTGTTTCAGTTTCCTAGGGTAATAAGCGGTACGGCGGGGCAGTGATAGTTGTGCCCGCAATAGGTAAATTATCGCAAGTGGTGTCTGTCGGCCATCTTAGGGCTTGGCGTCTAGGCTGAGCGTATGTAACTTTATTATATGTTCACTACATTTGAGATTGTGTTTAATACTTCCGTTCAGTAAAGTTTCTGTTTTCATAAAAGCTGGCATTGGTGTTGCTTTCCTCGTTCGTGACTTCGCTGTATCCTGGGGAGCCCACCCCGGTACATGGTCTTACAGGGGGGTGTTAGAATGGAAGTAAAAGCTCCATTCTCTATGAGATAGCTCTGCCGTGTTTGCTGCCACCTGCTGGTGAACCAGGCACATTACAATTGAACAGTTACATAACAAGATTATAAATGCACGTTGTACAGGATGATTCAGGAGGTGGGTAATCTAAAATTTAACATTTATTGATAATGCAGATAAAATATGATTCCTAAATAAAGAGTGCAATAACAAACCTTGGGATAAAACAGATGAATGTACACTGGCTAACAGCCTAGGTGTCCATCCCAAATGAAAGATACATATAAACACTAAAAATAGTGCACGGCGGCACCAGAAACCAGTTGTCCTACCGGTACCGTGAGACAGGAAACGGAACGTTCACCCTTGACAATGCTCCTATAGCAGCTTCTCCATAAATGTTGAAAAAATGAAAAAGATGATGTCAGGCAGTGATACACAAGAGTGTAGGGTCCCTGTATAGGCCCTATGGCTGACTAGCAAGCATGACCCTGATTCTAAGATATGGGTAGCAGCCTCACCACAGGGCACTCGTCCTTACAAGGACGACCCCGTCCGGAACCTGTCCCTGAAGATAAGACTAGAAGTCCATAAAAGGATCTAGAAAAAAAGGCTCCCTACACGCATGTTTCACTGCCTGCAAACAGATGTGTATATACCGCAAGCAGTTCATCAGGGGAGATAAAGAAAAGAACACCAGGGATGAGTATAAGGTAAGTGCTCAATCCCTAGAGACCAGCCTGGACAGAATTCGTCAGCCAGTGATGGAGGTTTGCCCAGATGGTGGACAACTCCTGGGGCGGTCTCTATACAGTAGATGGAGAGACTATGGATGTGCAGCTACATGATGCGCAGAAAGCTACAACTGGGACGCCAACTATACTGGCGTGCCAGCCACTTTTAAATAGTTTACCTACTTGCCGCCTCTGCCGCCCACAGAGTAGTCAGGCCAATGGGTGCATCCGTGCGTTCGCACGTCAGCGCCACGCATGCGCCCATTGCGGAGGCAGAAGCGAGGCTTGAGGCGCACGGAAGTGCCATAGATGCCGGCTACCTCCTGCGCATGCGCGGCATCGCCAGATCTCGCGATGCCGCGGCTGCCAGCTAAGTTAGCCGCAGCAATACAGAAAGGTAATGATAACGTTCCTACCTGTAATCACTATTGGGTAACAGGGCGATCGGAACTCACCCCGCTCCCAAAGTGCAACGGTCCCCAATCGGACCATCAGAAAATACACAGTATTTGGGCAACCGGTCAATATAAACCAAGATAAAATATCTGGACAATGACAAGCACTGATACATAGATGTGGTGGCCAGTAGATCGGACAGATTGGAAAGCATTGAGTACAATAAAATTGAGGGAATGATTCAAGGTGTTTGAAACACCAAGGACATAGTATATATAGATACTCCCACTGTACCAAGCCAGTATTAAGACATAAATTGGCTAGGTGGACCTGAATGAACGCCGAAACCGTCTAAATAGAGCTAGACCCAGCTAGTCCCATCATAGGAAGCAGCTGAAATTCAACTGTTCATTCAGGCCCGTCGGTACAACTGTGCGCAAAAGAAAAATCCAACGGGCTTCTCGCTGTAATATAATTTTATCCCAGTCTCCTCCACGTTTTGGGGGGGAGACTGCCTCAATACCACTAACTTTGATAACTCGCGGATCGCCTTGGTGGAAATCACACACATGGCGGGCCACAGCCGTGTCCCGTCCTTTTTCTATATCAAGGAGATGTTCTCCAATTCGCCTTCGCAGCTCACGCTTGGTCTTACCAATGTATTCCTTGTTACAAATACATGTGATCTTATATATCACGCCTGCGGTTCTGCAAGAGATAAAATCTCTGATATCAAAGGTCCGTTTGAGATTGTTACTGAAGAAGGTCTTGCCTGTGGCAATCCTGTCACAGGCTACACAGCCGCTGCACCTGAAACTGCCAACCGGCCGCCGGCTCAGCCAGGTCTCAGGGGCAGCAGGTGGCGAGAGGTGACTATGCACAAGCAAGTCCTTGAGGCTCTTGCCTCGTCAGTAGGTCACTTGTGGGTAGTCATGTAAAACATCACTGATATCAGGGTCCATCATAAGAATGGACCAGTGACGGTTAAGTATCTCCCTTGATTTATTGGCTAAGCCATCAAAAGTGGTTATAAACCGTACCTTCCTCTCTGTCTCCTGTTTTTGCTTAGGGACTAGAAGTGTGTCTCTGTGGATGTGGGTCGCTCTCTGAAATGCTTTTTTCAAAATGCAGTCGGGATAGCCTCTGGCTAGAAACCTTAGTCGGAGGTCTGCCGCCTGGATTTTGAATTCGTTCTCCCCTGAGCAGTTCCTCCGTAGGCGCAGATACTGCCCATAGGGGATACCTCGCTTCAGGGGCAACGGATGGCTACTCTGCCAATGGAGGACTGAGTTAGTTGCC
The DNA here is from genome assembly GCF_905171765.1 of Bufo bufo. Classification (NCBI taxonomy): domain Eukaryota; kingdom Metazoa; phylum Chordata; class Amphibia; order Anura; family Bufonidae; genus Bufo; species Bufo bufo. The sequence continues at coordinate 805,002,585 of NC_053389.1, forward strand.
GTGGTCTTTCGATAAATGCTAGTTGAGAGTTCCCCCCCAGGGTTTTTAAATATGCATACATCTAAAAACGGAAGTTTTTCTTTGTTAATCTCGTATGTAAAACGGAGACCGATAGAGTTTATGTTAAGCGAATCCACAAATAATTTAAAGGCTGCATGGCTGGAGTTCCAAATAATCAGAATGTCGTCGATGTACCGGGCCCATAGGGCAACGGGCCCGGTCATCGACTCCCCTTCTCCAAAGACGGTTACGGCCTTCCACCAGCCCAGGAGCAGATTTGCGTAGGACGGCGCACAGGAGCAACCCATCGCCGTGCCCCTGAGCTGGTGGTAGAGACGACCGTCGAACATAAAGAAATTGTGTGTAAGTAAGAATTTGAGCAGCTGTAGAACCAGCTCATTATGAGCCGCAAACTGTTGACCCCGCATGCTCAAATAATATTCTACTGCTCTCAAACCCGCTTCGTGGGGTATTGAGGAATAAAGGGCCTCAACATCGACACTGGCCAGGTAAGAGTGGTCGTCGATGCATACTCCATCTACCCGCTTCAATAGGTCCATAGTGTCGCGGGTAAAGGACGGGAGGGACAGGTTCCGGACGGGGTCGTCCTTGTAAGGACGAGTGCCCTGTGGTGAGGCTGCTACCCATATCTTAGAATCAGGGTCATGCTTGCTAGTCAGCCATAGGGCCTATACAGGGACCCTACACTCTTGTGTATCACTGCCTGACATCATCTTTTTCATTTTTTCAACATTTATGGAGAAGCTGCTATAGGAGCATTGTCAAGGGTGAACGTTCCGTTTCCTGTCTCACGGTACCGGTAGGACAACTGGTTTCTGGTGCCGCCGTGCACTATTTTTAGTGTTTATATGTATCTTTCATTTGGGATGGACACCTAGGCTGTTAGCCAGTGTACATTCATCTGTTTTATCCCAAGGTTTGTTATTGCACTCTTTATTTAGGAATCATATTTTATCTGCATTATCAATAAATATTAAATTTTAGATTACCCACCTCCTGAATCATGCCTTACCTTTGGTAATCTGGAGCGCAGACCTTCACCGCGGTTTGACCTCCCTAATCAGTCATTATAGTTCCACGTTGTACAGGACCTGGGAATAAATGACATGACACTAGCCTATTCGAGATAGTAGCAGGCAGGGTGCATAAGTGGTAATGCATCTCTGGGGCGTTACAATTAGGTTGCCCCTAATGACGGCCATAGTATTGGTTTGGCGGTGTGAGAGATGTAATTTGTGGTAAAGTAGTCTTTGATCTTTTGTTCTATACATTTCCTGTTGGTCTCGACTCTTCAATAAGAGTATCATTTAGATTCCAAGACCAGGCCCTGGGGGGAAGGTCTTGTAGTATCATTTGTAGTATAACAGGGGCATGATCTGAAATTGTAATGGATCCTATGGTTATGTTCTGAGCTGTGGGTAATGAGTTTTTGGAAAGAAACATATAGTCCAAGCGCTAGTAAGAGCCATGGACAGGGGAATAAAACGTGTAATCCTTACCCTCTGGGTTAAATATCCTCCATACCTCTGAGATGTGAAAATCCGATAGCGCTACCTGTAAGCTACGGATCAGTTTTTTGGTAGTAGATGGAGAAGGTGATGTGGAGTCCATGGTGTGATCTGGAGTAAGGTTGAAGTCCCCTCCCAGTATTAGTGTACCTTCTGTGAAAGTCTTCAGAATATCCAAAGTCTGGAGGAGCCACTGGACCTGTTTAACATTAGGGACATATATGTTAGGCAAGGTTATCATGGTATTCAATATTTTACCCTTGAGGAACAAGTATCGCCCGTAAGGTTCAACAAGCTGGGCTGACAAGAGGAATGGTATATTTCTACCTATGCAAATGAAGACTCCTCTGGCTGTAGAGGAGTATGTGGAATGGTACCAAGCAGGAAAGCACTTACTCATCATATTAGGGATATGGCGGTGTCTAATTTGTGTCTCTTGGAGGAAGACTATGGGTACTTTCACACCAGCGTTAAAGTTTTCCGGTATTGAGTTCCGTCACAAGGGCTCAATACTGGGAATACTAATGCATTCTGAATGGAAAGCATTCCGATCAGTATGCATCAGGATGTCTTCAGTTCGCATACAGTATATGTGGTGATAAGGGAAACTGAACCTAGAAGCATTCACTATGTATGATCTAGCTTCTCAAGTAGCTAATAAAGTTCTTAACAGTATTGTTATAAAACATATATCAAGGGTCCCATAAAGGGAGAAAGAAGAGGGTCATCAGTCCACAGGTGCAGACTTCCTCTTCGGTGACTTGAATCTGGAAGCCAGCTGCCATGGCGATGGAGAGGTGATTTTAGGTAATTCCTCCAGGGCAGCTGTTGGAAGCCAGGATGGTATGTTGATTAGGGACATCTCCAAGGCCTCCCATATCTTGACTAGGTCGTCCGTGTGTCTTATCGCCATTTGTCTGCCGTTAATAGCGGTACTGAGGTCGAACGGGAATAGCCATTGAATAGGAAGTTTCTTGGCTCTCAATATGTCCATCAAAGGATGCAGGGCCCTGCGTTTGGTCAGGGTGCTCGCAGCCAAGTCCTGGAAAAGCAAGATCTTGTGATTCTCTAGCAGGATGTTGTCTCTTTCTCTCGCTGCCTTGAGGACTTCAGCAGTGTCCAGGTAGTTTAACAGAGCGCATATTGTGTCCCTGGGGGCATCTCCCGTAGGGGGCTTCGGTCTAAGGGCCCTGTGTGCTCTCTCAATAGTAATGGTGGCGGCTCGTTCAGGCCCCACCAGTGTGGAAAAAATCTGGCATACAGTTTCAGTTAAGGCCTCGGCGGGGAACGACGGGGTATGCCGCGTAGTCTCATATTTTTTCTTTGTCCACGATTTTCCTGATCCTCCAGGTAGAGATAGGCCTTATTAATCTGTGTGCAGAGAGCCTGTAGTTGAGACTGCATCACCCTGCTGTGCTGCGCTGCATGATAGAGGCCTGAGAGTCCTCGAGCACTTCCACTCTGTAGCCAATCTGCTTCACCTCTATCTTGATGTCTGCTAGCTTCCTCATAACTGGAGATAGGGCTTGGGTCAGCGATTGCTTGAGGAAGGACCTGGTAATGGGTATCAGGTCTGGGTCCCCTTGTGTATCAGAGAGGGCATAGGAGCTGCCATTATCTGAGTCTTCCTCTTGTGCTGTGGCGTGGGATTCAGCAGCTGCCATTTTTTCCCAGCAGGCCGGCGATGGTAACTTCTTGTTTAAGTATTTATTAAAGTCCCCTTGGGACTTTTTGGTTCTCGGGGTATGCTCCAGCTCCCTACTAGTGTTGATCACGAATATTAGAATTGCGAATTTTAATCGCGAATATCGGCACTTCGAGAATTCACGAATATTTAGAATATTGCAAAATATATTTGTAATTGCGAATATTATTATTTTTTTAAATAACAGTTTATGCGAATTTTTATGCAGTTTTTATGCGTTTTTTTATGCGAATTTTGGCGAATTTTCAAATATATAGCGAATATTCGCCCAAATATTCGCGAATTTGAATATTGCCCCTGCCGCTCATCACTACTCCCTACCTCTCTCTTTGCTTAGTTTGCCAATGGTTAGACAGGGTGAGTCATCAGGGTAACTATTAGGCCGGGTGATGTGGTCAGGAGCTCGAGCTTCAAGCGTCCAGCACCATGCTCTGCTAGCTCAGCCCCCTTACTCGGTCCCAATAATTCTTAAATGAAAGAAGTTTGGAATAACCAGGACTTTCCCTACAGCTCGCAGCTTCTCCAAACTAGGTAATTGGGGAAGAAGACCTAGGTGGCAGAGGTGACTAGTGTTGAGCACGAATATTCGAATCGTGAATTTTAATCGCGAATATCGCCACTTCGAGAATTTGCAAATATTTAGAATATAGTACTATATATTCGTATTCGCAAATAGTGTTGCATATTCTAATCGCGAATTTATCGCAAAGTTTTCGCAAATTTATCGCAAATATATTACATTGCAGATTTTCGCAATCAAGTAAACAATGACTGGAGATCACAAATTCAATATTTTGCGAATTTATAGCGAATATTCGGCCAAAAAATTGCGAAATATCACAAATTCGAATATTGCCTATGCCGCTCATCACTAGAGGTGACCAAGAAAACAATTATCTTCAAAGATCCTGTGTGCAGATGGGAGAAACTCCAGAAGGTCAACCATCACTGCAGCTAGAGATGAGCGAAGTTCTTGAAAATTTCGATTCGGCTCCATCGCCGAATTTTACAAAAAAATTTGCTTTGTGACTAATTATTTAGTCACGAAGCGCAATTCTTTGTAAATATCGGGTGCCATGATGGGGAACAGCGATTGTACCATCCCGTGTCATTGAACCCGTCAGATGCCGCGTTTATCGCTGATCGCAGCACCTGAGATGCCTCTCCTCAGTAAAGGACACACGAAAGTCGCTTGGAATTTGCAAAAAATCACCTAAAGGACTCTCAGATTGTGCAAAACAAGATTCTCTGGTCTGATGAAACCAAGATCGAACTTTTGACCTCAATTCTAACTGCCATGTCTGGAGGAAAACAGGCACTGCTCATCACCAGCCTAATACTTTCTCTACAGTCAAGCATGGTGGTGGAAGCATCATGCTATAACTGTGGAGCGCAAGCGAGCCCATCCCCAGAGGCTCTACTAGTTCCAGGGTTAGGATTAGGGATGAGCGAATCAACTTCGGATGAAACATCCGAAGTCGATTCGCATAAAACTTCATTCCAATATTAAAATGTATTGGCTCCAATGAGCCGAATTTATTGCTCCACGAGATCTCTCGAAACTTTGTGTAATAACTTCATAAATTAATTTGTACTGTAAAAAAACATTTCCCGAACTCTGGTTCGGTTCCAAGTCGATTTGCTCATCCCTAGTTAGGATGCCAAGCAGTGGTGTGGCTATAAGGGGTGTCACGGTGCTTCTACCTGGATCTGGCACTCCAAGGTCGGGCTGCGTAGCAGCTGCACAGAAAGTTCATAATTGGTAGGAACTGCATGGCTCCAGCAGGTTTTAGGGTGCACTGGCAGGTGAACTGGGTTTTATCCTCTATTACCGCCATGCTGAACTCTTCCTCTTAGGTAATATCTTGTAGGGGCGTCTTTCATCTGGGCTACATGCCACTGATAGCAGGCTCAGTGCCCGGTGGGCTTCTGACCACACTTTGGTAGACTGACAGGCCTCAGCTGCAACTCCTATAACCCCTGGGTTAGGGCTGACTTGACTCTGGCTGCAGATTGCCTGCTGTGCTTCCTGTCAGGCTTCTAGGCTAGGGCTGCACTGCACTACTTCTCTAGCCTCTGGATAAGACCAACAACCTCCAACTAACTCTGAACAGGCCAGACACCCCTTCCCTTGGAGAAATGGGTGACCCACTCCTCCAAGGAGGGGGAGAGGATGGAATGGTTAATTCCATTCTACCTATAGCTCACTGCCAGACACACTGCCACCTGCTCGTAAACAGTGCATACAAAACAATATATAATGGTAATATAGCACCACCTGATCAGACCTGGAAACAAAAGGCATAGTGGTCACACATTGGTTAGGCATTATTGACAGTAGCATTTTTGTACTGGCGCACATTATAAGGTGTACATTTTGTACTGGCACACATTGGGGGCATTTTCCTACTGACATGTAGAGGTACAGTACAGACCAAAAGTTTGGACACACCTTCTCATTCAAAGAGTTTTCTTTATTTTCATGACTATGAAGGCATCAAAACTATGAATTAACACATGTGGAATTATATACATAACAAACAAGTGTGAAACAACTGAAAATATGTCATATTCTAGGTTCTTCAAAGTAGCCACCTTTTGCTTTGATTACTGCTTTGCACACTCTTGGCATTCTCTTGATGAGCTTCAAGAGGTAGTCCCCTGAAATGGTCTTCCAACAGTCTTGAAGGAGTTCCCAGAGATGCTTAGCACTTTTTGGCCCTTTTGCCTTGACTCTGCGGTCCAGCTCACCCCAAACCATCTTGATTGGGTTCAGGTCCGGTGACTGTGGAGGCCAGGTCATCTGGCGCAGCACCCCATCACTCCCCTTTATGGTCAAATAGCCCTTACTTTCAAAGTTTTCCCAATTTTTCGGCTGACTGACTGACCTTCATTTCTTAAAGTAATGATGGCCACTCTTTTTTCTTTACTTAGCTGCTTTTTTCTTGCCATAATACAAATTCTAACAGTCTATTCAGTAGGACTATCAGCTGTGTATCCACCTGACTTCTCCTCAACGCAACTGATGGTCCCAACCCCATTTATAAGGCAAGAAATCCCACTTATTAAACCTGACAGGGCACACCTGTGAAGTGAAAACCATTTCAGGGGACTACCTCTTGAAGCTCATCAAGAGAATGCCAAGAGTGTGCAAAGCAGTAATCAAAGCAAAAGGTGGCTACTTTGAAGAACCTAGAATATGACATATTTTCAGTTGTTTCACACCTGTTTGTTATGTATATAATTCCACATGTGTTAATTCATAGTTTTGATGCCTTCTTAGTCATGAAAATAAAGAAAACTCTTTGAATGAGAAGGTGTGTCCAAACTTTTGGTCTGTCCTGTATGTGGTGCTGTATTACCCTGTATGTTTTGTAGCGCTGTATGTAATGTTGTCAAGTATGTATTTAACAGTAGGGCTGGAGGGAAGGAGTTAGATTGAAAATTTGGCATAGGGGGGTGCAGTTTAAATTTTTGCCTCTGTAAAAATATTGGTCAACTGTACTATGGTGGAGTCCATGAGCTTAGGCTCTTCCTTTTTGGCTTATAGTTGAGGCTATCATAGCTGAAGTTGAGAGTACTGCCATAGGACGTGTAACAATTCTTCTGTCAGTCAATTGATGAGGTAATTAATCCCAATGGATGTAAACTTATCACGTCTCTGTGGTTGCTTTTCACCCAATGTGTGTGGTTCTTCTGGAGGTCTTCCAAGGTCATTCAAAGTGGATGAAATGAGAAAATGAATTTGATCAGTTCACAATTTCTGCCCAACATCAAACTGATGTTCCGCGCTAATATCCATGATAAATATTACTATTTAGAACTCTCTTCTGTTGCACAACACTGCCACCTCCAGGTCACTATGTCAATAGCAAGAGAAGGTTGGTTTTCCGTATAAACCAGAAGATGCCCAGCTTATACCAGCATAGCCCATATTATTATATACAGAAGATGTATAACTTATACCAGCTGTACATATATAATCATATACAGAAGATGCCCAGGTTATACCAGCATGCTCCATATCACTATATATAGTCCTGATCAAAAGTTTAAGACCACTTGAAAAATAGCAAAAAATCATATTTTACATTGTTGGATCTTAACAAGGTTCCAAGTAGAGCTTCACCATGCAACAAGAAGAAATGAGAGTGAGACAAAACATTTTTTGAGCATTCAATTAATTGAAAATAACGATTAAACTGAAACAGGCTGTTTTTCAGCTGATCCAAATTTTAGGACCACATGCCTTTAAAAGGCCAAATCTGTGCAAAGATGTGGATTCGTTGTCACTTTCTGTCAGGTAGTCACTAGAGATGTCGCGAACATAAAATTTTCCGTTCGCAAACGGCGAACGCGAACTTCTGCGAACGTTCGCGAGCGGGCGAACCGGGCGAACTGCCATAGACTTCAATAGGCAGGCGAATTTTAAAACCCACAGGGACTCTTTCTGGCCACAATAGTGATGGAAAAGTTGTTTCAAGGGGACTAACACCTGGACTGTGGCATGCCGGAGGGGGGTCCATGGCAAAACTCCCATGGAAAATTACGTAGTTGACGCAGAGTGTGGTAAGTTGAATTCGCAATGCGATTAATATAACCTGCATTAATCGCATTGCGAATTCAACTTAGATCTGAGTTCCTAATGGTTGTATTGCTAGAATTGACGAATATAACGAATATAGCACTATATTCTCAATCTTCGTTATATTCTAGCAATACAACCATTAGGAACCCAGCTCTAAGTTGAATTCGCAATGCGATTAATATAACCTGTATTAGGCTGAGTTCACACGAGCGTGTCCGGATAAGGTCCGGATGCGTTGCGGCAAACCCGCACGAGTAGGTACCCAATTTCAGTCAGTTTTGACTGCGATTGCGTTCCGTTGTTCAGTTTTTATCGCGCGGGTGCAATGCGTTTTGCACGCGCGTGATAAAAAATGTACTGTGGTACCCAGACCCGAACTTTATCACAGAAGTTCAGGTTTGGGTTCGGTGTTGTGTAGATGTTATTATTTTCCCTTATAACATGGTTAGAAGGGAAAATAATAGCATTCTTTAATACAGAATGCTTAGTAGGTGGTCAATTGAGGGTTAAAAAAATAAATAAAATTAACTCACCTTCTCCTCTTGATCGCGTAGCTGCCGGTCTCTTCTTACTTCTTTAATCATGAGCTGCCGGCTAAAGGACCTGTGGTGATGTCAGATCACATGGTCCAATCACATGGTCCATCACCGTGGTCTATGGTGGCTAAATAATCCTCTCCAACACAGCATTTACAGAATAAATATTCTCTATCTTGAATTTCCTTTTGACAAGAATTTTTTTTATAAAACAGGTCTATTACTAGTCTCCAACATCCACTCAGCTTGGGAAAACTCTGGAATAGGTTCATTCGCCTCTTTCAGCAAGAGGAACCTTTTTCTAAGGCCCTTTTCTGCAGAAATTGATGAATCAACCTCGGCACAATTGGTGATTTTGCATGGCTGAGTAGGAACTTGTCTGGAGTAAAAGACCAGAAAACTAGAGAATATCCTCCTTGCTCAGTAGTGGCCACCCAAGCTTTGGAGGAGGTGATGGCCCATTGATGCCAAAACTTTTGAAGCCTGGCACCTCCAGACTTGACATCATAGATCTGAAAGTTTATGACCATTGCTTTTCTCTGAAAGGTGTTCCTTCTCATTAAGTTCTAAATTGTCTTTTCTTGTCTGAATATCTGGAATTTTTATGAACCTAGAGGATTGTTTTATGTGGTTCTGAAAGGACCTACCGATTAAACCTCTTGTCCTAAATTCTGCAAACCTAACCACGTTACCTTCATTAAGGGCTTTCAAAATTTTGTCTAACTGAGGTCCAAACAGAAAGTCTGGCTGAAATGGTAGGTTACAGAAATGTTTTTTTGAATAACACACTGTCACACAGTCAGATCTGACTTTTTTATGGCTTATCCCAATCGTTGGATGGATGCTCCGGAAATGTTTTGTCTTTAATAATTGTTTATCTCTTCTAGCCTCATCAAGAGTAGAGACATTGACCGGCAACTGCTACACTGTAACGCAAGAATCTGCACAGCAACAAACTCCCACCACATACACCTGGACAGGAGTGTGTGCACAAAACAGCGGTACAGGTGCTCAGCGATGTCAGTGTAGCAAATGGCAGTAAATATAGAAAAAAGATAGCGGTAGCCATCACTAAATATCTTTATTCCAAAATAACAATTAAAAGCGCCATTGCGGTACTGTAACGGGGTTCCGAAGGTGCACTCGGTCCCCCATTGCCCGCAGAACTGTTGCTTAGCTTTAGGAATGAGGATCTGTGTTTGACCTCATTCCCAGGGCGGCTTTACTGCTGGGAGGCTCCCTGCTGCTAAGTCTGCCTTGAGCGCCGAGCTGATCACTCGGTGCTCAACTAGTTGGTCTGTCGGTCATGTGACGCTGGCCACGTCACATGACCCTCACTCCCCACTATAAATACAGGCAGCCTGCTAGCCACAGGTTGCCTGTTAATTTCTAGGTTCCTGGCTATTTGTTGGACTACTGAATACTCACCTGATTCCGTTCCCTGACGATCCTTTGCCTGCTCCTCCTGTACTGCGCATCCGTCCTGGTATTGTGACCTCGGCTCCCACCTGACCACTCTCTTAGGACTCCTCTTGTACTTCTCTACTCTCCTGGTATTTGACCCCGGCTTCTCCTGACCATTCTTTGCTTACCCCTTTGTACTGCGTAGCTCTCTTGGTTCTGACCCGGTCCGTTCATGTTCCGTATTTTGTCTTGTCTGTCGTCCCTGCACGTATCCTAAGTTAGGGACTGTCGTCCAGTTGTCCCCTGTCATCAGGACTCGTGAGGCAAGTAGGCAGGGCCAGGGGTGAGGGTGGAGCGCAGTGGTCACTATCCTTCCCCCTGTGTGTGTGTGGACGTGACCGTTACAGATTAACAGGCCCATGTCTCTAACTTGACACAGATGGTGCAGGAGCTAGGAGAGAAACTCCGTTCTTGTGAGTTAGGGCAAGGTTCTTCCACTCCTCTGCCCTCCAGTCCACATTTTGAACCCCAGATCAAGCTCCCAGAACCCTTTTCTGGAGACCGGAAGAGGTTTCTCTCCTTTAAGGAGAATTGCAAACTCTACTTCCGTTTGCGCCCCGTGTCCTCCGGTCCCGAGAGCCAACGTGTGGGGATTATCATTTCTCTACTACAGGGTGATCCCCAGGACTGGGCATTTTCGTTACCTCCTGGGGCCAGTTGTCTAACTTCTGTGGAGGGGTTTTTTCAGGCCCTGGGTACCCTCTATGACGAACCAGACAGGGCCCTGGTAGCCGAGACGGCTCTTAGGGCACTGGTTCAGGGCCATCTCCCTGCGGAGGAGTATTGCACCCAATTCAGACGGTGGTGTGTCCCCTCAGGATGGAATGAACCAGCCCTGAAGAGTCAGTTTAGGTCTGATCTAGCTCATAATTTAAAAGATCTATTAGTCAATTACCAAATTCCTGAGACCTTAGAGGAGATGATGACCCTAGTTGTCCGACTTGACAGACGAGTTAGAGAGAGACGACAAGATCAACAGTTCTGTTCTCAGATGGTGATCCAGCCAGTGACCTTTTCCAGGAACAACACTGAGGTCTCCACCGAGAAACCCATGCAGGTTGGCATGACCCGGGGTAATCTTCGTCGCAGACGCGGAGAGTGCTTCTACTGTGGAGATCCTGGCCATTGGATCAACAAGTGTCCTAATGTAGTGTCCCACTAAGTAGGCGTGGGCACTACACAAAGGTCAAATGGTTTGCGTTTTACTTCTGCTCACAAGGGACAGTAATGTTACATTTGACTGTGCACTTTAATGCATTTTCTATGTGTTTTTACATGCAATGTTTCCCCTGTATTATGCATGGCAGGTCTATTAGGGTGTAGTTAGGCATCCTAGACACTAGAGGGAGATAGGGAGCCCCTAGTATAAATGTTCAGGCCCAGACAGGGAGGAGTTAGTTCATAGTCAGGAGTCTGTGGAGACAGAAGTGAGAAGGCACCAGCCGGAGATATGCTGAGGGCCTCCTCCTGACATGCAGCTTGATAGCCCTGGCTGCTAGCTACAACCAGGAGGCTAGCAGACTCGAGAAACATTAGGTTTTTATGATCAGTGACAACAGTTACTCGATGCCTTGCCCCCTCCAAAAAATGTCTCCACTCCTCAAATGCCCATTTAATAGCCAGCAGCTCCCTATTCCCTATGTCGTAGTAGTGATCTACTAGCCTGCCTGTAGATCAAGTGACCCTCAGTTAGCTCAGAAGATTACCCCAGTAGTAGGGATGGACCTCCTGGGAGAAACCTGCAGCTTCCCTACCAAGCAAGGATAATACAAGTACAGATAAGTAACCTGATGGGCATAAGTACTATAAAGGAAAGAGCAAGGGTCAATACTGGAGGAAGGATTTATATACCAAGGATTAAAGCCAGCAATTAGGCATCCGGGCCTTGGGATCCAGCCAGCTAGAATAGCTGAAGGGGAGAGAGCAGCATTGTACTGCAAAGTATTAACTGTTTGCCCTCCAAGTATCTTGCATGATTAATACCTGCCATTATTGAAAGTAAACCTGCTTGTGGAGTATTGTTCAAGGGACTGCATTATCATCTACTGTAACTTCATGTACAAAGTTGGACTGTTTTCATCAAGTAAAGCAACGTTTGGTTCACCAACTGTGTACTCATTTAATCCTCCTACAAATCGGTGTGCCACCGTTACAGGCACTGGCGTCACAAACCTTAAAGGGACCTTACCTAAGGCACTCAAAACACCTACAACATCCAGGGCACCTCACATACCATCAGGCCTGGTCCCTAACTACAGAGTGTGCCCCAGAGGAACTAGTGTCTGCCTCTCCTTCACTGTTGCATGCCTGCCCAGGGTTCTCCTCAGAAAACCCTCGATTGCCCATACCGTGACCTCACTGTCGCTATACCCTGCAGGTCTGGCGTGCTGCACTAAGAGGGTCCTCTCTGACAAGTCTCCTAAGGCAAGACAACCTAAAGACCAGGTACACCCTGATTTTTCTAAAGGTAAGCTTTTGGTACCCATAACAATTTCCCTGGGGGTTAATAAGTGGCCGGGTAAGGCCTTTATTGATTCCGGTTGAGCGGCCAGCTTTATTGACTTTGAGTTTGCTAGTAAATTGGGTATTCCAATGTTTGCTTTACCTACACCTATCCATGTCATGGCTATTGATGCTACTCCCCTGATTGGTGGTACGGTGAGGTCATGTACCTCTGAAATTTCTCTGTCCGTGGGTGTGTGCCACTCTGAGAGATGTTCTCTTCTAGTCCTGGAGAACCTACCGGTTGAGGTGGTACTAGGGTTGCCTTGGCTCAGTTTACATAACCCCACAATTGATTGGTCCAAAGGAGAGTTGGTGAAATGGGGACCTAAGTGTGACTCATGCTTGTCCGTGGTCCAGGCTGGGGTTTCAGTAAGGTCTAATACAATACCCTCTGTTATTAAGGAATATTCTGATGTGTTCTCGTCCCTTACTCTAGAGGTTCTACCCCCCCATAGACCTTATGATTGCGCCATAGAGCTAATAGAGGGTACCGAATTTCCTAAAGGGCGAATTTATAATCTTTCAGGGCCCGAACGCAAGGCTTTGGAAGATTATATTAAGGAGAGCCTTGCTAAAGGGCATATTAGACCTTCAGTCTCTCCTATGGGAGCAGGGTTTTTCTTTGTTAAAAAAAAAAAGGATGGTGGTCTTAGGCCTTGTATTGATTACCGGAGATTAAATAAAATCACTGTCCAAAATAGATACTCTCTCCCATTGATTCAGGATTTATTTAACCAGGTTTTGGGGGCAACCTGGTTTTCCAAGATTGACCTGAAAGGTGCATACAATCTAATCCGAATGAAGGAGGGAGACGAATGGAAGACAGCGTTCAATACTCCGATAGGACACTTTGAATATCAGGTGATGCCTTTTGGACAATGCCCCAGCTGTGTTCCAAAACTCAATGAACGATATTCTTAGGGAGTTCTTAGGTAAATTTATTATTGTCTATCTTGACGCCTTTTTGATATTCTCTCCTGATTTCGAATCTCATGTGTTATGTCAAACAAGTATTAGAGGTGTTGAGGGAGAACCAGCTATCCGCTAAGCAAGAGAAATGTCTCTTTGGTGTACAGGAGATACTGTTTCTAGGGCATGTTTTGACTCCTCACGCCTTTAAGATGGATCCTGGTAAGGTTTTAGCAATTAAGGAATGGGTAAGGCCTTCATCCTTAAAGGCTTTACAACGGTTTTTGGGTTTCGCTAATTACTACCGTAAATTTATCATGAATTTTTCTGTAATTGCTAAGCCATTGACCGACCTTACTAAGAAAGGGGCGGATTTGGAGAATTGGTCTACCAAGGCCATTTCTTCATTTGAAACATTAAAAAAGGCATTTAGTAGCGCTCCCATTCTGATCCAGCCTGATCAGGAGAGACCCTTTATTGTGGAGGTGGATGCGTCCGAGGACGGCGCAGGAGCAGTCCTTTCACAAGGTCCTGCTAGCCTCACTAACCTGAGACCATGTGCCTTCTTCTCTAGGAAATTCTCTCCCACGGAGAGAAACTACGACATAGGGAATAGGGAGCTGCTGGCTATTAAATGGGCATTTGAGGAGTGGAGACATTTTTTGGAGGGGGCAAGGCATCGAGTAACTGTTGTCACTGATCATAAAAACCTAATGTTTCTCGAGTCTGCTAAGAGGTTGAATCCCCGACATGGGGCTCTGTTTTTTACCCGTTTTGATTTCTCCATTACGTTCAGGCCGGAAAGTAAAAATGTGAAGGCAGACGCATTATCTCGGAGCTTCCATGCTTTTCAACCCACTGAGACGCCTGAATCCATCCTACCAGCAAACATCTTCTTAGCGGCTCTAACGCAGGATATCTCGGCTCGCATTAAGGCTGAACAACATCTGGCACCGGCATCCACCCCAACAGATAAGTTGTTTGTTCCCGTACAATTTTGTCTCCAGCTGTTGGGTGAGTGTCATGATTCTGCCTTTTGTGGACATCCGGGTGTTGAGGGCACTAAGGATCTGGTTTCTAGATCTTATTGGTGGCCCACTCTAACTAGGGATATCAAGCCCTACGTGTCAGCCTGTGAGGTTTGTGCCAGGTCCAAGACACCTTGGACTCGCCCTGCTGGTAACCTATGACCCCTACCCATCCCCAGTAGACCCTGGTCCCATATCTCGATGGACTTTATTACTGACCTACCGCTGGCGGAGGGTAAGACTGTGGTTTGGGTAGCGGGTAGCAAGATGGTTCATTTCATTCCCCTGTCTAAACTTCTGAATGCTAAAACCCTGGCGTCTATTTTTATGAGAGAGATTGTTCGTTTACATGGCATCCCGGAAAATATTGTTTCGGACAGGGGTGTGCAGTTTGTGTCCAAATTCTGGAGGGCCTTCTGTCAAAGATGTAAAATGTTGTTGTCTTTTTCTTCCGCCTACCATCCTGAGAGTAATGGGCAGACTGAACGCCTTAATCAGTCTGTGGAACAATTCCTGAGGTTGTATGTTGCTAATGACCAGCAATTATGGGTCAAATTCCTTCCGTTGGCTGAATTTGCTTTGAATAACCGTGTCAATTCTTCTGCTGGGGTCTCCCCTTTCTTTTGTAACCATGGTTTTCATCCCCGTTTTCATTCTGGGTCGTCCGTCTCCTCCTCTAACCCTGAAGCTGATAAACTCTCCTCCGAACTGTGCACAGTTTGGGCCCGGGTTCAATCGAACCTAGAAAAGGCTCAAAGTTCTCAAAAACTCAAGGCCGATAGGAGACGTTCAAGGGGGGTGAACTTTCAGGTTGGGGATAAAGTATGGTTGTCCTTCAAGAATCTATCTCTCAAGGTAGCTTCTAGAAAATTTGCTCCTCGTTTTATTGGACCATATAAGATCACGGAGATGATTAACCCGGTATCATTTAGGTTGGAGCTGCCCGAGTCATTCCACATTCATAATGTGTTCCATAAATCTCTACTTAAAAAATATTTTGAACCGGTAGTACCATCGAAAGCCTCGTCTCCGCCGGTTCTTGTTAATGATGCTGTCGAGTATGTTGTGTCTAAAATAGTGGATGTCAGGAAGGTGCGTAACTCCTTGCAGTACCTGATTCACTGGAAGGGGTATGGACCTGAAGAGAGATCTTGGGTACCTGCCAGGGAGGTTTATGCTCCTAGACTGGTTCGTAAATTTCATTTAGAACACCCTGAAAAGCCATCGCCTGAAGTCTTGGGTCCGGTGGCCCCTCGTAAAAGGGGGGGTACTGTAACGGGGTTCCGAAGGTGCACTCGGTCCCCCATTGCCCGCAGAACTGTTGCTTAGCTTTGGGAATGAGGATCTGTGTTTGACCTTATTCCCAGGGCGGCTTTACTGCTGGGTGGCTCCCTGCTCCTAAGTCTGCCTTGAGTGCCGAGCTGATCACTCGGTGCTCAACTAGTTGGTCTGTCGGTCATGTGACGCTGGCCACGTCACATGACCCTCACTCCCCACTATAAATACAGGCAGCCTGCTAGCCACAGGTTGCCTGTTAATTTCTAGGTTCCTGGCTATTTGTTGGACTACTGAATACTCACCTGATTCAGTTCCCTGACGATCCTTTGCCTGCTCCTCCTGTACTGCGCATCCGTTCTGGTATTGTGACCTCGGCTCCCACCTGACCACTCTCTTAGGACTCCTCTTGTACTTCTCTACTCTCCTGGTATTTGACCCCGGCTTCTCCTGACCATTCTTTGCTTAACCCTTTGTACTGCGTAGCTCTCTTGGTTCTGACCCGGTCCGTTCATGTTCCGTATTTTGTCTTGTCTGTCGTCCCTGCACGTATCCTAAGTTAGGGACTGTCGTCCAGTTGTCCCCTGTCATCAGGACTCGTGAGGCAAGTAGGCAGGGCCAGGGGTGAGGGTGGAGCGCAGTGGTCACTATCCTTCCCTCTGTGTGTGTGTGGACGTGACCGTTACAGGTACAGGAAGCAGAGAACATGGAAAGAGCCAAGACAGAGCTCAGAACCAGATTAACAGAAAACCAAGTACAACTGTTCTTCAAAAAACTAGAAGAGAAATTAGTGCCAGTACAAGCTGAAATAAAGGAGAAACAGAAAGACACATATTTTAGAGATAAACAGGACTTTGAAAATGGGAGGATTTTTGATTGGACTCCAAAAAGGCAAAATAAAAATAAAGAAAAAAATATATGATTACTGGACCACTGAATCTGAATCCAGCGCCTCAGACGACTCCTCAGCTTTGCGACAAAGATCTGATATGGCTCAGTACAGTGGTGACTCCAAGAATGCCCCTTTAGAAGGAGAATCAGAAGGGGTAGAGGCAAAAAAGAAAATACACAAAAAAACTAACAAAAAAAAACTGAATCTCAAGAGGAAGGTGGTGTCCTGAATGTGAACAATGCCAATTACAAAAAATCCAGTGTGATTAATGTCACAGGGATACCACTATATAACGATTGCCTGTCTATTCTATCTAAGGGCCTGAACTTTGGTTTGGTGGACACTTTCGATGGTGTGGGATTTGAAATAGATCTTTATAAATCAGTACGTAGGTTGCATCTACATAAACTGTATGGATCATCTAAGTATCAGAACAAAAATATGAAGAGGTACAGTGATTATAGGCCCAAAGGGTTTCAGTATAAGTAATTCCACAAGGGGCATAGATACAGAAAGAGCTGCATTGTCTGATTTAGCTGAGCCATCACAGAGGTTCACGCTTTCACTGGTGGCATCAGATATACTGTTGATCCCTCCTTGCAGGCAGGCACTAATTTGTATACTTTTTATATTCGAGTAAAGGCCCTTTATACAGTGCTGCCCATAATTAGTTATACCCCTGGCAAATTTTGACTTAAAGTTACTTTTATTCAACCAGCAAGTAATTTTTGACAGGAAATGACATAGGTGTCTCCCAAAAGATAATAAGACGATGTACAAGAGGCATTATTGTGGGAGGGGGGGGGGAGGAATTTCTCAGCTTTTATTTACATTTGAGGAAAAAGTGTCCAGTCCAAAATTATTCATACCCTTCTCAATAATCAATAGAAAAGCCTTTATTGGGTATTACAGCAATCAAACGCTTCCTATAATTGCAGACCAGCTTTTTGCATGTCTCCACAGGTATTTTTGCCCATTCATCTTTAGCAATGAGCTCCAAATCTTTCAGGTTGGAGGGTCTTCTTGCCATCACCCTGATCTTTAGCTCCCTCCACAGATTCTCAATTGGATTCAAGTCTGGACTCTGGCTGGGCCACTCCAAAACGTTAATGTTGTTGTCTGCTAACCATTTCTTCACCACTTTTGCTGTGTGTTTTGGGTCATTGTCATGCTGAAATGTCCACTGGTGCCCAAGGCCAAGTTTCTCTGCAGACTGCCTGATGTTGTCGTTAAGAATCCTCATGTATTGCTCTTTTTTCATGGTGCCGTTAACTGTGATTAGGTTCCCTGGTCCATTGGCTGAAAAACACCCCCAAAGCATTAGGTTCCCACCACCATGTTTGACAGTGGGGATGGTGTTCTTTGGGTTGAAAGCTTCTCCTTTTTTTACGCCAAATGAAGGAAACATCATTGTGACCAAACAATTCAATTTTTGTTTCATCTGACCATAACACAGAAGACCAAAAGTCTTCTTCTTTGTCCAGATGAGCTTTTGCAAAGGCCAAGCGAGCCTTATCTGGAGAAGTGGTGTCCTCCTTGGTCTGCATTGTGCAGTGTCCGTTGGATTGTCTGCCTTGAGACATTGCCACCAGCAGAGCCCAGATTCACCAGGATGGCCTTGGTGGTGATCCTTGGATTCTTTTTCACCTCTCTAACGGAACATTTTGTATTTTTTGCTCAAATGTAAATAAAAGCCGAGAAATGTTTTTTTTCCACAATAATGCCTCTTGTACATCGTCTTATTATCTTTTGGGAGACGCTTATGTCATTTCTCGTCAAAAAATTACTTGCTGGTTGAATAAAAGTAACTTTAAGTCAAAATTTGCCTGGGGTATGTATAATTATGAGCAGCACTGTATATCCAAAAAGTCATGATAATGCCACCATTGGGGAATCCCGCGCCTTGACGTGGCTCAGTTCCCAGAAGCCATCCTCCATGTAACCGCTCTATTGCTACAACTAAGGCCATGAACAAGGTCTAGGCTAGACCGAAACGTTGGCCAGTTTCTATATGAACATTGATTTGGATAAAATAAATTATCTGCATGACAACTTTTGAGTGCTGTGGTTCTGTCATACCTGACTTTGTGAATTGTCTACCACTAAGGGACCACCTTCATTCGACAAGGAGTGCCGACTAACTTCCATAGCATTAGTTCCCAGAAGGACATTATTGTTAAGCCAGCCAAAAAGGGGGGGAAACATAGTTCTGATGACCAGGGGATATTATGAGGGTGAGGCTCTGCCGTGATCTTTTTTCTATATTTACTGCCATTATCTCTTCAAGCCTTACATTGTACATCTCTCTCAGATTCTATATTGTCCTTGTCAGCTTTGAAAAGATCACTTAGTTAACAGTCATCCGAATCTGACACGTCAGAGAAATCAGAAGCTTCATCAGATGACAACAGCTGCAGAGACGCTGGCCGTTACTGTTTTCTTGATTTTTTTTTTTTTGTGACCCGCTAGAACCCACTAGAACCTCATCAAATATGCTGGCAAGCGTATAATTATATACAGGAGATCCCCAGGGTATACCAGCATGGTCCATATCACTATACACAAGAAGACATAAGTTATACCAGCTAAACATATAATTATTAGATGATGCCAAGATTATACCTGAGCAATGCTGGTATAAACTGGGTATCTTCTGCATATAATTATATAGGTAGAGCAGGTATAAGTTATAAATCTTCTTGTATATAGTGATATGGACCATGCTGGTATAACCTGGTTATCTCCTGTATATAATTACATATGTACAGATGGTATAAGTTATACATCGTCTTGTATATTGTAATATGGACCATGCTGATATAACCTGGGTATCTCCTGTATATGATTATATATGTACAGCTGGTAAAAGTTATACATCTTCTAGTATATAATGATATGGACCATGCTGGTATAACCTGGGTATCTCCTGTATATAATTATATATGTACAGCTGGTATAAGTTATGCATCTTCTTGTATATAGTGAAATGGACCATGTTGGTATAACCTGGGTTTTATTACCCTAGGTCAGGGTCTCTCAACTCCGGTCCTCGGGACCCACCTACCAGTCATGTTTTCAGGATTTCCTTAGTATTGAGCAAGTGATATAATTAGTGCCCATGCATCAGGACTTACCACGTATTCATTCTGTGGAATATTCTCAAATCCTGACCGGTAGGTGGGTCCCGAGGACTGGAGTTGAGAAACCCTGCCCTAGGTATATTTGGAAGAGACAGGTAAAGCAATTAATACTAAATTGATCATTTAATCACACAACAAAGGTGATCCAAGAAACCTGACACCGAGCAATGACGCCTTGTATTTTTTCTTTCTTCTAGGTAAAGAAGAGACAGGAATTGGTTTTGTGTCTTGAAAACACACACTCGTTCTAAGCTGTATACAGAGAGAGCTTGTCGGTCCCTCAGCATGAGGATGTACTAATATGGCGCCAGGTGAGGTGTATATTATCCTGATAGTTAGAGCGCTCTGCCAGACTGCAGCAGCCCTCTACATACAGTGCCTTGCAAAAGTATTCACCACCCCCCCTGACTTTTTTCGTATTTTGTTACATTACAGCATTAAGTTCAATGTTTTGTTAATGTGAATTTAATGTGATGGAGCAGAACACAATAGTCTAAGTTGATGAAGTGAAATGAGAAAAATATATAAATAAAATTATTGTTTAAAGAAAACAGAAAATTGGCATGTGTGTATGTATTCACCCCCTTTGTTAGGAAGCCCATAAAAGCTCTGGTGCCACCAATTACCTTCAGAAGTCACATAATTAGTGAAATGATGTCACCTGTGTGCAAACTAAGTGTCACATGATCTGTCATTACATATAAACACCAGAGGCTGCAACACCTAAACAAGAGGCATCACTAACCAAACACTGCCATGAAGACCAAGGAACTCTCCAGACAAGTAAGGGACAATGTTGTTGAGAAGTACAAGTCAGGGTTAGGTTATGAAAAAAATATCAAAATCTTTGATGATCCCCAGGAGCACCATCAAATCTATCATAACCAAATATGATGGCACAACAGCAAACCTGCCAAGAGACGTCCACCCACCAAAACTCACGGACCGGGCAAGGAGGACATTAATCAGAGGGGCAGCACAGAGACTTAAGGTAACCCTGGAGGAGCTGCACAGTTCCACAGCAGAGACTGGAGTATCTGTACATAGGACAACAATAAGCGTACGCTCCATAGAGTTGGGCTTTATGGCAGAGTGACCTGAAGAAAGCCATTACTTTCAGCAAAAAACAAAAAGGCACGTTGTGAGTTTGCGAAAAGGCATGTGGGAGACTCCCAAAATGTATGGAGGAAGGTGCTCTGGTCTGATGAGACTAAAATTTTACTTTTTGGCCATCAAACGAAACGCTATGTCTGGTGAAAACTCAACACATCACATCCCCCAAAGAACACCATCCCCACAGTGAAACATGGTGGTGGCAGCGTCATGCTGTGGGGATGTTTTTCAGCAGCCGGGACTGGGAAACTGGCCAGAGTTGAGGGAAAGATGGATGGTGCTAAATACAGGGATATTCTTGATCAAAACCTGCACCACTCTGCATGATTTGAGGCTAGGACGGAGGTTCACCTTCCAGCAGGACAATGACCCCAAACACTCTGCTAAAGCAACACTTGGCTGGTTTAAGGGGAAACATGTAAATGTGTTGGAATGGCCGAGTCACAGCCCAGATCTCAATCCAATAGAAAATCTGTGGTCAGACTTAAAGATTGCTTCAAAGATGTGGGCATGTTCTGTAAATTACATGATGCAAATCCTCAAACAATCCATGTTAATTCCAGGTTGTGAGGCACCAAAATATGAAAAAAGTCAAGGGGGGGGGGGGGGTGAATACTTTTGCAAGGCACTGTATAATTATTGCTGTGATTATCTGTATCAACAGCTTCTGTGTAGGGCCTAGTGCTTGGATTCCTCTGTGTTTCTATGCAGCTCTTGTTCTCCTTTTTGGGTTGGAGGTTTTGTCTTCAGGTTTCTTAGACCCCGGTCTGACCACTTGAATACTTAATTACTCTTTCTTTTTCCTGCAGAAAGGGTTTTGGATCTCAACAATGTCAGCAAGTCCAACGAGCCAAGATTTTAACTTAATGCTTGACGCACCATAGAGACGTTAATCTGTCCGGCTCTGGTCCAGTAACTTCGCAGGACGCAGCCTGCCTCACTGTTTAGCGGGTGTATACTCTCACTGTCCTTGAAGGCCATTACAGTGCGTTTAGATATCTTTCTGATCCTCTTTCATCTGGTCGCACTAACCTCATTGCCTCTGCTTCTTAAAGAGGTTTGTCACAAAACATGTTCTACATTTTCCAAACCAGCACCTAGATCTGAACACTTATGTAATTGAAAATGTACTATAGCCACTGAGTTATTCAATAAAATGCATCTTTATAGTGCCACCTTCTGTTTGTTCTTTTCCTTATTTTTGTCCATCTAACTGAGCTGGTCGAACGTGCTCAGTTTAATTCTTGAACTGTTGCCAGCCATATTTTATGTTAGAAGCTGGTGCAGTTACAAGGAGAGAGCTGCCATGCTGAAGATAATCTAGCAGAGAAAATGAAGCAATGAATGGGGAGATCTCTGGACCCATGTGAGGTACAGGGCTGGTTCATGCTTTGTTAGAAAGAGGTTGGGGGGGAACTAACTCTCCTTAGGGGGAGAGCACCTTAATCAGTATAAGGAGACTTATAGTCCATACATGCTCCTCTGGAATTCTGGGAGGGAAGGGATGCAAATGAGCTCTTAACAAGCTCTGCCTCTAATGCCACCAGATGTAAGGCAGCTATCCTATAAGTCAATGTACAGCTTTTAAGAGCTGGGGTCAGCCATTGTTGGCTGGAGCTGACATACTACACTTTCCACAACAGGCTTGCTTCTATAGCTTGCCCCAGGTGCACCAGGGCCTAGACCGACTAAAAGATCAGCCCATTGTGTCAGGCACAGGTTGTTTTACACATCAATCTAGTGTGTATGTGGACTTTATTTTAAGGCCCTTTGTTTTGGCATTGCCATCATACGTCCGCAACTCTATGGACATCCTTAAAAAGTTGGATGTTCTCCAGGTGGCCGCGGGTGTAATGTTGGCAAGGCTCGACGTCGAGGCCCTATATAGCTCTATACCTCACCAACCGGGCTGTCATGCTGTGGGTCAATTCCTGCAGGAACAGGGGAACCAGTTTCGGGCACATAATGCATATATGGTCTGACTACTAAGTTTTATTCTTGAGCACATCTTCATATTCGACTGCCGGGTGTACCATCAGACGAGGGGCGTGGCGATGGTGAGCCCCTGTGCCCCGTCCTATGCCAACTTCTACCTAGGTTTGTGGGAGAGAGATGTTGTTTTTGGAGAAGTAATGGCGATGTGGGCATCCTGCTCTGGGCCCGTTTCATTGATGATGTTCTCATCTTACGGAACAGGTCACAGGAGGACTTCCACAATTTCGTGCCCGCTCTCGAAGACAACACCATGGGGCTTTTCTTTACCTCGGAAATAGACCCCTTCCGCATCACCTTTTTGGACCTAAGCATCACACGTGGTGCAGATGGTAATATCAGTACCAACTTGTTTTGTAAAGAAACGGTCACAAATAGTCTCCTGCATTGGGACAGCTGTCACCCCCATCCATTAAAGAGGGGAATACCAAAAGGTCAATACCATTGCGTGCGCAGGAGCTGTTCCAATCTCTTGGCCTTCAAGAAGGCAGCGGTAGATCTAAAGCAGAGGTTCCAGCAGCGTTGTTACCCTGAAGCAGTACTTAGGGATGCAAACCACTATTCCCTGGGAGTGAATCGGGTATCCTTACTCAATCCACGAGTCAGAACCAATGCGGATGACAAAATCCAGATTGTGGATATTTATATGGCACACCGGGAGGTCAGGGACATTTTGACCAGATACTGGGGTATCTTGAAACTGGACCCCGATGTTGGTCATTTAGTGGGGTCTACTTCCACTATTACATTCCAACGGGGACGCAGTCTAAAGGATAGGTTTACTCACAGTTTCTATAAAAAACCGCAATTAGTGACGTGGCTTAAATCCGGGGCAAGGGTAACTTTCCGTTGTGGGAATTGCATTGCCTGCGGAGTAATTAGAACGGGTAATTCTTTCTCCAGTATGGTAACCAGTTGTTCATATACCATTAGAGCATTTATTAATTGCTGGACGGTGGGGGTCGTCTACTTGGCCGCATGTCGTTCTGGCATGCAATATGTGGGCAAAACCAAGTGTGGGTGAACACTTGAATGACATCCGGAACAAATCTGACATTCCTATAGCTAGACATGTGGAGTTGAAACATCCGGGGGAACTCAAGCCTATGATGTTCCAGGGTATCGAATCCATCCATATGTCCTCGCGAGGCAGTGACATCGACACCAAATTACTGCAAACGGAAGTGCAGTGGACATTCAGGCTTCAGACGCTCCGCCCGAAGGGATTGAACGAATATTTATCGTTCACATCGTTCTTGTAATCTGCCCACATATTTCGAGCTTAGGTAAACCCCTTGGCCAACTTAATTACCACATGACCTAGGCATATTGTGGTGATCCTTGTATTAGTAGCATCAGGGTGCCGATTAATGTGGACAATAATCTAATTATCCATATAAACCTAGTGATTTCAATGTTGAGGTTTCGCTGTGGGCTATGTGGTGTGTGACTCCTTTGATCTTCTATACACTGCCAATGAGGTATGCGGAGCGGGGGGAAGGTGAGTGGCACCTTCTGGTTGTCCTCTCCGCCCTCCTCCTTCTGATTGGATACCAGCCCGACCAGCCCTGTGTAGGTGGGGACTTGTTATTTTATGTGAGCTGCGCAGGCGGCCGTGCACCGCCATACTAGTGCCGGAGGCTCCACACCAACAGCGTGTGTGTATCCTCTTATTATCCTCTGTGTATGCTTCTGTTCAGCTCCTGATGATGCAAATATAAGCAGAAACGCGTAGAGCTAGGGAACAGGCAGGGTGATCGTGCTGTGAACGGGCATGGGTAAAGCCTATAGGAGCAACTATCTGATAAGTGAGAGGGATACCGTTCCTTTTTTACAATGTAGTATGTCAGCTCCAGCAAACAATGGCTGACCCCAACCTATCCTTACACAGCTGTAGCTTTTAGAAATTAGGGGAACCACCCACTAATTGACCACTATTGGGGTTGAGGGAGGGCTCCACGTGTGATTGACCCGCATGGTGGACTAGTGGGGGCTATTTTTGGTTCCCCATACCTCCTGTACCTCCTCACCATGGTCACACTTATGTGTGTGGGCGGTCTTTATGTCTACTCACCGTTTGAGTGATGTAGTTGATGTGGAGGTGGCAGCTCTCCTGCCTTTACATCAGTACTTTTTATTTTGTGTTTTGTTCCTACCTACTTTTAATTTTATTTCAATAAAGAATTATTATTTTGTTTTAAGCGTTACCCCACACTAGCAGTGAATTTCTTAAGATTTCAAATAAGCCAGTATAGATGAAGAGAACCTGTACACACGCATCCCTATTGATGTCAAACACCATCTTTTATCTAGTGGTAAGGAAACTAAAGATGTGGATTACCTATGTGAATTATTGTTTGTTTTACAGCACAATTCCTTTCAGTTTGAGAGCAGGTGGTACAGAGATGGGGGCATCCGCGGTCCCCACTTTTGCCAACCTCTTTCTGGCGATACTTAAAAAATCCATGGTCTGCACTGCTGATAATCCGTATATTCAACCCATCCACAAATCTACGTTATATCAATGACGTGTTCATCGTGTGTTTACTAGTGATGAGCGGGATAGGCAATATTCGCCATAAATTAGCAAATTTGAGAATTCGCGATCTCCAGTCATTATTTACTTGTTAGCAGAAATCAGCAATGTAAATTCACGATTAGAATATTCAATATCAACACTAAAGGGTAGACAACTTTCCTATTAGTTGCTAGGGATTTTGCTAAGTGCTGATATTCATGACAAATTCGCGATTAGAATATTCGCAATCAACACTATTCGCGAATACCAATATATAGCACTAAATATAAATTCGCAAATTCTCAAAGTGACGATATTTGTGATTAAAATTCACGATTCGAATATTCACGCTCAACTCTAGTGTTTACGCACAATGGAGGATTTGGTTTCCTTATTGACTACTTGAATAGCAATGTGAAATCAAGGTGTAGGGCGAGCACTCAACACTTGGACCAAACAGATAGCAATATGATAAAATTTAATTAAATCACAATGGTATAACACGTGAACATATACCTTAAATCTACAATTAGCATATAAAAACAGAATTAAAATAAAAACTGCAGATGGAATGCATTGATAGTACTCAATAGAATGGCCACAGTTCAGGATAATGGTGGTGTCAGTCCCTTATGTAGACAACATGAGAATGGCGTGTATCTGGATTATGGCACTTCAATATCCAGGGTACACTGGGAGATATGAAGTGTTGCGGGTTATGAGGACAAATCCAGTGTTAATAGTGTCCAGTGTTAGAACGGCTGAACCCTACAGCTCCTACTCATGTGAGTAGGCGTGTCCCAATGTCCTTGGTTACAAGTAATACATAGTATACAGTCACCTTGCTCAGTCAAAATGACATACCCGTCCCATAGGATTCACAGATGGAATTGTCCTACCTCCGTTAGTGTGGCTCGTCGGTGCCTCTACAGACGTGAGCGGGAGGTGGGCAAAAGGTGAGCGGTGTGGGACGCTGTCGGCGTCTAGCTCCTGGCTCCTGTGGATTACTGATCTCAAATCTCGCGGGATTTCGGACGTAGTCTGTCTCCGGGCAGTGAAGAGCGGTAATTGATGAATTCTCAGCTTTCTCTTCACTACGTCCGAAATCCCGCGAGATTTGAGATCAGTAATCCACAGGAGCCAGGAGCTAGACGCCGACAGCGTCCCACGCCGCTCACCTTTTGCCCACCTCCCGCTCACCTCCCGCTCACGTCTGTAGAGGCACCGACGAGCCACACTAACGGAGGTAGGACAATTCCATCTGTGAATCCTATGGGACGGGTATGTCATTTTGACTGAGCAAGGTGACTGTATACTATGTATTACTTGTAACCAAGGACATTGGGACACGCCTACTCACATGAGTAGGAGCTGTAGGGTTCAGCCGTTCTAACACTGGACACTATTAACACTGGATTTGTCCTCATAACCCGCAACACTTCATATCTCCCAGTGTACCCTGGATATTGAAGTGCCATAATCCAGATACACGCCATTCTCATGTTGTCTACATAAGGGACTGACACCACCATTATCCTGAACTGTGGCCATTCTATTGAGTACTATCAATGCATTCCATCTGCAGTTTTTATTTTAATTCTGTTTTTATATGCTAATTGTAGATTTAAGGTATATGTTCACGTGTTATACCATTGTGATTTAATTAAATTTTATCATATTGCTATCTGTTTGGTCCAAGTGTTGAGTGCTCGCCCTACACTTTGATTTCTTTTTGCCATATATTACTAGAGGAAGGGTGTTCCTCTTACTGGGCTAGCAGCACCTTTATCCAGAACCCCGTCTGGAGTGAGCCACCTTTCTTGAGTATTTGAATAGCAATGTGATTAATATCAATATGGGGGCAACATTTTAAAGAAGACCTTTCATCAGAATCAAGTATGTAAACTGAATATACAGACGTGTAGAGCGCCGCTCTATTATCCCCGGGCGCCGCTCCGTTCTCCGGTTATAGCCTCCGGTATAGTCATAGTTAGGCTCCACCCACTTGAGCATGCCGGCGTCTCTTTCTCCTATGCTGTAGCGCTGGCCAATCGCAGCGCACAGCTCATAGCCTGGCTAAGAGCTGAGCGCTGTTCCGCTCAGTACTTTTAGTCTGGCCGCCTCTCGGCGTGTGCTGCCGCCGGAACTCCGCTCCGCCCCCATTATAGTCAATGGGGACGGAGCGGCAGTCCGGGGGCACACGTGAACTAGTGGCAGGACGGATATGACAGGCTGTTCACCCGCCGATACAGCCTGACGGAGTCCCCTGCCGCTAGTGTGAAACTAGCCTAATCTATTGTTTCTGAAATGGGGGTAAAATAAAAAAAAACATACTCATCTCATCCATTTGCTTGCGAAGAAACCGTGCAAAATCTTGCACGCAGTGACGTGTGACTTAACCATGTCAGTGTGCTGGCCGGATGCAGTGACATCATCAGTGATTTTGTGCGGTTTCTTCAATCGAGATTTCCACAGCGGCCTCTCCACAAGCAAATGGATAAGGTAAGTATGTGTTAGGCCTGGGCCTTCTGCCATACCTCCTGTTGTGTCACCTGTCATCTCTCCAGCATCTTCTGCCTCGCTGCTGTCTCCTCCAGATGTGGCAGGCATGTGCCTGACAGATGTGTCCTCTGGCCACACTGCCTCCCATAGGGGTGCGCACCCGCTGCTTCCTGTCATTTATGCTTCCAAGGGCGCATGCTTCCTGCCTCCCAGCAGGTTAAATAGCAGCTTCCTCTTCCAGGAAGTTGCCTGAGCATTTAGTTACAGTAATAGCAAAGTTGTTCTGTTCTGATCTCCAGTGTTTGACCATTTGCCTGCTGCCTGCATCGACTACTGGACCTGTCTGATCCTGAGCCTGTCTGATCCTCTGTATCACGCTAATACACTGCCTGTCCAAAAAAAAAGTTGCCACCAAAAAAAAGCCTTTAGCTTGCATTGATGATGGTAGAGTCTGACTGCTGCGCAAAGCCTTCTCCAGCACATCCCAAAGATTCTCAAAGGGGTTAAGGTTTGGACTCTGTGGTGGCCAATCCATGTGTGAAAATGATGTCTCATGCTCCCTGAACCACTCTTTCACAATTTGAGCCTGATGAACCCTGGCATTGTCATCTTGGAATATGCCCGTGCCATCAGGGAAGAACAAATCCATTGATGGAATAACCTGGTCATTCAGTATGTTCAGGTAGTCCGCGGACCTCATTCTTGGAGCACATACTGTTGCTGAACCTAGACCTGACCAACTGCAGCAACCCCAGATCATAGCACTGCCCCCCACAGGCTTGTACAGTAGGCACTAGGCATGATGGGTGCATCACTTCATCTGCCTCTCTTCTTACCCTGATGTGCCCATCACTATAGAACAGGGTAAATCTGGACTCATCAGACCACATGATCTTCTTCCATTGCTCCAGAGTCCAATCTTGATGCTCCCTAGCAAATTGAAACCTTTTTTTCTGGTTTGCCTCACTGATTAGTGGTTTTCTTACGGCTACACAGCTGTTCAGTCCCAATCCCTTGAGTTCCCTTCGCATTGTGAGTGTGGAAATGCTCTTACTTTCACTATTAAACATAGCCCTGAGTTCTACTGTTGTTTTTCCTCGATTTGATTTCACCAAACGTTTAAGTGATCGCCGATCACGATCATTCAGGATTTTGTTCCCGCCATATTTCTTCCTCGAATACGATGGGTCCCCACTATCCTTCCAGTTTTTAATAATGCGTTGGACAGTTCTTAACCCAATTTTAGTAGTTTCTGCAATCTCCTTAGATGTTTTCTCTGCTTGATGCATCCAATGATTTGACCCTTCTCAAACAGACCAACATCTTTTCCATGACCACGAGATGTGTCTTTCGCCATGGTTGTTTAAGAAATTAGAAGCAACTCATTGCACCAGTCGGGGTCAAATAACTTATTGCCAGCTGAAAGATAATCGCCCATTTAGTAATTACCCAATAGGAGGCTCATGACTATTTGCTTAGTTAAATCAAGGTAGCGACTTTTTTTTTGGGCAGGCAGTGTATCTGATACCAGCTTGTCTCTGAACATCTGCCTCTGACAATCATCATCATCAGCTGCTGCCTTTACTCCAGTCTTCTCTACAATACCACCTATCACCACAATGTCTGCTATTGGACTCAGTTCACACGAACTGCGGTCCTTACTGCAACTTGAGCTATTGGAGCGTTACCTGTTGTCTGACTCTCTTGCTACGTTCTGTCCTGTCTCCTGTGAGAGTGCTGAATAACACCCTAGGGGTTAGTGGCTGCCATTCCTTGGTTGACACAGAGAATCCACACTCTCTGGTTTGACCAGTGAGTCCCACCCACTGGTCGTAACAGTATGTATTTTTTTTTAACCCTGATTAACCCCTGATCGGCCTCAATTTTGATGTCAGATGCTGCGATCAGCGATGAACATAGCATCTGAGAGGTTCAATAATAGGGGGCGGCACGATCACCATTTCCCGTCATTGCACCTGCTACAAACAATGGAATGCGTTTTATGACTAATCAAATTTCTTTGTGAAATTCGGCTCATCTCTAGTTATCGCTGATCTCTAGTTATCACCCTGGGCACTTTAAACCGAATCTTCCGTACGGCGGATTAATAACAATGATGATTCTTTCGAAACACAGGCTAAAGGATTATCTGAGCGTCTATTTAGAAGAGGAAATCCTCCTACTTTAATTGAGTCCTCCTTGGATCGGGCAAGATACTTAGATTGCAACACATTGGTCTCTAGATGAGAGGATACAGCACACACTGGGGAACAAAAGAGGAGATTTACCTTCTCCTTTAGGCCTCTTGCACACGACCGTATGCCCTCCGAGACATCCGGTCCGTGAGCGGGACATATGTCCCGGAGCGGCATTGATCGTGCGCACGGGAGTACACAGCATCATAGATTACAATGATGCTGTGCACGTCAGGCCGCCCGCGGGGCTATTGTCCCGCACTCATATGATCTTATGAGTGCGGGACAACAGCCCCGCCGGCAACCCGACGTTCACAGCATCATTGTAATCTATGATGCTGTGTACTCCCGTGCGCACGATCAATGCCGCTCCGGGACATATGTCCCGCTCACGGACCGGATGTCTCGGAGGGCATACGGTCGTGTGCAAGAGGCCTAAGGCTACTTTCACACTTGCGGCAGAGAGATCCGGCAAGCAGTTCCGTCGCCGGAACTGCCTGCCGGATCAGGCAAAATGTATGCTAACTGATGGCATTAGTAAGACTGATCAGGATCCTGATCAGTCTTAAAAATGCCTGATCAGTCGAAAAAATGCATTGAAATGCCGGATCCGTCTTTCCGGTGTCATCCGGCAAAAACGGATCCGGCATTTATTTTTTCACCTTTTTTTCAGTCTGCGCATGCGCATACCGGAAGGACGGATCCGGCATTCCGGTACTCTGAATGCCGGATCCGGCACTAATCTGATTCAAAACGACTGAACTGAAGACATCCTGATGCAAACTGAACGGATTACTCTTCATTCAGAATGCATGGGGACATACCTGATCAGTTCTTTTCCGGTATAGAGCCCCTGTGACGGAACTCTATGCCGGAAAAGAAAAACGCAAGTGTGAAAGTACCCTTACTTATAGCCCAGTATCAGAAGTGCTAAAACCTGTGACCAGCAAAAGTATGGACAGTCCTAACCAGGAAGCCTCAGGAAACTAAGCTGTAAATCACACAGGTGAGAAAACTTTGAGCAGATCCTATGCAAGCACCTCCATACATACACGGGCAAGTAGCTTACCCAAATCCAGCACTCAAAGGAATAAAACAGATTCCTGAGGAGAGGAGCAGCCACACAACCATGAACCGTTGGCAGGGCAATAGAGGTGGAGTAGATAGAGTCGTGTATTGTCACCAATCCAAAGCATGAGGTGGTGGAATAAATTTCCATGTGTACAAGCTGCCATGCAAAATATATAATTATGTTCCGAATACCGTCTTTTAGTAGATGGCGGCATGTCAACTTGACTATTTCACAGCACTGCGTTCACTAGAGCGGGGGCGATCAGGTCTTGCTGTGTTCAACTCTTCACTGTACGTTACATGTTGGCTTTGTTTTGCGTGTTGTTCTGTGGGAAGAATAATTATGGTATCTTTTTGATGCTTTTTATGCATCATTTTAACAGAAAGTTTTATTATACTGATTGTTGCATTTTGTTTTGCCCTTTTAAGGATAGGGCAACTGGACTTGTATGTTGTTTTCTTGAAGACATTTCGCTAGTCATCCTACTGACTTTCTCAATTATTTTCGTTTGTACAATAAATCTCCGACATTAAATACTGGTGACTCGTGCTTCAGTCATTTGCATGACTGAAGCTGTTAGGTGTCATTATTAAACTGCCTCAGAAGAGGTGTTACAACCCTCTTTTTTGCCCTGATCATAAGTTTTCCAAAAATTAGCAGGCAGACCCACTTATAGCCAGCCCAGCACATTTATTATAATCTACACCAAGTAGATTACAACTGAAATTTACAGTCTCAACTGTACCTTGCTGGCATTATTTTTCAGTTCTGGTGCACAGACCTGCAAAGCTGCCCCACAATTATTAAGAAACATACTCCTTTTATTAATTGTGGTGCATCTGATGCCAGCAGGGGACAGAATAAAATACCAGTTTTAATAAATGACCTCCATTAATTTGTAGTCCTGCAGGCCCAACCCACTGGTTTCCAAAAACAGATGCCACCATCTTCTGCATTACTCATAGACCACACATACAGTACAGACCAAAAGTTTGGACACACCTTCTCATTCAAAGAGTTTTCTTTATTTTCATGACTATGAAGGCATCAAAACTATGAATTAACACATGTGGAATTATATACATAAATGGTCTTCCAACAGTCTTGAAGGAGTTCCCAGAGATGCTTAGCACTTATTGGCCCTTTTGCCTTCACTCTGCGGTCCAGCTCACCCCAAACCATCTCGATTGGGTTCAGGTCATCTGGCGCAGCACCCCATCACTCTCCTTCATGGTCAAATAGCCCTTACTTTCAAAGTTTTCCCAATTTTTCGGCTGAGTGACTGACCTTCATTTCTTAAAGTAATGATGGCCACTCGTTTTTCTTTACTTAGCTGCTTTTTTCTTGCCATAATACCAATTCTAACAGTCTATTCAGTAGGACTATCAGCTGTGTATCCACCTGACTTCTCCTCAACGCAACTGATGGTCCCAACCCCATTTATAAGGCAAGAAATCCCACTTATTAAACCTGACAGGGCACACCTGTGAAGTGAAAACCATTTCAGGGGTCTACCTCTTGAAGCTCATCAAGAGAATGCCAAGAGTGTGCAAAGCAGCAATCAAAGCAAAAGGTGGCTACTTTGAAGAACCTAGAATATGACATATGTTTAGTTGTTTCACACTTGTTTGTTATGTATATAATTCCACATGTGTTAATTCATAGTTTTGATGCCTTCAGTGTGAATCTACAATTTTCATAGTCATGAAAATAAAGAAAACTCTTTGAATGAGAAGGTGTGCCCAAACTTTTGGTCTGTACATTATGTGAAATACCCTATATGGGTGAGTTCATGGGCAGATGTGTAATTTTAAAGTTCTGAGCCATAATGCAAAGACTATAACAGCCCCCCTACCATGTGCCATTTATCATATTGGTGTCCTCTTGTGATAGAGGAGCCTGTGGGCCCATCAGGTACTAGGGCCCAGGTGATAATTCCACCCCTGCACCCCTATAGCTGTGCCTTTCTCTGGCCTTACCATAGTATAACACCTTATTTATCCAGGTTCTGGAAATGTATGGAAGCCCTACTAGTGACTGCATTCATTCATTTCATTGGGGAGAATGGGGACTGCCACGTGGCTGTGTCCACCTTATGGTTGATGTGTCTTCTTTTTCTTTTGTACTGAGGCAAGTTGGCATACAATGCAGAGCGGTACAGTTATGGGAGACTAATATGGAGATAGGAGGAGAAGAAGAGGATGAAAATGCCAATGGAGAGTTTCTGCATATCATTATACCAGGTGACCAGTTAGTACATAATAGGTCACTAACGGAAAAAGCTGATTTCTTGTTCCTACTTCCCATCCAGTTCATACATACCTCATGTTCAGAGGTGCAACTTGAAGCTCCTGGGCCCCAATGCAAAATCAGTAACATGCCCCAGCCTATCATGTGCCATTTATAATACTGGTGTCTTCTTATGTGGCAGAGGATCCAAGGCCAAGATGCAACTGCAGCCCTGCTAATTTTTCACCCCTTTCTCCAAGAAAATTAATTTTTACCCCAACCTTAAAATCCCTAATGGAGGATACTTTGCCAGACAAAATGGTGGATTGGTTTCCAACAAAAAGGAACTATAATTCTGACAACACAGATCTCAGGACCTTTACATGCTGTGTTATTACTAAAGATGAATTGACTTGACCTTCTATGAAGAGATTTTTCTCAGATCGATCATCAGAGATCTGTAATGTCAACCTTACACCTTACTGGTACAATGTATACTGTGTGGGTGGGACCTGCCTGAGTCTGGTCTGAGGGAGAACCACTGGGGAGCTTACAGCACATTCATTTCCCAGGTCCACAGTGAAGACCTAAATATGCTCTTTGTCAGGGCTCATAGGTGAAAATGAGAAAAGATCGGAATTTACAAACTTTTTAGCACTATTTATATCGAGGTTAATTATGAGTGAGCAATCCAGACCAGACCCCCAAAAGAATGAGACCACAAACCTCTGCTTTCTATATCCTCTTCCCTTTCTATCCCCCCACCCTGCCTTTTCTCTTCCTTCCTCCTCATCCATCTCCTTGCACTCTCTCTCCTTTATCCTTTATCTCCTCCTTCTTCTTTCTTCCTCTTTCCTCTATTCCTGCGTGTGCAAAGTTAGAGGATAGAGGGATAGACAGAAAAAAGGGAGAAGAAAGAGAGAAGGGAGAGAGTAAAGGAACAAAGATAAGAAAGGTGGAAAGAGAAAAAGAATGAATCTGGAGCTTCTTGATTTATGCTGAGAAAGAGATGTAACATTGTTAGATTCCTTTGTGTAATATGGAATAAATAAATGTAGAAAAAAAGTAGTGCCACAATTTCTGTTATAGTCAGACCACAAACCAGCCATCAGATGCAACGCCTTGAAGCTGGCCATCTGTAAAGTCCAACAGGAAGGCAACATGATGTCAGAGGGAGCAGAAGGACAAAAATAATGATAATAAAATAATTCCAACTGAAATTTTGTAGGGTCATTTGCTCTTCCCTATCTCCAGTGCCATCTTCATCAGGGGTAGGTGGCTTTGTATGGTTTTCGTAAGAGATGACGTGGTAAACATAGCTTACCGCCACCCAGCGTTCCAGGTCTCGCAGAAACCATGGATCACCACCTCATCCAATCAGGACCGCAGCCAGTTGTAAAGAAATCTTCACAGTTGACCAATCAGAATGGCCTTTTTTGCCACGTTGGGATGTGGTAGAACATAAAGCAGCAGTGGTTACTGTTAGAGTTGAGCGAACACCTGGATGTTCGGGTTCGAGAAGTTCGGCCGAACTTCCCGGAAATGTTCGGGTTCGGGATCCGAACCCGACCCGAACTTCGTCCCGAACCCGAACCCCATTGAAGTCAATGGGGACCCGAACTTTTGGGCACTAAAAAGGCTGTAAAACAGCCCAGGAAAGAGCTAGAGGGCTGCAAAAGGCAGCAACATGTAGGTAAATCCCCTGCAAACAAATGTGGATAGGGAAATGAATTAAAATTAAAATTAAAAAAATAAAAATGAACCAATATCAATTGGACAGAGGTCCCATAGCAGAGAATCTGGCTTCACGTCAGCAGAGAATCAGTCTCTTCATGCCATAGCAAAGAATCTGGCTTCATGTCAGCAGAGAATCAGTCTCTTCATGCCATAGCAGAGAATCTGGCTTCATGTCAGCGCAGAATCAGTCTTCATGTCATAGCAGAGAATCAGGCTTCACGTCACCCACCACTGGAACAGGCCACTGTCACACATTTAGGCCCCGGCACCCAGACAGAGGAGAGCGGTCCCGTAACAGAGAATCTGGCCTTATGTCAGCTCAGAATCTGTCTTCATGTCATAGCAGAGAATCAAGCTTCACGTCACCCACCACTGGAACAGGCCACTGTCACACATTTAGGCCCCGGCACCCAGACAGAGGAGAGAGGTCCTGTAACAGAGAATCTGGCCTTATGTCAGCACAGAATCTGTCTTCATGTCATAGCAGAGAATCAGGCATCACGTCACCCACCACTGGAACAGGCCACTGTCACACATTTAGGCCCAGGCACCCAGGCAGAGGAGAGAGGTCCCGTAACAGAGAATCTGGCCTTATGTCAGCACAGAATCTGTCTTAATGTCATAGCAGAGAATCAGGCTTCACGTCACCCACCACTGGAACAGGCCACTGTCACACATTTAGGCCCAGGCACCCAGGCAGAGGAGAGAGGTCCCGTAACAGAGAATCTGGCCTTATGTCAGCGCAGAATCTGTCTTCATGTCATAGCAGAGAATCAGGCATCACGTCACCCACCACTGGAACAGGCCACTGTCACACATTTAGGCCCAGGCACCCAGGCAGAGGAGAGAGGTCCCGTAACAGAGAATCTGGCCTTATGTCAGCACAGAATCTGTCTTAATGTCATAGCAGAGAATCAGGCTTCACGTCACCCACCACTGGAACAGGCCACTGTCACACATTTAGGCCCAGGCACCCAGGCAGAGGAGAGAGGTCCCGTAACAGAGAATCTGGCCTTATGTCAGCGCAGAATCTGTATTCATGTCATAGCAGAGAATCAGGCTTCACGTCACCCACCACTGGAACAGGCCACTGTCACACATTTAGGCCCCGGCACCCAGACAGAGGAGAGCGGTCCCGTAACAGAGAATCTGGCCTTATGTCAGCGCAGAATCTTTCTTCATGTCATAGCAGAGAATCAAGCTTCACGTCACCCACCACTGGAACAGGCCACTGTCACACATTTAGGCCCCGGCACCCAGACAGAGGAGAGAGGTCCTGTAACAGAGAATCTGGCCTTATGTCAGCACAGAATCTGTCTTCATGTCATAGCAGAGAATCAGGCATCACGTCACCCACCACTGGAACAGGCCACTGTCACACATTTAGGCCCAGGCACCCAGGCAGAGGAGAGAGGTCCCGTAACAGAGAATCTGGCCTTATGTCAGCACAGAATCTGTCTTAATGTCATAGCAGAGAATCAGGATTCACGTCACCCACCACTGGAACAGGCCACTGTCACACATTTAGGCCCCGGCACCCAGACAGAGGAGAGGTTCATTCAACTTTGGGTTGCCCCACAATATAATGGTAAAATGAAATTAAAAATAGTATTGAATGAGGAAGTGCCCTGGAGTAGAATAATATATTGTTAAGGGGAGGTAGTTAATATCTAATCTGCACAAGGGATGGACAGGTCCTGTGGGATCCATGCCTGGTTCATTTTTATGAACGTCAGCTTGTCCACATTGGCTGTAGACAGGCGGCTGCGTTTGTCTGTAATGACGCCCCCTGCCGTGCTGAATACACGTTCAGACAAAACGCTGGCCGCCGGGCAGGCCAGCACCTCCAAGGCATAAAAGGCTAGTTCTGGCCACGTGGACAATTTGGAGACCCAGAAGTTGAATGGGGCCGAACCATCAGTCAGTACGTAGAGGGGTGTGCACAGGTACTGTTCCACCATGTTAGTGAAATGTTGCCTCCTGCTAACACGTTCCGTATCAGGAGGTGGTGCAGTTAGCTGTGGCGTGGTGACAAAACTTTTCCACATCTCTGCCATGCTAACCCTGCCCTCAGAGGAGCTGGCCGTGACACAGCTGCGTTGGCAACCTCTTGCTCCTCCTCTGCCTTCGCCTTGGGCTTCCACTGGTTCCCCTGTGACATTTGGGAATGCTCTCAGTAGCGCGTCTACCAACGTGCGCTTGTACTCGCGCATCTTCCTATCACGCTCCAGTGTAGGAAGTAAGGTGGGCACATTGTCTTTGTACCGGGGATCCAGCAAGGTGGCAACCCAGTAGTCTGCACACGTTAAAATGTGGGCAACTCTGCTGTCGTTGCGCAGGCACTGCAGCATGTAGTCGCTCATGTGTGCCAGGCTGCCCAGAGGTAAGGACAAGCTGTCCTCTGTGGGAGGCGTATCGTCATCGTCCTGTGTTTCCCCCCAGCCACGCACCAGTGATGGGCCCGAGCTGCTTTGGGTGCCACCCCGCTGTGAACATGCTTCGTCCTCATCCTCCTCCACCTCCTCCTCATCCTCGTCCTCCTCGTCCTCCAGTAGTGGGCCCTGTCTGGCCACATTTGTACCGGGCCTCTGGTGTTGCAAAAAACCTCCCTCTGAGTCACTTTGAAGAGACTGGCCTGAAAGTGCTAAAAATGACCCCTCTTCCTCCTCTTCCTCCTGGGCCACCTCCTCTTCCATCATCGCCCTAAGTGTTTTCTCAAGGAGACATAGAAGTGGTATTGTAACGCTGATAACGGCGTCATCGCCACTGGCCATGTTGGTGGAGTACTCGAAACAGCGCAACAGGGCACACAGGTCTCGCATGGAGGCCCAGTCATTGGTGGTGAAGTGGGTCTGATCCGCAGTGCGACTGACCCGTGCGTGCTGCAGCTGAAACTCCACTATGGCCTGCTGCTGCTCGCACAGTCTGTCCAGCATATGCAAGGTGGAGTTCCACCTGGTGGGCACGTCGCATATGAGGCGGTGAGCGGGAAGGCCGAAGTTACGCTGTAGCGCAGACAGGCGAGCAGCGGCAGGGTGTGAACGCCGGAAGCGCGAACAGACGGCCCACACTTTATGCAGCAGCTCTGACATGTCGGGGTAGTTGCGAATTAACTTCTGCACCACCAAATTCAGCACATGCGCCAGGCAAGGGATGTGCGTCAAACCGGCTAGTCCCAGAGCTGCAACGAGATTTCGCCCATTATCGCACACTACCAGGCCGGGCTTGAGACTCACCGGCAGCAACCACTCGTCGGTCTGTTGTTCTATACCCCGCCACAACTCCTGTGCGGTGTGGGGCCTGTCCCCCAAACATATGAGTTTCAGAATGGCCTGCTGACGTTTACCCCGGGCTGTGCTGAAGGTGTGGTGGTGAAGGTGTGTGGCTGACTGGATGAGCAGGTGGAAGAAGAGGAGGAGGAAGCTGAGTAGTAGGAGAAGGAGACAGGAGGCAAAGAATGTTGCCCTGCGATCCTTGGCGGCGGAAGGACGTGCGCCAAATAGCTCTCCGCCTGGGGCCCAGCCACCACTACATTTACCCAGTGTGCAGTTAGGGAGATATAGCGTCCCTGGCCGTGCTTACTGGTCCACGTATCTGTGGTTAGGTGGACCTTGCCACAGATGGCGTTGCGCAGTGCACACTTGATTTTATCGGACACTTGTTTGTGCAGGGAAGGCACGGCCCTCTTAGAGAAGTAGTGGCGGCTGGGAACAACATACTGTGGGACAGCAAGTGACATGAGCTGTTTGAAGCTGTGTGTGTCCACCAGCCTAAATGACAGCATTTCATAGGCCAGTAGTTTAGAAATGCTGGCATTCAGGGCCAGGGATCGAGGGTGGCTAGGTGAGAATTTACGCTTTCTCTCAAATGTTTGTGAGATGGAGAGCTGAACGCTGCCGTGTGACATGGTTGAGATGCTTGGTGACGCAGGTGGTGGTGTTGGTGGTACATCCCATGTTTGCTGGGCGGCAGGTGCCAACGTTCCTCCAGAGGCGGAGGAAGAGAAAGAGGCCGAGGCGGCGGCAGCAGCAGCAGAAGAGGCCGAGGCGGCAGCAGCAGATGTAGCAGGGGGAGCCTGAGTGACTTCCTTGTTTTTAAGGTGTTTACTCCACTGCAGTTCATGCTTTGCATGCAGGTGCCTGGTCATGCAGGTTGTGCTAAGGTTCAGAACGTTAATGCCTCGCTTCAGGCTCTGATGGCACAGCGTGCAAACCACTCGGGTCTTGTCGTCAGCACATTGTTTGAAGAAGTGCCATGCCAGGGAACTCCTTGAAGCTGCCTTTGGGGTGCTCGGTCCCAGATGGCGGCGGTCAGTAGCAGGCGGAGTCTCTTGGCGGCGGGTGTTCTGATTTTTCCCACTGCTCCCTCTTTTGCTACGCTGTTGGCTCGGTCTCACCACTGCCTCTTCCTCCGAACTGTGAAAGTCAGTGGCACGACCTTCATTCCATGTGGGGTCTAGGACCTCACCGTCCCCTGCATCGTCTTCCACCCAGTCTTGATCCCTGACCTCCTGTTCAGTCTGCACACTGCAGAAAGACGCAGCAGTTGGCACCTGTGTTTCGTCATCATCAGAGACGTGCTGAGGTGGTATTCCCATGTCCTCATCATCAGGAAAAATAAGTGGTTGTGCGTTAGTGCATTCTATCTCTTCCACCCCTGGGGAAGGGCTAGGTGGATGCCCTTGGGAAACCTTGGCAGCAGAGTCTTCAAACAGCATAAGAGACTGCTGCATAACTTGAGGCTCAGACAGTTTCCCTGATATGCATGGAGGTGATGTGACAGACCGATGGGCTTGGTTTTCATGCGCCATCTGTGCGCTTTCTGCAGAAGACTGGGTGGGAGATAATGTGAACGTGCTGGATCCACTGTCGGCCACCCAATTGACTAATGCCTGTACCTGCTCAGGCCTTACCATCCTTAGAACGGCATTGGGCCCCACCAAACATCGCTGTAAATTCTGCTGGCTACTGGGACCTGAGGTAGTTGGTTCACTAGGACGTGTGGCTGTGGCAGAACGGCCACGTCCTCTCCCAGCACCAGAGGGTCCACTAACACCACCACGACCATGTCCACGTCCGCGTCCACGTCCGCGTCCGCGTCCCTTATTAGATGTTTTCCTCATTGTTCCCGTTCACCACAATTTTGAGAATGGCAAATTTGGGAATGCTTTTTCAACCCAGAACAAAAAGTCTGCTTTTACGGTCACTACAAATAACTTGACCAGCTAAAACTGTGCAGATTTGGTTGAATAGAGATGTGAGACCTGTTTTTTTTTTGCGCTGTGTGACAGTTATAGGTTTAATCACAGAATGACACTTCTATCAGCACGCTAGCGTGTGTCTTAGGTTTTTCTGAATGATACTATCAATAACTTCAATGTAAGATTTTCTTTTTGGGATAGATTTCAAGTAGGCCTGAAATACCACAAACTAGTTATTTTCAGAATGGCAAATTTGGGAATGCTTTTTCAACCCAGAACAAAAAGTCTGCTTTGACGGTCACTACAAATAACTTGACCAGCTAAAACTGTGCAGATTTGGTTGAATAGAAATGTCAGGTCTATTTTTTAGGCGCTGGGTGACAGGCTCAACTCGCCCCTGATGTAATATATGGCCAAAAAATAACCAGACTGTTGATGGTTAAATGCACTTCGGTGACACAGGCTCAGCCTGCAGCTGATGTAGTATATGGCCAAAAAATAATCAGACTGTTGATGGTTAAATGCACTTCGGTGACACAGGCTCAGCCTGCAGCTGATGTAGGATATAGCGCAAAATAACCACACTATCGATGGTTAAATACACTTGGTGATAGCTTGTGCTGGCGCACCACAAGTCACAAAATGGCCGCCGATCACCCCAGAAAAAAAGTGATCTAAAAACGCTCTGTGCAGCCTCAAAAAAGTGAGCAAGTCAATAATAGCACTTCAATGATCCACAGCTGCAGATCGATCACAGAATGAAGTCTTTTGGAGGAGTTAATCTGCCTAATCTCGCCCTAACGTCGCAGCTGCAACCTCTCCCTATACTGATCATAGCAGAGTGACGTGCGGCGCTACGTGACTCCAGCTTAAATAGAGGCTGGGTCACATGGTGCACTGGCCAATCACAGCCATGCCAATAGTAGGCAAGGCTGTGATGGCCTCTTGGGGCAAGTAGTATGACGCTTGTTGATTGGCTGCTTTGCAGCCTTTCAAAAAGCGCCAAGAAAGCGCCGAACACCGAACCCGAACCCGGACTTTTACAAAAATGTTCGGGTTCGGGTCCGTGTCACGGACACCCCAAAATTCGGTACGAACCCGAACTATACAGTTCGGGTTCGCTCATCCCTAGTTACTGTGTCAGAGGCAGGTCTGCAGGATCTGGCAACCTAGTATCCCTGGTCCGCAATCAGGCATCGGTCAGCTAATCGAGTTTTCATGCCCTACTGATTTGTGTTGAGTGCCTTTTTGTGAAATTCAATTCTCCAGATGACCTGAAATTCTTCTGTATCCAATGAGAACTTTTTTTTAACTAAACATTTCAACATAATGTGAATTTTCATACATTAGATATATTGTAATTGTCCCCAAGCAATGACCTGGAATCACCGCCACTCAAACCTCTGGACCAATCCTGCAAATCTTATTCTTTACCCTTATAAGGCTTCCTGACTATCCTTCAGATGCCATTGGCTTTTTTTTTCTACAGTGAAAAGTGATATCCAAGTTCTCTTATGTCGTTTAAGTCTATTCTTCTTGGAACAATCAGAAGTTTTCTCATGAACAGCCTCTATTACCCCTAACACCAGGACCTAATTAAAATTTAATGCCAATACCATATTTTTTATTGCAAAAGATTTTGACTCTCTACTTTAGACTTTAAATATGTAATTCCCTGCTTTTCCCATACTCTTGTCAATAATGCTACTGACATACAGTCAACAAAACCTATATATTGACCTATTAGGGCCACACGGAATTATACAATGCCTACATAGACAGTGTATAGCCAGGTTATTAATCTTCAAACAACCGTCTTGTTAGCAAAAGAGTCTTTATTAAATACACATACAGAAAAACATATACAATGGAGTCCCCACCATTCAGTGGGACAGCAATAAATAAAAGAGGGACAAGTGGGATGAGACTAGGTAATTATATGCATAAAGGGTAAGCATAGCAAAAATATCTTCCAACTGGTCACATACAACTTAAGTAGTTAAAATGCTTAATCCAAAATAAGAAAGGAGGAAGAAAAAAAGTACAAAAGGTAATGGGTCTCTACAAGCTGCACAAAAAAATGTGAAATCCAGTCTATCATTGTGGAATCACCAATGATAATATAATGTTTACCAGTTTACAAACAGATGACGAAGCCATTTGGCAAAACGCGTTAGTAAGTGAGGGACACTGGTATGGGGGATTTGGCTATACTCTGATTGTGAACCGTGAAGCTTCCGTTTTGACTTTTCTGGATCTCCTCTACATTAATATTTGTGATTTCACTACAATAGACCGGATATACAACATTATATTATCATTTGTGATTCCACAATGATAGACTGGATTTCAAATTTTTTGTGCAGCTTGTAGAGGAGACCCATTACCTCTTGTACTTTTTTTCTTCCTTCTTTCCTATTTTGGATTAAGTATTTTAGCTATGTAAGTTGTATGTGACCAGTTGGAAGATATTTTTGCTATGCTTACCATTTATACATTTAATTACCTAGTCTCATCCCACTTGTCCCTCTTTTATTTA
This sequence comes from Bufo bufo, assembly GCF_905171765.1. Taxonomy (NCBI): domain Eukaryota; kingdom Metazoa; phylum Chordata; class Amphibia; order Anura; family Bufonidae; genus Bufo; species Bufo bufo. Next base: position 805,045,253 of record NC_053389.1, read on the forward strand.
TTGCTGTCCCACTGAATGGTGGGGACTCCATTGTATATGTTTTTATGTATGTGTATTTAAGAAAGACTCTTTTGCTAACAAGACGGTTGTTTGTAGTTTAATAACCTGTCTATACACTATGTCTATGTAGGTATTGACATACAGTCAGTATAAAAAATACTGCCCTCTAAGTACAAAAAATATATTACTCCTGTAATACCGCCTCCTATGTACAAAAATATAACTACTATAATACTGCCGCCTATTTACAAGAATATAACTACTATAATACTGCTCCTATGTACAAGAATATAACTACTATAATACTGCTCCTATGTACAAGAATATAACTACTATAATACTGCTCCTATGTACAAGAATATAACTACTATAATACTGCCTCCTATGTACAAGAATACAACTACTATAATACTACCTCCTATGTACAAGAATATAACTACTATAATACTGCCACCTATGTACAAGAATATAACTACTATAATACTACCTCCTATGTACAAGAATATAACTACTATAATACTGCCTCCTATGTACAAGAATATAACTACTATAATACTGCTCCTATGTACAAGAATATAACTACTATAATACTGCTCCTATGTACAAGAATATAACTACTATAATACTGCTCCTATGTACAAGAATATAACTACTATAATACCGCTCCTATGTACAAGAATATAACTACTATAATACTGCCTGCTATGTACAAGAATATAACTACTATAATACTGCTCCTATATACAAGAATATAACTACTATAATACTGCTCCTATGTACAAGAATATAACTACTATAATACCGCTCCTATGTACAAGAATATAACTACTATAATACTGCTTCTATGTACAAGAATATAACTACTATAATACTGCTCCTATGTACAAGAATATAACTACTATAATACTGCCTCTATGTACAAGAATATAACTACTATAATACTGCCTCCTATGTACAAGAATATAACTACTATAATACTGCTCCTATGTACAAGAATATAACTACTATAATACTGCTCCTATGTACAAGAATATAACTACTATAATACTGCCTCCTATGTACAAGAATATAACTACTATAATACTGCTTTTATGTACAAGAATATAACTACTATAATACTGCCTCCTATGTACAAGAATATAACTACTATAATACTGCTCCTATGTACAAGAATATAACTACTATAATACTGCTCATATGTACAAGAATATAACTACTATAATACTGCCTCCTATATACAATAATATAACTACTATAATACTGCTCCTATGTACAAGAATATAACTACTATAATACTGCTCCTATGTACAAGAATATAACTACTAGGGGGGGCGGAGTTTGGCCGCTGAGCTGCATGGCTGCTGGTGACTGAGCTCCTCTTCCTAATCGGCACAAACCCCCTTAAATAGCACTTTTCAGAAGCTAAAAATGGGCAAAACGGGGAGAGATCGCCCCAGGGAACCTGTCGACCCACCTGTGAACCGCTCCAAACAGCCTGACATGGAGCAATTTCTGAGGAAAGCTGCCAAGGGCACCGCTGCAGGGACGCCTAAGATGGCGCCGGCTCCCTCACTCCACTCTGATGCGGAAGACTGCTCAGAAGCGGGAAGTATTTCGGATGCTTCCGAATATAAAAACAGACGGCGGGGACCAAATCTTTCAAAAGCGATCCTTCGCGAAGTTATGGATTCTGCTCTGGCTCCCCTGAAGCAGGACTTGGCGGAAATAAAGACCGATCTCCGTTCCATCGGCCAGAGAGTCGCGGCACTGGAAAATTCGCAAGATGCGATTATTCGCTTTAGTGAGGAAACATGCTCTACCCTGGGTGCGCATAAAGATCTCATTAACGATGCCCTCCTGCGAATCGAAGACCAGGAAAATCGCAGCCGCAAACGTAATATTCGCATCCGAGGCATACCTGAAATATTCGCACCGGAAGCGCTCGAAAAAGTCGCGAAAGAAATATTCGCGAATCTTTTGAATCCAGAAAGAGCAGCGAATATTGTTATTGAACGCATACACCGCGCTCTTCGTCCCAAGCCAAAAGCTTCAGATCCTCCGAGAGATGTTATCTGTGGTATCCTCAGCTTTGTGGACACTGCGGCTCTTTTGAAGGCCAGTAGAGAGACAGACCGTCTAGAATATGAAGGCGCGCAGCTGCAGTTCTTTCAAGACCTGGCACCTTCCACGCTGACAAAAAGACGTATTTTGCGTCCACTTTTAGAAGCGCTTAGATCCTCCGGGACCCAGTTTCGCTGGTTGTTCCCCTTTGGCTTGGCCGTCTTCAAAAACGGAAGGCAGATCACCATACGCACACCCCAGGACTTGTCCGGGGCCTGGGTCTCACTGGGTATAGCCCCGATTGAAATCCCGTCCTGGATGCCAGCGGACCAGGGAGACCCTATACCCTCGCCTCCGACTGCAGAAACCTGGTCCCTTGTACCGGCCGGGAAGAAATCCCGTTCCAGCCTGGGTTTTCAAGCCTCCACTGCTGCGGAACGCTCTCCTCATCGCTGAAGCCTTTCTGCTGTGAAAGTTGTCATCTCTTGCCGGCCATAGTTCCGGTGTTCTCCTGAAGATTTCCTCTGTTTTACTGTTCAGGACATGCATCAGGGCCGCCTAGTTTTTTGATAAGGCCTTTCTGGATGTATTCAGGCCTTTGTTCACCTCCCTGTGGACCTTACCTTCCTGAGTTTTATTCACCTCTCCCCTCCCACCCCTTCTGCACAGGGGATTTGTTTGCCAATGTTTCCCTCATTGACTTCCTTGTTACCTGATGGCCTTTTCTTGGCCTATTCCGGCTCTACGAGACCCCCCGCCTGATGGATCCCGGCACCAGTCCGTGATGAGAAAGGATCCTCTGGTTCACAGGCGCTCCGTGGAGCTCTTAAAATTGCATTATGTGATTTTGAATTATTGTTTGCCGTTTTGTCTACCCTTTTTTGCCCTCATGTGTTTCCCCTCTTGTGTCCTCTTTTCCCACTTTAATGTTCTTGCTTGGTTCGCTCAGACCTTAATTGCAATGTGCTTTCCCACTGATTTAAAATGGCTTCTCTTGTAGTCTCATCCCTTAATGTCCGGGGCCTGAACGAGCCGTGCAAAAGATCCCAAGTGATTTCCTTGCTACAGAAAGACAAAGTCTCGATCGCCTTTTTTCAAGAGACACACTTTCGGGCAGGTAAGATTCCCAATCTTCCTTCCAAAAAGTTCACTCAGTGGTTCCACAGTGCGCAAACTTATGCTAGCCGGGGTGTCAGTATTGCCATTCACAAGCAGGTGCCCTTTGCGGTTACAGCCTCCTCCTCAGATCCTGATGGCCGGTACTTATTTGTGAAGGGCTCTATAGCAGGCACACCGGTTACACTGGCCAATATTTACGCGCCTAATAGGGGACAGGTTGCATGGCTGGTTCAGACCCTCTCGGCGCTTGCTGCATTCAAACAGGGTATGGTAATACTAGGGGGAGATTTCAATGTAACTCTAGACCCACTCCTGGACTCCTCCTCGGGGAGATCGGCTATCACTCATGTCCGTCTTAGACGCCTGAGGGTGGCTCTACGTAAATTAGGTGTTATTGACACCTGGCGTACCCTGAACCCTACTGGTCGTGACTACTCATTCTACTCCCATGCCAAGTCCTCACACCACAGGTTAGACTATGTCTTTCTCTCCTCTGAACATGTCAAACAAATTGTAAACACCCGAATAGGCAGCATCACGTTGTCGGACCATGCCCCCGTCTTTCTGACGGTATCGCTGTCCGCCCTCCCTACACGGGAACGGAACTGGCGTCTTAATGAAACCATCATCCAGGACCAGGTATCATCTGAGAAAATAGCCACCTCCCTCCAGGAGTTTTTCAGTACTAACACCGCAGGTCCCTCCCCTCCCTCACCTGCTATAATCTGGGAAACCCACAAGGCTGTGATCCGTGGAGAGCTTATCGCTCTCGGCTCCCATATTAAAAAACAAAGAGCCCAGGCCATGTCTACCCTCCTATCCCGTATCGCTACTCTCGAGCTCAGCCATAAGCAATCCCAAGCGATAAGCCTCGCGGAGGAGCTTTCGGTCGCGCGATCTCAACTAAAAGATATGTTAAACATTACTTCGGCTAAGTTGCTCCTACGTGCGCGCTTTAAGTCATATGCACACGGTGACAGAGGGAACAAGCTTATGGCGGCACTAACTAAACAACAATTTTCTAACTCCTTCATCCCGGCAATTAAAGACGCTGCGGGCAATCATCTTAAATCCACCCCTGACATAGCCAAAGCATTCTGTGCTTTTTATGAAGACCTTTACAACCTCCCGGCCCCTCCTGGATCATCTCCCTGCTCCATCGCGGAGGCCTCGAATAAGTTCCTCTCCTCCCTTCAGCTTCCCTCCATATCCCCAGACCAGTCCTCCCAACTAGTGGCTCCTATCTCTGGCCCAGAAGTCCTGAAAGTTCTAGCCACTATTCCCTCCGGACGTAGCCCTGGCCCTGATGGTTTCACCATCTCCTATTATAAAACTTTTAAATCTGTTCTAGTCCCTCACTTTAGCTCTTTATGTAATTATCTCCTGGAGGGTGGCCACCTTCCTCCCCAATCACTCACAGCCCATATTACCATTATTCATAAGGAGAATAAAGACCCGTTGCAATGTGGTAGCTACCGCCCTATCTCCCTACTTAATACGGACATTAAATGGTGGGCTAAGATCCTGGCTCAACGGATTCAAAAAGTTCTCCCGGATGTTATCCACAAGGAACAAGTTGGCTTTGTCTCTGGCAGACAGGGCAATGAGAATACCGTTCGCCTCCTTCATCTTATGAACTGGGCACGGACTACTTCAACTCCACTAGCTCTGCTGAGCACTGATGCAGAAAAGGCGTTTGACAGAGTGAGCTGGCAGTATATGTCACTGGCTTTGTCAAAATTTGGCTTTCCTGATCAACTTATTTCAGCTATTCTCTCTCTATACTCGGCCCCCTCTGCCAGGGTCAAAGTCAACGGCACTCTTTCACCTGCCTTTGCCATTACTAATGGCACTCGGCAGGGTTGCCCTCTCTCCCCCTCGCTATTCGTGATAGTCATGGAAACTCTCCTGTGCAAAATCAGGCAAGATCCCGATATTGAAGGTCTCCAGAAAGCTTCCCACACCCACCTTACGGCTGCGTTTGCAGACGATCTTCTTATTATGACCACCAACCCGGAGAAATCCTTCCCCCGGTTGCACTCTATTTTTGAAGAATTTGGTTGGGTCTCCAATTTCAAAATAAACTATAGCAAATCCCTTGCCCTGAATGTCACCTGTAAACCCGCTCTCGTTGCGTCGCTTAAACGCTCCACCCCCTTCACCTGGGCTGCACGGGACATCACATTTTTGGGGATTCACATCTCTGCTAACCTGAACGACCTTTTCAGCCTTAACTACACCCCTATGCTTAACTCAATTACATCCCATCTACAGTCAGTAAAACTTCCTTTCATATCATGGATAGGCAGGAAGAATTATCTCAAGACCTTCATTGTTCCCAAGCTCCTATACCTGCTGCAGACATTACCCATATGGCTCCCGCTTTCGTACTTTAGAGAACTACGTAGAAGATTTTCCCTTTTCCTCTGGACGAATAAACCATCTAGGATAGCTTACTCCACGTTGACGAGGGAAAAGAGGTTTGGTGGCTTCGGCCTTTCCGATGTCCACCTGTATTACACTGCAACACACCTGAATAGGTGCTTCTCTCTCCTTTCGCGAAGCTCCCCAAACCTGTGCACAGCTCTAGAGCGTGGCCTAGTTACATATAAGGACACTCTCGTCCTATGGGGGTTCCGTAACTGCACGCCCTCACATTCCTTTGCCTCCCTCATTTGGAAGGGCATGCTCGTTGAGTGGGCTAAATTATACAGATCCAGAGATCTTAGATTCCCCAATCCCCCACCTCCCTCTGCACCTACCGGGGTCTGGCGTCAGTTGTCTAATCACAAACTGCAGGACATTGTATCTGCGGCTGGGGACTTGGCATGGGACACAATTTGGGCCTTACCGGAGGCTCAAAAGCAATCCTTCCTGGCTCTTGCGGCCTTTCGCAAAGATACTGCGAACCTGAAACTCCCTCCCTTCTGCTCGAAGGAACCCACATGGCTAGAAAAGAAGATAGAAGAAAAAATAGCCAGCAGCACTCCAGGAGATAAAGGCAAACGGTGGTTTATTGACCCAAAGTCAGACAAGCGACGTTTCGACAGCTTATTGCTGTCTTTGTCAAGCATGTCAAGCAATAAGCTGTCGAAACGTCGCTTGTCTGACTTTGGGTCAATAAACCACCGTTTGCCTTTATCTCCTGGAGTGCTGCTGGCTATTTTTTCTTCTAGCTTATTGGACCTAGGTGCGGGTCCACATTTGCCGGACGTGCACCCTGCTTTTACACAGTGTGCTGCCTCCTCATTTTCTCAAATTAGAAAAGAAGATAGTTATGCCGGTCCCCCCCGAAGAAGCCTTTGTCGACTCTCTACAAGGAACTTCTCTCTTCCACACCCCCGGCACTGTCCTTTCTAACTGCCTGGGAAAAGGAGCTCTCGTTCCACCTCTCAGAACCTGAAAAGGCATTTATCCTTTCCAATTCTCATGGATTCAGTCGTTGTATCAAAATACAGGAAAACTCCTTTAAGCTACTCACACGTTGGTACAAAACGCCTGAGTTTCTTCATAATCTCAATCAGGAAATGCCCGATCGGTGCTGGAGGTGTGGAACAGAGAAGGGGTCGCTTTCTCACATATGGTGGTCCTGCAGTCTAATCCGTCCCTTTTGGACACAGATTGAGAGCTTAATCAGGCACATCTGTGACTCACATATAAGTCTAAATGCACAATTAGTTCTGCTTTGGTGCCCCAATGTGTCCCTTACTCCCTCTAAGAACAACCTACCAACATTACTTCTTACTGCTGCCTGCCTGCTAATCCCTTTGCTATGGAAGAACGACTCTGCGCCTACGCTGCTGATGTGGCAAGAGAAAGTGGATCAGATATGTCGCTTTGAAGAGCTGGCTCACTGGGAATCTCACACTCGCCCTCGTTTCCTAGATATATGGAGCCCCTGGAAAGCATATCGTCACCTAACGCCTTGAACAACCTTATAGGGGTCTGACTGATACTGCCATCATTGTACCTACCCCCTTTCCTTCCCATTCCCCCCCCCCTTTTTTCCTCCCCTCTTCTTGTTTGTGTTTTCGTTATCTCTATCCGATGTCTTGTATGTCTATTTTTGTTTATTCCCCCCCCCCCTCATTTATTTGGCTGCGGTTATATATGATTGCACTAATTTGATGCCATCTGCGTATGGCGTATGCTGTACTGTTGCACTTTCTAACTATTTGCTGTCTCAATAAAAAGAGATTTGGTTAAGAATATAACTACTATAATACTGCCTCCTATATACAATAATATAACTACTATAATACTGCTCATATGTACAAGAATATAACTACTATAATACTGCCTCCTATGTACAAGAATACAACTACTATAATACTACCTCCTATGTACAAGAATATAACTACTATAATACTGCCTCCTATGTACAAGAATATAACTACTATAATACTGCCTCCTATGTACAAGAATATAACTACTATAATACTGCTCCTATGTACAAGAATATAACTACTATAATACTGCTCCTATGTACAAGAATATAACTACTATAATACTGCCTCCTATGTACAAGAATATAACTACTATAATACTGCTCCTATGTACAAGAATATAACTACTATAATACTGCACCTATGTACAAGAATATAACTACTATAATACTGCTCCTATATACAAGAATATAACTACTATAATACTGCTCCTATGTACAAGAATATAACTACTATAATACTGCCTCCTATGTACAAGAATATAACTACTATAATACTGCTTTTATGTACAAGAATATAACTACTATAATACTGCCTCCTATGTACAAGAATATAACTACTATAATACTGCTCCTATGTACAAGAATATAACTACTATAATACTGCTCATATGTACAAGAATATAACTACTATAATACTGCCTCCTATATACAATAATATAACTACTATAATACTGCTCCTATGTACAAGAATATAACTACTATAATACTGCTCCTATGTACAAGAATATAACTACTATAATACTGCCTCCTATATACAATAATATAACTACTATAATACTGCTCATATGTACAAGAATACACTGCGTGCAGAATTATTAGGCAAATGAGTATTTTGACCACATCATCCTCTTTATGCATGTTGTCTTACTCCAAGCTGTATAGGCTCGAAAGCCTACTACCAATTAAGCATATTAGGTGATGTGCATCTCTGTAATGAGAAGGGGTGTGGTCTAATGACATCAACACCCTATATTAGGTGTGCATAATTATTAGGCAACTTCCTTTCCTTTGGCAAAATGGGTCAAAAGAAGGACTTGACAGGCTCAGAAAAGTCAAAAATAGTGAGATATCTTGCAGAGGGATGCAGCACTCTTAAAATTGCAAAGCTTCTGAAGCGTGATCATCGAACAATCAAGCGTTTCATTCAAAATAGTCAACAGGGTCGCAAGAAGCGTGTGGAAAAACCAAGGCGCAAAATAACTGCCCATGAACTGAGAAAAGTCAAGCGTGCAGCTGCCAAGATGCCACTTGCCACCAGTTTGGTCATATATCAGAGCTGCAACATCACTGGAGTGCCCAAAAGCACAAGGTGTGCAATACTCAGAGACATGGCCAAGGTAATAAAGGCTGAAAGACGACCACCACTGAACAAGACACACAAGCTGAAACGTCAAGACTGGGCCAAGAAATATCTCAAGACTGATTTTTCTAAGGTTTTATGGACTGATAAAATGAGAGTGAGTCTTGATGGGCCAGATGAATGGGCCCGTGGCTGGATTGGTAAAGGGCAGAGAGCTCCAGTCCGACTCAGACGCCAGCAAGGTGGAGGTGGAGTACTGGTTTGGGCTGGTATCATCAAAGATGAGCTTGTGGGGCCTTTTCGGGTTGAGGATGGAGTCAAGCTCAACTCCCAGTCCTACTGCCAGTTTCTGGAAGACACCTTCTTCAAGCAGTGGTACAGGAAGAAGTCTGCATCCTTCAAGAAAAACATGATTTTCATGCAGGACAATGCTCCATCACACGCGTCCAAGTACTCCACAGCGTGGCTGGCAAGAAAGGGTATAAAAGAAGAAAATCTAATGACATGGCCTCCTTGTTCACCTGATCTGAACCCCATTGAGAACCTGTGGTCAATCATCAAATGTGAGATTTACAAGGAGGGAAAACAGTACACCTCTCTGAACAGTGTCTGGGAGGCTGTGGTTGCTGCTGCACGCAATGTTGATGGTGAACAGATCAAAACACTGACAGAATCCATGGATGGCAGGCTTTTGAGTGTCCTTGCAAAGAAAGGTGGCTATATTGGTCACTGATTTCTTTTTGTTTTGTTTTTGAATGTCAGAAATGTATATTTGTGAATGTTGAGATGTTATATTGGTTTCACTGGTAAAAATAAATAATTGAAATGGGTATATATTTGTTTTTTGTTAAGTTGCCTAATAATTATGCACAGTAATAGTCACCTGCACACACAGATATCCCCCTAAAATAGCTAAAACTAAAAACAAACTAAAAACTACTTCCAAAAATATTCAGCTTTGATATTAATGAGTTTTTTGGGTTCATTGAGAACATGGTTGTTGTTCAATAATAAAATTAATCCTCAAAAATACAACTTGCCTAATAATTCTGCACTCCCTGTATAACTACTATAATACTGCCTCCTATGTACAAGAATATAACTACTATAATACTGCCTCCTATGTACAAGAATATAACTACTATAATACTGCTCCTATGTACAAGAATATAACTACTATAATACTGCCTCCTATGTACAAGAATATAACTACTATAATACTGCTCCTATGTACAAGAATATAACTACTATAATACTGCCTCCTATATACAATAATATAACTACTATAATACTGCTCCTATGTACAAGAATATAACTACTATAATACTGCTCCTATGTACAAGAATATATCTACTATAATACTGCCTCCTATGTACAAGAATATAACTACTATAATACTGCTCCTATGTACAAGAATATAACTACTATAATACTGCCTCCTATGTACAATAATATAACTACTATAATACTGCTCATATGTACAAGAATATAACTACTATAATACTGCTCCTATGTACAAGAAAATAACTACTATAATACTGCTCCTATGTACAAGAATATAACTACTATAATACTGCCTCCTATGTACAAGAATATAACTACTATAATACTGCTCCTATGTACAAGAATATAACTACTATAATACTGCTCCTATGTACAGGAATATAACTACTATAATACTGCTCCTACAGTATGTACAAGAAAATAACTACTATAATACTGCCTCCTATGTGCAAGAATATAACTACTATAATACTACAGAAAAAAGACCCCAGGAGTGTCGAAAGGAGAAGGGAGGCTGTGCCCACCCAATGTACCCACAATGACACCCCTGAGAAATAACTCGGCACAAGCTCCCGAGTACAATATCAGAACGGCAAAGAAAATGGAGCTCAAGGTGCCAGATAGTAAATGTTGTAAATATAGAATTTTATTATAGCATAGCAAAACATAAAAATTACATACATAAGATGCAGGAGGACAGGGAACAAAAGGGGCAGGGAAGGGAAGAACGGCGCCACCCTGGGAGGGACACTCCGGTCAGAAATACTGGAATGTATAGGATCAACGGGATGTATATGGAAAAATAACCTACCCGCAGATCAACTATGTGTGCATAGTAAAGGGTGAGTCACAAGATAACTGCAAAAACCAAGCACAGGCATAAACAAAAATAAAGGGCTGTAGGGTGGAAAAAGAATAAACACCATGCCACACTAGATATAAGCCTAACAGGTAAGTAGACATCCAGATAGGAAGAAACCATGAGGATGGAAATGCAGATGAGACTCACCAAAAACAGACCAGGAGTGGGACAACCAGGATGGCGCTACCCCAACGCGCGTTTCGGCGTGCCTTGGTCAGGGTGGCGCCGTTCTTCCCTTCCCTGCCCCTTTTGTTCCCTGTCCTCCTGCATCTTATGTATGTAATTTTGATGTTTTGCTTTGCTATAATAAAATTCTATATTTACAACATTTACTATCTGGTACTATAATATTACTCCTATGTACAAGAATATAACTACTATAATACTGCTCCTCATTCTGCACTGAATACACCATAATGAGAAAGTGAAAATAGAATTTTAGAAATTTTGCATGACATTTATTCAGACCCTTTGCTATGACACCTGACATTTAGCTCTGCGGCCTCCCATTTCTCATGATCCTCTTTGAGAGGTTTCTACATGTTGAATTGTGGTAAATTCAGTTGATTGGACATGATTTGGAAAGACACTTCCCTGTCTATATAAGGTCTCACAGCTGACAATGTATATCAGAGCAAAACCCAAGCCATGAGGAGGAAAGAACTGCCTGCAGAGCTCAGAGACAGGATTGTGTGAAGGCACAGATCTGGAGAAGAGGGCAAAAACATTTCTGCTGCACTCAAAGTTCTCAAGAGCAAAGTGGCCTCCATAATTTTTAAATGAAAGAAGCTTGGAGCAACCAGGCCGCCACACCAAACTAAGTAATCGGGGGAGAAGCGCCTTGGTAAGAGAGGTGACCAAGAAACCAATGAAATTTCCAGGTCGACCTTCACTGCATCACTCCAGCAATCTTGGCTTTATGGCAGAGTGGCCAGAAAAAAAGCCTCTCCTCAGTGAAAGACGTATGAAACCCCACCGGAAGTTTGCAAAAAAAAAACAACTCTCAGACTGTGAAAAACAAGATTCTATGGTCTGATAAAACCAAGATGAAACTAAGCGTCATGTCTGGAGTAAACCAGGCGTTGCTCATACCTGACCAATACCATACCTACAGCATGGTGGTGGCAGCATTATTCTTGGTAGGGAAGGAGGGGGTTGTTTTTTTTTCAGCAGCTTGGACAGGGAGACTGGTCCGGGTTGAGGGAAAGCTGAATAGAGCAAAGTACAGAGATATTCTTGATGAAAACCTGATCCAGACTTCTCTGGACCTCAGAATGAGCCTAAGGTTCACCTTCCAACAAGATAATGACCATAAGCAGACAGCCAACACAACACAAAAGTGGCTTAGGATCAACTCTGTGAATGTCCTTGAGTGGCCCAGCCAGAGCCTTGACCTGATCTCAATTGAGCATCTCTGGAAAGACCTGAAAATGGCTGTCCACCGATGGTCCCTATTCAACCTGACAGAACTTGGGAGGATCTGCAGAGAAGAATGGATAAAAATCCTCAAATCCAGGTGTGCAGGCCTTGTGGTATCATCCCCAAGAAGACTGGAGGTTGTAGTCACTGCCAAAGGGGCTTCAACTAAGTACTGAGTAAAGGGGCTGAATAATTATGTCAATCCAAGATGTTAGTTTTTCCTTTTAGCAAAGATTTCTAGCATTCTGTTCTCACTTTCTCGTGGGGTATTGAATGCGGAATGAAACTTTAACCTTTTTTATTTTAGAACAAGGCGTAACAAAAGTGTGAAAGAACATAACAAAGTGTGAAAGAAGTGAAAGTGTCTGAAGACTCTCTGAGTGCTCTGTAATGATACATTTTCCTACATACCTGAATGGGCTGCCTGTAGGTGGGCTTTGTCCGGTGAGTACATGACTAGCTTCACTATGATGTGTATTATTTATTATAGAGGGAATGATCAGAGCTGTGGCGGTATTATTTATTATGGAGGGAATAATCAGAGCTGTGTCGGGTTTTGCAGGAAGCTGTTTATGGGTTCAGGAAGTGCATGTACAGGACTTATTATGTGGATCCGATGTTTCCATTACTGCTGGGGTAAGATATTGCATTGTTTTACATTTACAGATGTATAAACATTAATCATTTTGCCGATCACATATATAATATCACATTTAAGCCAGTTTAGAAATACGGCAGTATGATTATCACAGACATCATCCTAAAAGCAAAATATACATACAAGGGTTAGTACATAGATGATTTTTGCCCTCCTGAAAATGGTCATCCCAGTTATATATGTTCTAATGATGAAAATGATTCCTCACCTTATTCTTTTCGATGCTTATTTTATATGTTATTGCAATTTACATTTTTTAACTGCTTGCAGTACCACATTTCACCACTTGGATAAATTGGATCTAATCTCCATAAGCGTCAATGCAACAGCACACCACTCTTTTGCAGCCGATCTTAATCGGGGCTTATAAAGGACAGGGGAACTGGTCCCAATTCTTTTTCTTTATCATGCCAAAGTGAACCAATAGGGGCTGTCCTGACTAAACAATCAATTCACATGGAACATGGAAATGATAGATCCGCCATCCAAAGCAATATATTATGATTTTTGGCATTACCACCATGGTGTGTTCAGGCACCGGAAGTGAATTTACACTAGTTCCACTGTTCTTTGCTCCTCGCCTCAGTTACTTGCAGGTGTGAATTAGTACCCATGTTCTTGTATCTCTCCTCAGTTTGGTTCTGCGAGACTTAATCACCCCGCTCTGTGTGTTTGACTCTGTTTGACTAATCAGTTTGTTAAGTCTGCTATATATGTCCTAGTTCTATCTGTTTCTGGAGTCTGTAAAGACTGTTTCATCGGTTGTCTGAATTCGGTCCTAGTTCTGTTTGCTCATGAGTTCTAGTTCTTGTCTGATCAGCTGTGTCTGTACTGTGTCATAGAGTTCTGTTCCTAAAGTCCGTCTTGCTACGTTTCTTCACATGTATCTGCTATATCTGAAGGGGTTCCTAAAGTCTTTGAGTCTGTATGTCTGGGTTCCTGTAGTCTGTTCCAGAAGTCCAAAGTCTGTTCTTGAAGTCTTTATGTCTGGGTTCCAGTATTCCTCTCCTAAGGTCCGTTTCAGTTCCTGAAGTCTATATATCTGGGTTCCTGTAGTCCTTTCTAGAAGTCTGAAGTTTGTATGTCTGGGTTCCAGTATTCCTATGCTGAAGTCCGTTCCCATTTCTGAAGTCTGTATGTCTGTGTTCCTGTATTCCATTCCAGTAGTCCAATGTCCATTCCTAAAGTTTGTCTGGGTTCCTGTAGTATATTCAGGAAGTCTGAAGTCCGTTCCTGAAGTCTTTATGTCTGGGTTCCTGTAGTCTATTCCAGTAGTGCAAAGTCTGTTCCTAAAGTCTGTGTGTTTGGTTTCCTGTAGTCTGTTCCAGAAGTCTGAAGTCCGTTCCTGAAGTCTGAATGTCTAGGTTCTTGTAGTCTGTGTGTCAGTGCTCCATGTTTTGACTCTTACCTATATTCTGTCTGGTTCTGTATTAGTGCCTTGTCTGTTCCTCTGGTGCTTTGTACTAGTGTCTCTGACCTATGTGTGTCAGCTGCTAACTACACCGGGGTTATCCCAGGAGGTAGCAGTCTGGGTGCTAAGCCACAGCGAAGACAACATCCCTGTACAGAGGTTAAAGGGTAAATACCAGGAAGGCACCAGACTAACGCCGTTAGGGTTAGCCCCACGCCAAACCGATTAGTTGGCATAGTGGTTCCACAACCGTTGTTCCATAAGGCCTCCTGCACACGACCGTATGGCTTTTTCAGTGTTTTGCGATCCATTTTTCACGGATCCGTTGTTCCGTTTTTTGTTTCCGTTGTGTTTCCGTTTCTGTTCCGTTTTTCCATATGGCATATACAGTATACAGTAATTACATAGATAAAATTGGGCTGGGCATAACATTTTCAATAGATGGTTCCGCAAAAAACGGAAACAAAAACGGAAACGGAAGACATACGGATGCATTTCCGTATGTGTTCCGTTTTCTTGCGGACCCATTGACTTGAATGGAGCCACGGAACGGGATTTGCGGGCAATAATAGGACATGTGCTATCTTTAAACGAAACTGAAAAACGGAAATACGGAAACGGAATGCATACGGAGTACATTCCGTTTTTTTTGTGGAACCATTGAAATGAATGGTTCCGTATACGGACCGTATACGGAACGCAAAAAATGGCCAGTAAACGGGGCGGGGGGGAAACGGTCGTGTGCAGGAGGCCTAACACTGTATTTTGTGACACTGGCCTTCTAGACACAAGTCATTTTTCTCTCCTGATGAAGAGATATTATCTGTTAATGGAACCTGAGCTGTAATGCCACATACAACCAGTGTAAAGGGGTGGCACTGTTAAAGAATGCAGCAATGCAAGCCATTTAAAGCTTGTATCTACCCAATGGGAATAATAGATTGGGGGTTTAAATAACCAACACAAAAGATAAAAATAGGAAGTCTATCCTATAAAGTAGTGCTTTAAACATTATACAACAGTTTATTTATTATTTTAGTTACAGAGGTCGGCCATGACAACCTCATCTTTCTGGCTAAAACCATATAAAATGGTTTCACAAATTTTAAAATTAAAATAGCTACCCAAGTAATCTAAACATAGTTAAGTGCTTTTTAAACAGCTGAGAGGTGTTTAGCTTTAAGTGGAGTTCCCCTTGAAATTTACAAAAACATCCATCCATGTCAATAGAAATTTTTTGTTGGGGTACCTTCAATTGCTCCACATTATGGATGTTTAGTAGCCAGTTCTGACTTAAAGACCTTCAAAAAAATTTGTATAGTGTACGATATGGACAGCCAATGAGCTTGCTTTGTCTGAGACAACAATAGGCAAATGAGATGAATAAATAGGGGGGCTGGGATTGTTAGGAGACATCGGTGGAGGGTGTTTTTTTTCCTGTTGGAAGACTGGAAGACATGGCAGGTTGGTTCTTTACTGAACAATGGGAGATAACAGAAAGCAATAGCTGCACTAGGATTCATAGCAAATTTCAGTAGCTTGTCAAGTAAATCCATAGTATTGTACAAAGCAACACAATATTCAAGTGTACATAACATTTGTAATGCATTAGCTGCAACAGCAAGGAAAGAAGCGTAATATGTGGGGAGGAAGGTGACACCATCGATCCCTACGGTGTGGGTGGCCTTGTAGTGACATCTAGTTGTGACTACATGTAGCTGCCGGGGAATATTTATATGAGTGCTGAGGTTGGCTAGCTTAGATAACAAAGAGCGGTGCCCTATTAGGTGGAGACTCGTCAAGCAACGCTCATGACTCCCTAATATGTACTGAAGTCAACGGGCACCCATTGTTTTAACTGGGTGCCATGCTACGCTAAGCTTTCCCTGCAGCACACAAGCACTTAGAAGGCCATTCTGATCCCTGGATGGTGACTCTTCCTGATCCGTTCATCCTCAGGGGTGGTCCTAACCTATAATGATGTTTGCAATTGCGTATTGTGCTCTTCTAATGGTACAAGGCTGGTATATCCATATACCGCCACTTCATGTTAATATACCGTAAAAATATATGAACATTCTTCCTTTCTAATATAGAGAAAGCCGCTTTGGTCTACAAAACGGCAGCTACCGCTATGTGAAGTTGTCAGGTCGACTCGAACGTCAGCATGTGCAGTGCAAATTATTGCATAAATCTACATATCTCTCATACACAGATAAATATCACAACTAAACAGCTGCGGTTACACTATAAAAAATGTGTGTGTGTATGTATATATACACAGTGCATGGCATCAGCCTTACCCTCCATCTGAAAAAGGTGCAATAAATATAGAAATATTTTATCACACTTACAAATCTCAGTGCAGAGTATAAAATCCCTACCCCTTTCCCTTATTATACCGTACACTCCCCGATCCCCCTGTATAAATATATATTGTATATATCGTTTAATATATATACACACACGTACACTCATACCTATAGTGCAATGTTAGCAGGACAGTAAGAAAAGGAAATAAATATATATATCATAGTTTACAATCCAGTAGGGACAAACTACCCAAGCTTCATCCAATCAACACTTAGCCACGTTCATATGCTTTTGATGCCTCGCCCATGAGAAGCCAGCTATAACAATATATAATGATATTCACCATGACTCTTATGCTCTATGCACATATATGTTGTTGAGTATTGGTGGTCTAGGATTTCTATTTCACATAAACTAGCAGACATACATTTGTAGTAATGAGCAAGTAGGAGGCTAGGTGTGATATACATCTAATGGGTGGGCTTGGCCATTGGAAGTGGCTATTTTAATGCAGATTGGGGATGCATTAGGGCAGACTGTTAGGGGTCTTTAAGTCCCTCTATATATCCTCCTCTAAAAGATATTGCTCTGTGTAACCTTTATCCAGCTGGACACCCAGCACGGAGGTGCAAAACTCAGCCATTGGCCTCCACATACTTGGGGGCAGGAAGATCTGACATTTTACATCTCCTGGCAGCAGGGGAACATGGGCAGCTAAGTGAGATAATAATTGCTCTTGTGCCCCTTGCAAACCAGAACCAAAGACATCAATGTTGAGGTAGAAACAGAGCGGTCCTGCTGGAATAGGGAATGGTGGGGTGCAGAGAGAGGCCACCTGGGGTCGAACTCTATCATCAATCATCCAGCGAAGAGACTTGCGGCGTAACAGGTCATGGTTCCCAGGTAGTGCTTGGAATGGTTGCCAATCCTGGATGAGAGTCTGGTTGGGCAGTAGGTCTTTCAGTAGGCCACCACGCTCCAAGAAAACTGCAAAGACCTCTTCAGGAGACAGGAGGACAGGTGGTCGAGATGGCCCAGAGGGCTGTGGTATGGAGGACAAACGAGAAGAAAACTCAGGTGCATTGAAACGGACAAGAAGTATGCCCTGTGTGATACATGTAAGATGGAATGTAAATGTCAACAAGGACAGGAAAGTGGGGGAATGGAAACAAGAGAGAAAAATATTGTTAAAGTTCTACTTTTGTTTTCCAAGCTGGTAGATTCATACTGCAAGGCTTGTCCACCACCACCATCTCCCACCATACAATGGCCATACCTGTTTAGAAATGACTCTATACTTGTCAAGCTCCTTTGGAGATAGCTTGTCATCTCGTGTCAGCCTCAAGACTTTGACATTTGGGTATCGATGCTTCACCAGTTGGCAACAGAACCTCTGCAGAACCCCTGCCACACCTCTGCCTCGCTCCCATGGTGCAACTCGCAGTCCTTCAAGTAGAGCCGTTTCACCACCGTCAACCACAAACATGGAAAGGAGGCCAATCTAGTATTGAAGTTGAAAATATTAGCATCTACATACTCTAAGAAAAACAAAAAGATCTGTGTTATAAGCCAAACAGATCTATTTGAGAACATATACAGTGCATTTAGAAAGTCTTCAGAACCTTTCATTTTTTTCACATTTTATGTTGCGGCCATGTGCTAAAATAAAAAAAAAATCTAATTTTCCCCATAAATCTGCACTCAATATCCCATAATGAGAATGTGAAAACAGAATTTTAGAAATTTTTGTAAATTTATTAAAATAAAAATAATAAAATTTTGAAAGTATTCAAACCCTTTGCTATGACATTTGATATTTAGCTCTGGGGCCTCCCATTTCTCTTGATCATCTTTGAGATGTTTCCACACCTTGATTTGAGTCACCTGTGGTAAATTCAGTTGATTGCACATGGAAAAACACACCTCTGTCTATATAAGGTCTCACAGCTGACAATGAAAAACCCAAGCCAAGGGAGGAGAGAACTGCCTGTAGTAGAGCTCAGAGACAGGATTGTGTGGAGGCACAGATCTTCAGGTAAAAAAAAAAAACATTTCTGCTGCACTGAAAGTTCCTAAGAGCACAGTGGCCTCCATAATTCTTAAATGGGTGTACCACTAAACTAATCAATTGGCGGAGAAGGGTCTTGGTAAGAGTGGTCACCAAGAACCTATTGGTAAATTGTGTGTGCAGATGGGAGAAACTTCCAGAAGGTCAACCATCACTGCAGAACTACATCAATCTGGGCCTTATGGCAGAGTGGCCAGAAAGAAGAATCCTCTCACAAAAAGACACATGATAGCCTGCCTGCAAAAATGTATTTAAAGGACTCTCAGGCTGTGAGAAACAAGATTCTCTGGTCTGGTTAAAATTTTTGGCCTCAATTCTAAGTGACATGTCTGGAGTAAACCAGGCACTGTTTATCACGTGTCTAATACGATCCCTACAGTGAAGCATGGTGGTGGCAGCATCATTAGTGATTGGGGCAGGGAGACTGGTTGAGGGAAAGCTGAATAGAGCAAAGTACAGAGATACTCTTAACAAAAACCTGATCTAGACTGCTCTGGACCTCAGACTGGGCCAAAAGTTCACCTTCCAACAAGACAATGACTCTAAGCACACAGCCAAGACAATAGGAGTCGCTTAGGGACAACTGTGTGAATGTCTTTGAGGGGCCCAGCCAGAGCCCTGACCTGAACCCAATCAAACATCTCTGAAGAGAGCTAAAATGGTTGTCCACTGATGGTCCCCATTCAACCTGATAGAGCTTGAGAGGACCTGCAGAGAAGGATGTCAGAAAATCCTCAAATCCAGGTGTGCAAATTTTGTGACATCATACCCAAGACTGGAGGCTGTAATCACTGTCAACGAGGCTTCAACTAAGTCCTGTCTAAAGGGTTTGAATACTTATCTCAATGTGACATTTTAGTTTTTCCTTTTTCCTTATTTTTTAATAACACAGATTTCCAACATTCTCTCTTCTCATTTCTCATTATATATTATTATAGGGTATTGTGTGCAGAATGATGGGGGGGACGGGGGACGTAATATTTTTCTATTTTAGCACAAGGCCATAAATATAAAATGTGAAAAGGGTCTAAAAACTTTCCGAATGCATTGTAAAGCCATCATATGAGAAGAATTGAATGCTATGCTCTAACCTATGTTGCCATCACTATGGAACTAGGGACAGCACATCTCTTTGACATAGTATATGCAGATTCTATAAGCTGCTTCAGTGCTTCCCTCTCTATTATTTGCTTGGTCTACTACCATGCCCCCCACAAGGGCAATTAAAATTAATACTTATCTGATCTTTCTCAGCCATCCATATGGGTGGCAAAAGACCCAGTCCAAAAAAAATCTAGATGGACTCGACTAATATCTCAATGGGTATTTTCTCAGTTTGGCTACTACAGTATATGTAATAATCTAGACTTGCCTTTCAGGACCCCCCTCTTCTCTTAACTAGAGCCAAACCAGATGTGGCTTCCAAGTTAAATCCATGTTCCACCCATAGAAGGCAATACAATTAAAAGGATCTACAGATTTATTTGTGATAGTTTTAAATCTCCTTCAAAGGTCATTGCAAGCAACTGAGGATAAACATTACAGCGCTGCATATCCTTTTGGGTGACCAATGAGCCATCCAGCATACGAAGGCTTCCGGACCACCTTGTTCTCTTAACTAAAGCCAATACAAAGTAGGCTTCCAAGCAAAGCCCATATTCCATCCATAAAAGCCAATCGAGTTCAAAGGATGAACAGATTTATTAGCGATGGCTCTAAATCTCTTGTAGTTGGCATTGTAAACAACTGAGGGTAAACATTACAGTGCAGGTTATCCTTTTGGGTGACCAACTGGGCATCCAGAATATGTAGCCTTTCTTGGTCCAAAGATAATTGATATACTGTATTAAAATAATGGACCACTCTTTAGGTTTTAACAATTCTATATGTATTTATGCAACTTTATGGTCATGGCTTCCATCATGGCTGGTAAGTCAATGTAAAGGTATTTACGAATTTTCCAACCACCAGCATATTTGCTGAACTTTTTTGTCCACATATAGAAAATTACATAATATACAGTTGAAAAAGACATAAGTCCATTATGTTCAACCAGGAAAAGGGTAAATGGTGGTGGGAGGGGAATCCAAGTTTCCCTTTGTTAATCCAGATGTCTTTTTTTTTTGGGTAAACAAAACAAAATATAGGGAAGTTCAATTTTTGCCCAAAACATTTATTGTAAAGCGATGAGTGGATTAATTTGGAGACTTCAGTCCTGTTCATTCATTGGGGTTAATGTCATTTAAGGGTACTTATTGACTGGAAGGACCACTGACACAGCAAATCAGGGCACATTTGTGACCAAAGTTCAATATATTGTGCAAGTTCTCTGTGTTGCACCAACGGCTGTGTGAATGGCCCTTCTGACCTCCTAAAGTCCATATCAATGCTTGAAGAAAGGAGTACAGGGACAGGACAGTATCCATGGACAGAGACAGCAGTGTTAGTCAACATATACCCATGGTCGTAAGCAGTATGTTAAACCCGTAGGGCAAGAGGGAAGCCCAGTAGGTCATAAAGTGTAATGAGAATGTCTTTGAACCATTGTGTTTCCTTACAACATCTCCTGCCTTCTTGGCTAGTACAACCATTCGGTCTTTCTCATTGACCCAACTGTGGTATCGACTTGGCAGATAATCCAGTCCTCCATAGATCCCATGGGAGATGGAGACAACTTCTTCAAATTCCTTCTCGGTGGCTAGCACAAATTCGAAATCCCCATCCTGGGGTGCACCAGGTATAGCTTCAATCTTCATGTGGAGGCCAGAAGAGCCAGGAACGCCAAAGAAAAGAGAGTGACGGAGCCACGGAAACAGTGAAGGAGACCACTGCCACCAGTAAGCAAAGCAAACAGGAGACACTGAGATGTTGAGCAAGGCGGATCTGTGAAATAAGATATCACAGGAGATCTACGGAGAAAATTTCACAGAAAGACAAAAAGCAAATATACAAAATCAAAGCATTCAATATTCTTAAAATTCCACTCATTTTTTATATGGTCTTTTTACCTAAAATTTGTGTCTCCAACCATGGCACTTCATAGGATAAAATGTGCAGAGTTTTTGCATTTTCAATAGGAATCTAATATGACCATCAAGGTCACACTCAGCTCCATTGACTTCTATGAAGGGCTGATTGATCTCTTGAAGGATACATTGCTGCTCAAGTCAAGTTCAGGTCAGGAAAAACCTAAAATGACTGCTTTTTTTTGTAGATGACATGGGCACTTTAAGTGCTAATAGATTATTTCCAACTTATCTATTCATGTCATGAGTTCCCTCTATACTTGTTCTAACGGCCTTGAAAAAATCAATTAAAAATCTAATCAATATTTCAGCCTGTGGGAATCTATAAAGTTTTCAGGCTTGTGAGTAGTAGATCATGTGCATTCTGTGCCATACAATGTTATGGGGTCATCTATAAAAACTAGTGCAGATGGAAACCAATCAATTTCATGTTCTGGAAATTACCTAGTGGCCATAGGTAAGATCAACATTAATAATGGTGTTTTTTGGTCAGAGTTTGATTACTTTTGGATCTGCAGCTTTATTCTTGCCATCAAAAATCTGGAACCGCAATGGAATTATGACTAACCCCATAAATTAGTAAAATGCTAGAATTTGTTAAGATCTTTTTAAAGATTATGTTAAATTAGCAAAATTAGCTGTCAAGTCCCCATTAATGGAAACCATGAAGAAAGTGTGACCACAGCCTCACTTGTAGTTTTTTATCTTTTCTGTGCTTCGATTAAAGAGTATCTACGAATGTCCAAGACCCAGGAAATAATACTAGGGGACCTGAAGCTGTTTTATTGCATGTATTGTGCTGCCAAATTCTGACGCATTATTGTGTGACACTGATGGGCAATCTCTTAGTTTTGGTAATCTCTTGGCACCCTTTTATCACACAGCAGGGGCCCCAATGGACAGACTCCGTCAAGAACCAGAAATGCCAAGGTCTCTGTTGACCATGGACCACAGGGGTTAAATGGCCCAGAACAGAGCTAGCTTGCTCCCAGCTGTTACAACACGAGCTTGGCTGCTAATCATAGATGGACACAGCTTCTGTAACCCTGTGATCTCCCTGATAATTCCAGAAGGCCTCTTGGCACTGCAATCCATGATGTACATTTACTATATGTCAAAGAACACAAATTAATAAAGGGATTTTTTGGAGAAACAATATTTTTCATAAAAGGGGCCATAAAGGGTTTAAAATAAAAAAAAGAATAAGACTTATAGATCCCCTTGCTATTGGCATTCCAGTGTTTGTGCCATGAGAAACACACCAGTAATGCCAGGAAAGGCCATTTCAGCCAGTTACTGCCTATAGTGGTGACTGGCTTTAGTAAGTGATTGGCTATCAGGATCTTATCTGGCATTTATGGACTGTCCAGCTGGGACCAAGACGTGAACATTTTACAGCTTTAAAAAAAATATATATATATATATTCAGTCAGGTCCATAAATATTGGGACATCGACACAATTCTAACATTTTTGGCTCTATACACTACCACAATGGATTTGAAATGAAACGAACAAGATGTGCTTTACCTGCAGACTGTCAGCTTTAATTTGAGGGTATTTACATCCAAATCAGGTGAACGGTGTAGGAATTACAACAGTTTTCATATGTGCCTCCCACTTGTTGAGGGACCAAAAGTAATGGGACATAATAATAATCATAAATCAAACTTTCACTTTTTAATACTTGGTTGCAAATCCTTTGCAGTCAATTACAGCCTGAAGTCTGGAACGCATAGACATCACCAGACGCTGGGTTTCATCCCTGGTGATGCTTTGCTAAGCCAATGTGCAACTGTCTTCAGTTCCTTCTTGTTCTTGGGGCATTTTCCCTTCAGTTTTGTCTTCTACAAGTGAAATGCATGCTCAATCGGATTCAGGTCAGGTGATTGACTTGGCCATTGCATAACATTCCACTTCTTTCCCTTAAAAAACTCTTTGGTTGCTTTTGCAGTATGCTTTGGGTCATTGTCCATCTGCACTGTGAAGCGCCGTCCAATGAGTTCTGAAGCATTTGGCTGAATATGAGCAGGTAATATTGCCCGAAACACTTCAGAATTCATCCTGCTGCTTTTGTCAGCAGTCACATCATCAATAAATAGAAGAGAACCAGTTCCATTGGCAGCCATACATGCCCACACCATGACACTACCACCACCATGCTTCACTGATGAGGTGGTATGCTTAGGATCATGAGCAGATCCTTTCCTTCTCCATACTCTTCTCTTCCCATTACTCTGGTACAAGTTGATCTTGGTCTCATCTGTCCATATGATGTTGTTCCAGAACTGTGAAGGCTTTTTTAGATGTCGTTTGGCAAACTCTAATCTGACCTTCCTGTTTTTGAGGCTCACCAATGGTTTACATCTTGTGGTGAACCCTCTGTATTCACTCTGATGAAGTCTTCTCTTGATTGTTGACTTTGACACACATACACCTACCTCCTGGAGAGTGTTCTTGATCTGGCTAACTGTTGTGAAGGGTGTTTTCTTCACCAGGGAAAGAATTCTTGGGTCATCCACCACAGTTGTTTTCCGTGGTCTTCCGGGTCTTTTGGTGTTGCTGAGCTCACCGGTGCGTTCCTTCTTTTTAAGAATGTTCCAAAGTGTTGTTTTGGCCACGCCTAATGCTTTTGCTATCTCTCTGATGGGGTTGTTGTGTTTTTTCAGCCTAATGATGGCTTGCTTCACTGATAGTGACAGCTCTTTGGATTTCATCTTGAGAGTTGACAGCAACAGATTCCAAATGCAAATAGCAGACTGGAAATGAACTCTGGACCTTTTATCTGCTCATTGTAATTGGGATAATGAGGGAATAACACACACCTGGCCATGGAACAGCTGAGAAGCCAATTGTCCCATTACTTTTGGTCCCTTAACAAGTGGGAGGCATTTATGCAAACTTTTGTAATTCCTGCACCGTTCACCTGATTTGGATGTAAATACCCTCAAATTATAGCTGACAGTCTGCAGGTAAAGTACATCTTGTTCGTTTCATTTCAAATCCATTGTGGTGGTGTACAGAGCCAAAAATGTTAGAATTGTGTCGATGTCCCAATATTTATGGACCTGACTATATATATATATATATATATTTCCCCACCAAACCCCTTAATATCAAAATACTAACCCTTTCATGCTCTGAGACATACTGTTATACCGCCGGCACATCGCGTTTCACTGTTAGGATCTGATCAGTTTTTGCTACTAGGCAAAGCCATCAACTCTTTATAGCAGTTTTAAGGGTTAACTTGCACTGTTATTTATGTGGTTGCCTGCTGTTTTATATTGTTGAACTACATTTATATGTTTATCGCAATGTATCATGTTCATTTGCACTGTTATTACACTCTAGCTGCACTGCTTTGTGGAAAAGGTTAATGCACAGCCAGCTAATACTGAGAGACTTTATGACTTTCTAACTATGCATAGTTTGGGAGGGATAAAAAAAACAGACACACGGTTTTTCTGACTGGATAAGCTTTGTGTTTATGTCTGAAGACTTGTTTATGTCTAAAAAAAAACCTGCTGCTTCTTTCTCATAGACATGCATTAAAGCTCTATACAAGTCTATGACAGACAGAAATAGTAACAATGTTTCTGTTTAGGCCGTGCTTCTCCACTAACCCCTCCCAATAGAAAGCTTTAGTTCAGCTAGAAATTGTATATAAGAAGAGCAGTCAGAGCCTTTAATCATCTTCTGATAGGGACCAGTGTTTCGCAGGAGAAACTCCATGCCAGACTGCATGAGTGACCAGAAGAAGACACTGAGATAGGAATGCTGAGCCACACACTCTGGGCCACCAGCATTTGGCCAGGCAGAAAGCCTTCTGAGAAAGAGAGGGACAGCTAGCTCAGGCATTTCCTTAGCATGAAACCTTCTTCTACCTAGAAGGAGACTGGAGAAGCCAGCCCAGTGCCTTACTTGTATTGGTTTGCACTTGAGTTCCCCCAGTAAAGAAGTACACTGGTTTACTGCAGACCCTGACTCTCTGGATTTATTTCCCATTGGGGTACACCACTCCTTACCATCCCTTCCAGAGAGCAGCAACACAGGGAGACACCTCAATGTTGTTTGTAAGACCCAGCATAGCGTTGGGACCATCCCAAACCCAACCAGAGCAATTGGAGTAATGAATGGGGAGATCTCTGTATCCATGTGTGGTCAGGGGCTGGTTCTAGCTTTGTTAGATATTGTCATGTGCCATATGATGTCCGATTTCCATATTTTACATTAATCATCGGATTAGCCTAGTAGCAAACTAGTCTGTGTCCTAGGGGTTAAGCAGCAGTACAGTTATGAAGGATCACTTTGGCCCTATATAGCTAAAATATTATTATTGTTATTTTTATATCTACAGGGTACCAAAAAAATCTAAATGTAAAAAAAATTGATTAAGTCTTTAGATAATCTCTCCGCTCTTGGAGTAGATGAGAAGTTACCCATCATTTTCAGAGAGTGACAACCCTCATTATTGGTTGTCACCACGTGATGAATTTCGGACTATAGACTGACATTAGGTAAAGCAGTATAATGACAACTAAAGCGTGGAGAATGAGGACGGAGCACGTTATCTGGGTCGGCCCTTCTGAAGCTCTCAGAGAAACCCCCCAGGATCTCACTTTCTATTTCTTCATTAGGGTCCAGGAGTGGGAAATGAGGTTGGCTGAACAGAATTATGAAAAATACAAGATTCGGAACAGGACGGTCTATTTCTGGGAGAGATGAGGACAAAATTAGAGGCCGGGCAGAAAACCACCGGTAATTCATGTGCAGAGAAATCAGGAATATAAAGCATCTAATTAGAGACATGAGGAGCCGAGCCGCTAATGAAGTGTTAGATCAGAATCCAGCTGGTGCATCACAGGAGGAGGTACAAGCTGCTTTATCTTTTTTACTCGTTTTTTTTTTAGTTTTTACTCTTATTTTGTTTCATTAAAGGGACTGTCTCATGAAAACTATTCTGGAGCACCTGGATCGGAATACTTTTGTAATTGTATGTAATTTAAAATTTGGTACATCCACTGAGTTATTTAATAAGATGTATCTGCATAGCGCCACCTGCTGTCTATTCTTTTCCTTGATTCTCTCACTACCTCAGTAACAGTGCTTAGGTGGTCACACATGCTGAGTTCTATCCTTAAACTGCCACCATTTTCTACTGTTAGAAAATGTAACAGTTACAGAGAGAGAGAGAGAGAGCGCTGCAGCAGAAAGGACCCCCCCCCCACCCCCGAGCTGTGACAAAGAGACAATTACAGCAGAGAGGACACATACCCTGATCTGTGACAGTGAGAGATCCACAGCATAAAGTATGTGCCCCTTAGCTGTGATAGGGAGAGAGGTGCAGCAGAAAGGACACACCCCTGAGCTGCAGCAGAAAAGACACACCCCTGAGCTGCAGCAGAAAAGACACACCCCCTGAGCTGCAGCAGAAAAGACACACCCCTGAGCTACCAGCTTGAAATAAATCTAGCAGAGCAATGAATGTGGAGATCTCTGGATCCATGTGAGGTACAGGGCTGGTTCTAGCTTTATTAGAAAGAGATTGTCATGTACTATACGATGTCCGATTTCCGATTTCATTTTTAGCATTAATCTTGGAATAACCCTTTTTAATGTTTTATATGGCGCAGTTTCATTTCATTATTTGTTGTTATGATTTATTTATTATTTCTATCATTTAAGTTTTTTCAGTTTATTATCTTTTTTATTTATTTTTCAATGTACATTTTTATTTTATTTTTTTCTTCCTTTTTTATACCCCAAATTTTATACAGCATTTTTAAGCATAAGTTTGTTTTGTTATGGATTTCAATAAAAGGTCTAGTTTTATCTCTTCTCTGAAGACCCTAGCTCCATGGCCGTACCACATATAGCAATTATTGCCGGGTCCATTGAGCACCCTACAATATACAGTCCTTCATTTCTTTAAATGTCCACCTTTACTACTATTTATGCAGGTCCAACCTTGATAGATCTGCACTGATTATTTTTTTCATATTTTATTCCAGCTCATTTTTTCTAACAAAAAGCTATGAATTCCTTGAATAAACAAAAAATTCTGTGGTAAAATTTTGTCTTCCCACAGCCACCACTAGGGGGAGCTTACTGTACTCTGTTTCTAAATTAAACTCCGTAATAACACAAAAATTAGGAATATTTACTGGTTACTGGAGCCACATTATTATATTTCCTCTCTGTCTGTGCCAGGGATTTTGAGCTCGGTATCATAAAAACAAAAACTCTAATCTTTATAAATGAATGCACATAAACCTTAAAGGGTAACTGTCATATTTGTTTTTTATTTGCTAGTTTATTAGAGCTAGGCATGTATAACTGAGTTAGTCTGTTAATGATTATCAAAAGATCTGTAATTACCTTATAATAACAGCTTTCATTAATGTCCTCTGTCCCATTCCACTGCTACCTTAAAAGACCATTGCTAGGGCTTGTCTGTCTTCCTTTTAGTATAAACAGAAGACGGAGGGGCGGTCCTTCACACTGCATGCCTGCATTAGGCTTCAGAGTGAGGAGGCGTGTCTCTCAGTAATCCAATTTGATTGGCTGGCAGAGAGCTGCTGGCTACAGCTAGTGTGTATGGGAAGTGAGGGAAAGCAGTTTTGGCCTCAGAGAACTGGCAGAGGAGCCATCTTGAGAAGATCCTCATATTGTAAATGTTTAAACAGCCGTAACTAAGAGAAAAACTCAAGGAAAACAGTGGCATGTGAAGAAACTAAAGATAGTTTTATGCATAATTCTACTGCAGCAGTAACATATGCTAAAATAGATTTTTTGATAAAAACATGACAGTTACCCTTTAAAAGGGACATAGAGTTGAAAGATGGACATGCCCTTTAAGGCACATGAGATACCAGGGCATGCCAATTTAGAATTTTCCTTCACTTACTTACATGAGGAAAAGTTGTGTCTGATAGCATGATGACCATGGTCAGGGTATGCTATCTTCTGAATATAGTTGGAGAGTGTTTTTAATTTTTTTTATTTTTAATTTTTTTTATTTTTTACATTTTGCATAACCATTCACACATTCACTACCCCACAGACTGCATTGTATATGACATGCCTGGATGAACAGACAATACGTTAAATCAGATTTCCTGGAAAGTATTCAAAAATGTAAGCAAACGCAGACAGGTGACTGGGTGTAAGCAATTCCTACAAGATTGACATAGTTTACACTGCAGTAAATAGAATTTCTAAAAGCAGGGGCAACAATTTTGGAAGTTTTTCTTTTTCCAGCAAAATTCAGACAGTGAAATGAAATTCATCAGCTTAATAGAATACTCATTACAAATACACTGAGTGACGTACAGTAATTATAAGACTGATAGGAACGGAGTGACTCTCCCATAGACTAAATGGTAAATCATTGCAGTATATGGGAGAAGCGATTAGACGATCTTATGTTAAAAAAAAAGGTTTGAAAGACATAAAAAAAATCTAGATAGATAGATTCAAATCACTCCACTTTTCCTATATTAAAAATAAAAACAAACAACATAACAGAAAAAAAATATAAAAATGTCCAATTCGCAGTTTTTTCGTTGCTTCATCTCCCAAAAAAACTGAATAAAAGTGTTTTATACACACCAAATAATGGTACCAATAAAAACTGCAGATTGTCCCTCAGTTCCATAGACCAGGCCTGCTTCTGCCATGACAAGAGAGCTTTCAGCTCCTGTCCCCGCTGTTCAGCTTCATAGACCTTAAGCCACTAGTCCTGAAGCCCACGAGGCAGTAGAATGGCGCAGGAGGCTACGATGACATCTCAGGCACCGCAATGACCCAAATGCCTGCCTCCTGACCCGGGTGTTCATAACTATATCATCATGCCCCCCAGCGTAGGAGGGGTATGCAGGCATTATACTACGGGGAAGAGCATTATATATAGAGGGGCATTATACTACGGGGAAGAGCATTATATATAGAGGGGCATTATACTACGGAGGAAGAGCATTATATATAGAGGGGCATTATACAAACCGGATTCCAAAAAAGTTGGGACACTATACAAATCGTGAATAAAAACTGAATGCAATGATGTGGAGGTGCCAACTTCTAATATTTTATTCAGAATAGAACATAAATCACGGAACAAAAGTTTAAACTGAGAAAATGTACCATTTTAAGGGAAAAATATGTTGAATCAGAATTTCATGGTGTCAACAAATCCCCAAAAAGTTGGGACAAGGCCATTTTCACCACTGTGTGGCATCTCCCCTTCTTCTTACAACACTCAACAGACGTCTGGGGACCGAGGAGACCAGTTTCTCAAGTTTAGAAATAGGAATGCTCTCCCATTCTTGTCTAATACAGGCCTCTAACTGTTCAATCGTCTTGGGCCTTCTTTGTTGCACCTTCCTCTTTATGATGCGCCAAACGTTCTCTATAGGTGAAAGATCTGGACTGCAGACTGGCCATTTCAGTACCCGGATCCTTCTCCTACGCAGCCATGATGTTGTGATTGATGCAGAATGTGGTCTGGCATTATCTTGTTGAAAGATGCAGGGTCTTCCCTGAAAGAGATGATGTCTGGATGGGAGCATATGTTGTTCTAGAACCTGAATATATTTTTCTGCATTGATGGTGCCTTTCCAGACATGCAAGCTGCCCATGCCACACGCACTCATGCAACCCCATACCATCAGAGATGCAGGCTTCTGAACTGAGCGTTGATAACAACTTGGGTTGTCCTTGTCCTCTTTGGTCCGGATGACATGGCGTCCCAGATTTCCAAAAAGAACTTCGAATCGTGACTCGTCTGACCACAGAACAGTCTTCCATTTTGCCACACTCCATTTTAAATGATCCCTGGCCCAGTGAAAACGCCTGAGCTTGTGGATCTTGCTTAGAAATGGCTTCTTCTTTGCACTGTAGAGTTTCAGCTGGCAACGGCGGATGGCACGGTGGATTGTGTTCACTGACAATGGTTTCTGGAAGTATTCCTGAGCCCATTCTGTGATTTCCTTTACAGTAGCATTCCTGTTTGTGGTGCAGTGTCGTTTAAGGGCCCGGAGATCACGGGCATCCAGTATGGTTTTACGGCCTTGACCCTTACGCACAGAGATTGTTCCAGATTCTCTGAATCTTCGGATGATGTTATGCACAGTTGATGATGATAGATGCAAAGTCTTTGCAATTTTTCGCTGGGTAACACCTTTCTGATATTGCTCCACTATCTTTCTGCGCAACATTGTGGGAATTGGTGATCCTCTACCCATCTTGGCTTCTGAGAGACACTGCCACTCTGAGAAGCTCTTTTTATACCCAATCATGTTGCCAATTGACCTAATTAGTGTTAATTGGTCTTCCAGCTCTTCGTTATGCTCAAATTTACTTTTTCCAGCCTCTTATTGCTACTTGTCCCAACTTTTTGGGGATTTGTTGACACCGTGAAAATTGGAATCAACGTATTTTTCCTCTAAAATGATACATTTACTCGGATTAAACGTTTGATCTGTCATCTACGTTCTATTACAAATAAAATATTGACATTTGCCATCTCCACATCATTGCATTCAGTTTTTATTCACAATTTGTTTAGTGTCCCAAATTTTTTGGAATCCGGTTTGTAATATGTGGGAAGAGTATTATATATAGAGGGACATTATAATATGGGGGAAGGGCATTATATATAGAGGGGCATTATACTACGGAGGAAGAGCATTATATATAGAGGGACATTATACTACAGGGGAAGAGTATTATATATAGAGGGGCATTATACTATGGGGGAAGAGCATTGTATATAGAGGGACATTATACTACGGAGGAAGAGCATTATATATAGAGGGGCATTATACTACGGAGGAAGAGCATTATATAGAGAGGGACATTATACTACGGGGGAAGAGCATTATATATAGAGGGACATTATAATACGGGGGAAGAGCATTATATATAGAGGGACATTATACTACGGAGGAAGAGCATTATATAGAGAGGGACATTATACTATGGGGGAAGAGCATTATATATAGAGGGACATTATACTATGGGGGAAGAGCATTATATATAGAGGGACATTATACTACGGGGGAAGAGCATTATATATAGAGGGGCATTATACTATGTGGGAAGAGCATTATATATAGAGGGACATTATACTATGAAAGAAGAGCATTATATATAGAGGGGCATTATACTACGGAGGAAGAGCATTATATATAGAGGGACATTATACTACAGGGGAAGAGCATTATATTTAGAGGGACATTATACTATGGGGGAAAAGTATTATATATAGAGGGGCATTATACTACGGAGGAATAGCATTATATATAGAGGGGCATTATACTACGGAGGAAGAGCATTATATAGAGAGGGACATTATACTACGGGGGAAGAGCATTATATATAGAGGGGCATTATACTACGGGGGAAGAGCATTATATATAGAGGGACATTATACTGTGGGGGAAGGGCATTATATATAGAGGGGCATTATACTACGGAGGAAGAGCATTATATATAGAGGGGCATTATACTACGGAGGAAGAGCATTATATAGAGAGGGACATTATACTATGGGGGAAGAGCATTATATATAGAGGGACATTATACTACGGGGGAAGAGCATTATATATAGAGGGGCATTATACTATGTGGGAAGAGCATTATATATAGAGGGACATTATATTATGGGGGAAGGGCATTATATATAGAGGGGCATTATACTACGGAGGAAGAGCATTATATATAGAGGGGCATTATACTACGGAGGAAGAGCATTATATATAGAGGGACATTATACTCTGGGGGAAGAGCATTATATATAGAGGGGCATTATACTACAGGGGAAGAACATTATATATAGAGGGACATTATACTACAGGGGAAGAGAATTATATTTAGAGGGACATTATACTACGGGGGAAGAGTATTATATATAGATGGGCATTATACTACGGGGGAAGAGTATTATATATAGAGGGGCATTATACTATGGGGGAAGAGCATTGTATATAGAGGGACATTATACTACAGGGGCAGAGCATTATATATAGAGGGGCATTATACTACGGAGGAAGAGCATTATATATAGAGGGGCATTATACTACGGAGGAAGAGCATTATATATAGAGGGACATTATACTACGGGGAAGAGCATTATATATAGAGGGACATTATACTACGGAGGAAGAGCATTATATAGAGAGGGACATTATACTACGGGGGAAGAGCATTATATATAGAGGGACATTATAATACGGGGGAAGAGCATTATATATAGAGGGACATTATACTATGGGGGAAAAGTATTATATAAAGAGGGACATTATACTATGGGGAAGAGCATTAAATATAAAGGGGCATTATACTACGGGGAAGAGCATTATATATAGAGGGGCATTATACTATGGGGAAGAGCATTAAATATAGAGGGGCATTATACTACAGGGGAAGAGCATTATATATAGAAGGGCATTATACTACGGGGAAGAGTATCATATATAGAGGGGCATTATACTATGGGGGAAGAGCATTATATATAGAGGGACATTATACTACGGAGGAAGAGCATTATATAGAGAGGGACATTATACTACGGGGGAAGAGCATTATATATAGAGGGACATTATACTATGGGGAAGAGCATTAAATATAAAGGGGCATTATACTATGGGGAAGAGCATTATATATAGAGGGGCATTATACTACAGGGGAAGAACATTATATATAGAGGGACATTATACTACAGGGGAAGAGCATTATATTTAGAGGGAGATTATACTACGGGGGAAAAGTATTATATATAGATGGGCATTATACTACGGGGGAAGAGTATTATATATAGAGGGGCATTATACTACGGGGGAAGAGCATTGTATATAGAGGGACATTATACTACAGGGGAAGAGCATTATATATAGAGGGGCATTATACTATGGGGAAGAGTATCATATATAGAGGAGCATTATACTATGGGGGAAGAGCATTATATATAGAGGGACATAATACTACGGGGAAAGAGCATTATATATAGAGGGACATTATACTACGGAGGAAGAGCATTATATATAGAGTGACATTATACTACGGGGGAAGAGAATTATATATAGAGGGGCATTATACTATGTGGGAAGAGTATTATATATAGAGGGACATTATACTCTGGGGGAAGAGCATTATATATAGAGGGGCATTATACTACAGGGGAAGAACATTATATATAGAGGGACATTATACTACAGGGGAAGAGCATTATATTTAGAGGGACATTATACTACGTGGGAAGAGTATTATATATAGATGGGCATTATACTACGGGGGAAGAGTATTAATTATAGAGGGGCATTATACTACGGGGGAAGAGCATTGTATATAGAGGGACATTATACTACAGGGGAAGAGCATTATATATAGAGGGACATTATACTACGGGGAAGAGCATTATATATAGAGGGACATTATACTACGGAGGAAGAGCATTATATAGAGAGGGACATTATACTACGGGGGAAGAGCATTATATATAGAGGGACATTATAATACGGGGGAAGAGCATTATATATAGAGGGACATTATACTACGGAGGAAGAGCATTATACAAAGAGGGACATTATACTATGGGGAAGAGCATTAAATATAAAGGGGCATTATACTACAGGGGAAGAGCATTATATATAGAGGGGCATTATACTACGGGGAAGAGCATTATATATAGAGGGGCATTATACTATGGGGAAGAGCATTATATATAGAGGGGCATTATACTACGGGGAAGAGTATCATATATAGAGGGGCATTATACTATGGGGGAAGAGCATTATATATAGAGGGACATTATACTACGGAGGAAGAGCATTATATAGAGAGGGACATTATACTACGGGGGAAGAGCATTATATATAGAGGGACATTATACTATGGGGAAGAGCATTAAATATAAAGGGGCATTATACTACAGGGGAAGAGCATTATATACAGAGTGGCATTATACTATGGGGAAGAGCATTAAATATAAAGGGGCATTATACTATGGGCAAGAGCATTAAATATAGAGGGGCATTATACTATGTGGGAAGAGTATTATATATAGAGGGGCAATATACTACGGAAAAAGAGCATTTTATAGAGAGGGACATTATACTACGGGGGAAGAGCATTATATATAGAGGGACATTATACTATGGGGAAGAGCATTATATATAGAGGGGCATTATACTACGGGGTAGAGTATCATATATAGAGGGGCATTATACTATGGGGGAAGAGCATTATATATAGAGGGACATTATACTACGGGGAAAGAGCATTATATATAGAGGGACATTATACTACGGGGAAGAGCATTATATATAGAGGGACATTATACTATGGAGGAAGAGCATTATATAAAGAGGGACATTATACTACGGAGGAAGAGCATTATATAAAGAGGGACATTATACTATGGGGAAGAGCATTAAATATAGAGGGGCATTATACTACGGGGAAGAGCATTATATATAGAGGGGCATTATACTATGGGGAAGAGCATTAAATATAGAGGGGCATTATACTACGGGGGAAGAGCATTATATATAGAGGGACATTATACTACGGGGGAAGAGTATTATATATAGAGGGACATTATACTACGGGGGAAGAGTATTATATATAGAGGGGCATTATACTACGGGGGAAGAGCATTATATATAGAGGGACATTATACTACGGAGGAAGAGCATTATATAAAGAGGGACATTATACTACGGAGGAAGAGCATTATATAAAGAGGGACATTATACTATGGGGAAGAGCATTAAATATAGAGGGGCATTATATTACGGGGAAGAGCATTATATATAGAGGGGCATTATACTACGGAGGAAGAGCATTATATATAGAGGGACATTATACTCTGGGGGAAGAGCATTATATATAGAGGGACATTATACTATGTGAGAAATGCATTATATATAGAGGGGCATTATACTACGGGGAAGAGTATCATATATAGAGGGACATTATACTACGGGGGAAGAGCATTATATATAGAGGGACATTATACTACGGGGGAAGAGCATTATATATAGAGGGACATTATACTACGGGGGAAGAGCATTATATATAGAGGGACATTATACTACGGGGGAAGAGCATTATATATAGAGGGACATTATACTATGGGGAAGAGCATTATATATAGAGGGACATTATACTATGGGGAAGAGCATTATATATAGAGGGACATTATACTACGGGGGAAGAGCATTATATATAGAGGGACATTATACTACGGGGGAAGAGCATTATATATAGAGGGACATTATACTATGGGGAAGAGCATTATATATAGAGGGACATTATACTACGGGGGAGAGCATTATATATAGAGGGGTATTATACTACGGGGGCATTATACTAATGCAGGACAGCAATATATATACTGGGTAGTATACTACAGGAGGAAGCATTATATGTACAGGAGCATTATACCAAAGTTATGGGGGTCAGAATATGGCGATAATAATATTTTTTACAAAGTTTTTATTTTTTTTGTATTAAAACACAAGAAAATCTAAATATATTTAGATATATAAAAATTTAGAACGTCGTAAAAACCATTAAAATTGTGCGGAATTGCAGGATTTTTTTTCCAATTGCACACCATTTTGAATTTTTTACAGCTTTCCACTACATCGTAGGCAATATTAAATGGTGCCATTAGAAAGTACAACTTGCCTGCAAAAAAAGCTCTTATACAGCTATGTGAACGGAAAAATAAAAAAGTTATGGCTACGGAAAGGCAGGGAGAAAAAACCCCGAAAAGAACAAGAAAATCGCTGTCTGGATGGCAGGAAACTGGGTAAAACATAGATGGATGTAGTATGGATAGATATATAGATAGATAGATAGATAGATAGATAGATAGATAGATAGATATGAGAGAGATAGATAGATAGATAGATAGATAGATAGATAGATAGATAGATAGATAATAGATAGATAGATAGATAGATAGATAGATAGATAGATAGATAGATAGATATGAGATAGATAGATAGATAGATAGATAGATATGAGATAGATAGATAATAGATAGATAGATAGATAGATAGATAGATAGATAGATAGATAGATAATAGATAGATAGATAGATAGATAGATAGATAGATAGATAGATAATAGATAGATAGATAGATAGATAGATAGATATGAGATAGATAGATAGATATGAGATAGATAGATAGATAGATAGATAGATAGATAGATAGATAGATAGATAGATAGATAGATATGAGATAGATAGATAATAGATAGATAGATAGATAATAGATAGATAGATAGATAGATAGATAGATAGATAGATAGATAGATAATAGATAGATAGATAGATAGATAGATATGAGAGATAGATAGATAGATAGATAGATAGATAGATAGATAGATAGATAGATAGATAGATAGACATATCATATACATTAATAGAAAACAGATGATAGCTAGACAAATATTATATAGCTAGATATTAGACAGAAATATAGATAGATTAGATAGATATTACATGGATAAATCTATTTCTAAGGAATTGATAAAACATCACAGTGTTAATCCTTGACAAAAGCCATTCAAAACCACTGAAAAAGTAGATTTCAGTTTTCTTGGCATTTTGTACTTTGCACATTAACCATTCCTTTTACCTCTGCTACATATCTGTCTGTCTATATATCTATCTCATATCTATCTATCTATTATTTATGTATCTATCTATCTATTTCCCATCTATCTATTTCCCATCTATCTATTATCTATCTATCTATCTACTCTATCTATCTGTATGATACGCAGGTGGATGACGACAAACTCTCTCCGACCACTGAGGAACACTGGAACAGCTTTACTAAAGATGCTTTTGCAGCAGAGCAATAAAAACTTGTATTTGTGAAACAGGTTAATTAATATTTAATAGGGACGCTGTCTCTTTAAGAAACTGAGTTGATAGCAGGAATGGTGTAACTACTGTCTTTGTGGAATTGGTTTATAACTTTGTACAGTCTCCCAGGGGCCGCACTTACTGTTTCTGCTAGTTGGCGAGGGACCCTCCTGGTGCTCGATGTCTATCTCTCCAAGGTAGGACCTTTCTCTTTGTTGCAGTGGAGAATCTGGTCGGGCACTTCTGAGGCCTTGCTTGTCTGACACATGTGCTCCACGCTCTGCTCCCTTGCACTGGTCCGTGTTGCACTTTTCCTTCAGTGCCACACAATGCTGTGCCTGCTGCAGCCTCTCTGTACCTGTCTGGGCTGCACTGCTTCCCTTGGGTGGCCACATCACACCACCCCTGAGCTCTGGTAATGGACCCTGCTTTGGATCTCCTGCACTTCCCTCCTCTCCTTCTCCAGGCACTGGCTGAACTGCTCTTCCTATGTGGCTTTGTCCTTCCCTGTTATCTCTAGCTGGGAACAGGCTCCCTCAGCTGGACTGGAATGATGACAGCAAGTCTCTATGTCCCAGCACCATATTAGTTCCTCCTGACACTACACCTTCCCTCCCTGGTTTGAGGGTGGCCGTCCCAGCAACCTAGGTACCGAGAACATAGTCATAATATTGGGAAGGCATCCTACTACAGTTAGTATGCTATGAATGTCCTAGTACAGCTGAACACTCCACAGATGGACCATCATTCTTCTCTTGATTCACAACTGGTCCTTCCCTTCTTTCCAATGGGACCAGCTCTGGTTGAGGTGGTGACCACCATTCTTCTTCCCCAGCATTGCTGTCATAGAGGAGCTCTCTGGTATAGACTCAGGAGCCCTTCTCAGAAAAATGCATGGCCTGAGCATATTTCGGTGCACTGCGCAAACAAGCCTGGTTACAGCCTCAGGTTTCACCTCAGACACTGGTATGGTTGAATTGGGTTGCCAGACTACCTCGTATGGGATGGTTTCCCACCACTAATGCAGCTTCCCAGACATCCTGGCTGTCCAATTGCATGCCATCATTCAATCTCCCAGCTATAACGGAAGCTCCCTCAATTTCTTGTTTGCATATAATGTGCAGGGGCCCAGGGTCTGGGTGACCATGTCATATATCTCTTGTACCTTCTTTCAATGGTCTCCCATCTAAGTCTCAGGGGGCTATCAACCACCATTCAAGTGGACCAGTGGATTGTTATCGGTCATCAACACAAACTCTGCTCCCGTCAAGATGTCTGCAAACTCTTCAGTCGCCGCCCACACCACTGCTAGCAGTTCAAGTTTGAGGGATCTGTAGTTGTCAGAGTTCTTCTCACTCTCACACAGATTTCTACTGGATTAGGCTACCACACATTCTTGACCCTCTTGTTCTTGGGTCAGCATAGCTTCTAGTCCCTTCAGGCTCCTATCAGTTTGTAGCACAAAGGGCTTTGTGAAATCTGCATAGGCCAGTATGGGGGAACTGGTCAATAACTTCTTTAGCTCCCTAAAGACCAGGTCAGCCTCCTCATTCCAGGTAAGGGGTTTCCTTTTTGTTCCTCCAAGCGAGTACCCATTGAGTAGAGTGTACAGGGGTGCTGCTACCTTGGCAAAATCCTTGATGAATATCCTATAATCCCCGACCAGTCCCAGGAAGTTCCCCAGATCACTGAAGTTGCTGGGAACTGGCCATTGCTGCAAGGCCTGAATCTTCAAGTCCATGGGGTGGACTCCTCCTCTTGTCACCACATTGGCTAGATACTCAATGCTCTCCTATAAACAATCTCTCTAGGTGCACTGCAAAGCTTGACAAAATGATGATATCATCTAGGTAGATCAGTAGTCATTCATAGTTCAGGTCACCCAAGCAAAGCTCCATCAGTTTCTGAAAGGTAGCTGGGGCACTGTTCAGTTCAAAAGGCATCTGGAAGAACTCATACAGCCCCATAGATGTAACAAAGGCTGTCTTCTCTTTGTCTTTTTCTGCCACTGGGAAGGCATCATGGACTGTACATGAATTCAGGTGCCTATAGTCAACAGACACGCAGGGTCCCATCCTTCTTCTTCAAGTGCAATTAGTGAGGTCCAAGGGTGCTTACTAGGCTAGATGATGCAACTTTCCTGCATCTGCTTCAGTAAGGTCCTGACCTCCTGGTACAGAGCTGGGTTGTTTGCCGGTAGTTCCCCTGTACTGGCCAAGCATCTCCAGTCGGAATTTCAGGTTCCAGAGTCTATGTCATTTCAAATTCAGCTTCATGATGGGAAAAAGCATTGGGTACGACCCCAGGACCTTAACCAACTGCTCCCTCTCCTCTTCTATCATCTTGGCACCTTCCAAATATACCTCGTTCAGGAGCTGTTCTCCAGTTATTCTGATAGATTTCAGTCCTCACTCAGGCACAATGTGAGGGTGGTGGTGGTGGTGGCCATATCAGTCGTCTTGATACGGTAGCTAGGTTTCTGTAAGGCTTGCAGCTCTTGGATGGGAAACACATCTGACACCAGTTCTCTGGGTGCCAGGATCACACTGTGGTTATTAACATTAATGAATCTAATCAGTACTTGGCAATCCTGGACTATGCCCAAGGTTTGTCCCACAGGTATCCCTTCTTTCTGTAGCATGGACTCAACCAACACTGTAGCTCCTTCCAGTGTGTGGCTGGTGCCCACTGGCAGGGGGGTAAACAACACTTCATGGCCAGCCTGCACTTCAAAAAATTTTAAGAGGGTACTCTCACAATCCCACTTTTCCTACCAGGCCAGACAGGGCTGCTTGCACTGGCACTGTTTTAACAATCTCTGCAGGGCCACCTATGGTGGTTTCAGATTTGGGACATTCTTCCAATATTTGGGACCCAGCTCTCAAGCCATCAGTCCTTCTAATTCCCGCAATACATTCATCCCTAGTATTGCAGGGACTTCAGAGTCCATTGCCCTTTGTACCTCCACCACTCCTTTATTTTCCATTGTCCGGCCCGAAAACTCAATGTCAGCTTGCAATGGGCAGACTATTGGCAACTTTCAGATTCACATAGTCAGCGCTTCCCTGGTGCAGGGTAAAGTGACAGTGGGTGTAGAAGACTTTCTTGGCCATTGACATTACTTGTGACCCGGTGTCTACTAGACTAAACAGTTTTACTCCATTAAACTTAGTTGTAACAACTGAGCTCTATCCCACTAAGTCCATGGCTTCCAGCAGCGGGCACAAATCTGTACTTCTTCCTGCGATTTGCCAATCAGTTACAGGTGGAACTAGTTTAAATGTCTCTGGTTGATGATAATGCCACAGTTGGGATAGTTCCTGGATAACTGCCCTTCCTGGTTATATGTGCAGCATCTTCTTACAGGTTGGGCCTGTTGGGGATGCAACAGCATGTACCATATACAATATTGTGTATTAATATCACTTGACCAGTAGATGGCACTGTATGTTAAGGTTACCAGTTGTGTATATCTGTAAAAACTTGTTGGTTCTCTCTCTCTCTCTCTCTCTCTCTTTATACCAAGATGGCTGCTGTTACAGTTTGCTGAAATGTCTTGTATGTTTGGAACTTAATCCACACAAGTAAACCAAGTTCTGCCTCATCACAAGCTACTAGTGTCTTCTCTAACCCACAACCAACAGGTTATGGGCCCAGCCCTAGACACTAAAAAAAGGAAAACTACAAGAAAGTAAGTGCTGCATCTACGATCCTACCAAATCCTGTGCGAGGAAACAAGAGCTGCATCCAATTCACTGAAAGATGGCAAGTGCTTCAGATATGAAGTTTAC
The DNA here is from genome assembly GCF_905171765.1 of Bufo bufo. Taxonomy (NCBI): domain Eukaryota; kingdom Metazoa; phylum Chordata; class Amphibia; order Anura; family Bufonidae; genus Bufo; species Bufo bufo. The sequence goes on from NC_053389.1 coordinate 805,086,678, forward strand.
AATAGCAAAGCTCAACAATGCCAACTACCGGCTATGGAAGTTTAAGCTTGAAATGTTATCCAAAGATGACTTGTGGCAGCTACTAGATACACACAGACCCAATGACAACCCAGAAAAATGGGACAGAAAAAACAGGCAAGCAAAAGCAGTCGTAAGCCTGTTAGTGGAGGATGATCAACTCATTCATATAAGGAAAGAAAACACAGCTAAAGGTATGTGGACTGCATTACAAAAACTGCATGAACGTGCAAGCCTAAACAGTAAACTATATCTGCTGCGCAAACTGTATAAGATCAGGCTGGAAAAGGGGCAGGAAATTGGTGAACATGTAAAGGCTGTGCTAGAGATTGTGGACCAGCTGGGTGAAATAGGCGAAGAAATGAAAGACAATCATGTAGGAGCCTTCCAGAATCATACAGTGCCCTTATAAAAGCTCTAGAAACTAGACCGGAAACTGAACTGACGCTAGAATATGTTAAGGGAAAATTAATTGACGAATACAGCAGAAGAAAGGAAAATCTGCAAAGTAAAGAGAACGAGAGATCAGAGACAGCTCTGAAGGTGCATGAAGGAAGGCATAAGACAAAGCAAAGGAACCAGGGTATGTTTTTGCTGCAAAAAGGCCGGTCATCTGAAAAAGAACTGTTCAATCTGGAAAGCTGAGCAACGAAAGCGGGAGCTACCCACAAGAGAAAGAGCTAAAGCGGTCATGAAAGAAAATGAAAGTGCATCATGGAGTGGTGCCTTTAAAGTGACTCAGAATAGTACCTCACACGGGTGGTACATTGATTCAGGGGCAACAAGTCACATGACAAGCGACGAGACAAAGTCTTCCTAGCAAATGGGGAAAATGTTACAGCGGACGGTGGTAATGGTCAGGGATTTCTGAACTTCAAAACGCCATCAGGGGGCGAGCAGAGCATCCTTGTAAAGAATGTTCTGTATGTTCCAAGTCTAGAAGGAAGCCTCCTATCAGTTAAAACCCTTGCAAGCAATGGACTCACTGTCCAGTTCAGAGGTAATGAATGCACAATTCAAAATGGAAAGCAAATTCTAGCAAGAGGAAGGTTAAATGAACATCTGTACAAACTCGTCACTGAAAGTGAGAAGGCTAAAGCGGCCACTCATAGCCCACATGACAAGTGCATCCACCTGTGGCATAGAAGATTGGGGCATCGAAACCCAGAAGCTATAAAGGACTTTGCAAAAAAAGGTCTATCAGAAGACATGAAAATGTTGCCTTGCCACATACTCAGCAAGTGCACGTGTTGCATAAAAGCAAAGGCCACCCGAACCTCTCTTCCACAGACCAGTCAGAGAAAAACCGCTAAACCCATGGAACTGATACACAGTGATGTGTACGGACCAATGAAAACCACCACACCCGGCGGGAACAGATATTTACTGACTTTCATCAACGATTATTCTAGGTACACAATAACGTATCTGATGAAGCACAAAAGTGAGACATTAGAAAAACTTCAAGAGTTTGTAGCTATGACAAGCAACAAGTTTCAAAGGAAACCTGGAATAATACGCACTGACAATGGAGGGGAATATATGAGTACAGAGATGGAATCATACCTACAGAAATAAGGTATTACACACCAAACAACTGTACCATAATGGCGTAGCAGAAATAAAGAATCGCACTCTTGTAGAAATGACCAGATGTATGATTTCAGACGCTGCCTTACCTAACAAATACTGGGGAGAGGCGATAATGACTGCAACATACCTACAAAACAGGCTCCCATCAAAAGCTACACCATATGAAATGTAGGATGGATTAAAACCTAACGTAGGGCACATCAAAGTGTTTGGCTGTAAAGCATATGCCTACATTCCAAGTGAGAAACACTCCAAGTTGGAGAACAAAGCCATAGAAGGCCATCTGGTGGGCTACAGTGATCAGAGTAAGAGATATAGAATCCTTTGTCCAAAGACCAACAAGGTCACAGTAAGCCGCAGTGTTTATTTTGATGAAAGTGAAGCACCAGATAATACAATTCTTGAAAAATGTGGAGAGGATTTGCGTTCTGAATCAGCAAGAAACGCTGACCCATGCGAAGCAGGACAAGACCAGAACAAGAAGTGGAACTTACAATCAACGAGCCAGTAGAACCCACTGAACAACAAGAAATCAGAAGATCCTCTCGGGTGACAAAAGGGATACCAACCCGCAGGTTATCATACTCTGCTGAAACACAGGATCCAACATCCTGGGAAGACATAGAAACTTTGCAGAGAAGGGAAGCCGATCAGTGGAGAAAAGAAGCTGAAGAAGAAATAAAATCACTTCAAGAAAATAAAACTTGGTCACTGGCAGAACTCCCTCCTGGTCGCAAACCTATCGGAAGCAAATGGACTTTTAAAGTGAAATACGATGCAGAAGTCAACATCTATAGATACAAAGCAAGATTAGTTGCCAAGGTATACTCACGATGAGACATTTTCTCCAGTTGTGAAACATTCCACCATAAGAAGACTCCTTAGCATTGCTGCCGGAAAGGGAATGCAAGTAAAGCACCTAGACGTCAAAACTGCTTTTCTGTATGGAGACATCAAGGAGAATCTAGTTGTAAGCCATGTACCGGGGTGGGCTCTCCAGTATACAGCAAAATCACAGTCGAGGAAAGCGACACAGACACCGGCTTTTGTTGAAAAACAGAAATTTTACTAACAGTAGTAATAAACACAGCAATAACAGTAGTAAAAAAGACAGCAATATAGAAGTACACAGGATACCCTATACTCCAGGCTCAGAGTCACTGTTCCTGTCCAACTGAACAACCCTAACAGGGCGGCGCACACAGCAGAGCCTGCAAGTCGATACTGTGCCGCACTGGGAACAGACCCTGACAGATGGCACACATGCAGAGCCTACAAGTCAATACCAAGCCGCTGAGTCACTGACCTGACATATGTACTGTATCCGCTGGTTTCTCCAAACCGAACAGCAAGTCCTGCCACAACCAGGTGATCCTGCAGGACCTTAAACTTTTACCCTCTGTCTGATCAGCTTCCTGAACGCCGATGCTCATCCCTAGGAACAGAATCTGGATCCACACCGGGAAAAGGGGGTTAGTCAGCACATCCCCAATGCGCAGGTGCACATCGCTATGGCTGAAAACACAAATAGAACAACACAACGCACTCTGCAAACTAACTAAAGTACAAAGACATATTACATTGCAAATGCTATGCTAATAAATTAGAGATGCTTGGCAAATATATTTTGTACAAAAATATTTGAGCCCATCTGCCGCACGTCAAGGCGATCTCTATAAGACGGTCCTCTCAGACAGCTCACAAAATGGTGGACTGCTTCTTCTCTAGGCTGAGTAACTTCACCTCTTATGGCAGCCCCGACCGTTCCACGGCTCTTCCAGCCTTCCGGGAACCGATCCTCTCTCTCCTGGACACAATCTGGATTGCTGATAGCCATCAGTCACTTCCAACAGTGACCCTGGCCACTCCAAGTCCCACTGACGCGAGGAGGGCACACAATGCTGTCTTCCAGTCTCTGCCCAGACATGTCTGCTCTGCTCACCATTTCCTGCTTCTTCACAGCAGCAGCAGCATGAGTCATCATCTTTACCTCTTATACATATTCAAATACTTAACTGTGTGGAGGAACAGCGGCCTTTAATGGTTAAAGAGCACAATAACAACTCTAACAAGTAAAAATCTACATCAACAGGATTAGAAACCGTATTTAGGCAATGGTGGTGGTTTCACCCTCTTACATATACATGGAATAGCCACCAGGATTTGAGAAGGAAAAGGACCTTGTATGCAAACTGCAAAAGAGCATCTATGGGCTCAAGCAAGCGGTGAGAGTGTGGAATGAAAAAGTTAACAAAGGATTCTCAAGAAGTAAAGCAGATCCATGTCTGTATTCAAAGAATCAAGAGAATAAATGGACATACATCCTAATTTACGTTGATGACATCTTGACGTGCTTTGAACAAGAAGGGGACTTTGACCAAATAGTTCACAAATTGAAACAAAAATTTTAAATGAAAGAGTTAGGGAACATTACTCACTACCTAGGAATTCAAATAGAGTAGGAAGAGGATGGAAGCTATCTTCTTAACCAAAGTCAGAAAATTACAGAAATATTAGAACAGTTTCACACGAAAGATGCAAAGGAAGCGAGAACACCAATAGAACCAGATTATCCGAAAAACAATGGAACAGAAAACTTGTTACCTAACAATGATTATTACAGCAGGGCAATTGGAAAATTGCTATACATTGCCACCGTGACAAGACCAGACATCGCCGTAGCAGTGGGAAAGTCGCAACACCGTGTCAACGCGACTGGAACGCAGTAAAGAGGGTAATGCAGTCCCTAAAGGGAACAAATCGGACGAAGCTGCGACTTCCACCATCGTGAAACCCAAACTGATTGTATATGTGGACGCCGATTGGGCTGGAGACACCACTGACCGCAAATCTACAAGTGGTTACATCTTCCAGTATGGACAAGGAACCATAAGCTGGTCTAGTCGGAAACAAGTGACTGTTGCACTCTCTTCAACTGAAGCGGAATACATAGCAGCAGCACATGCATGTCAAGAAGCCATTTTTATTCGTCAACTTCTACTAGACATGGGACTGAATATGTCACAACCCACACCCATGTTTGAAGACAATCAGGGATGCATAAAGCATACACACTCTGAGAAGATTAACCCAAGAGCCAAGCACATTGATGTAAAATATCATCTGCTCAGGGACATCCAAAAACAAGGAGTTATGGACTTCCAGTACTGTCCATCAGAGGAGATGACTGCAGATGCACTCACCAAACCTTTGCCAAGGGAACATCATTGTTTTCTACAAAAGAGACTGAATGTTGTATAACTATGCACATGCCGTTGAGAAGGGGTGTTGAGCAACAGCATGTACCATATACAGTATTGTGTATTAATATCACTTGACCAGTAGATGGCACTGTATGTTGAGGTTACCAGTTGTGTATAGCTGTAAAAATAAACTTGTTGGTTCTCTCTCTCTTTATACCAAGATGGTCTTGTATGTTTGGAACTTAATCCACACAAGTAAACCAAGTTCTGCCTCGTCACAAACTACTACTGTCTTCTCTAACCCACAACTAACAGGGCCCCTCTATGGAACTTCCTGGGTGTGGGATTGGCTTGTCCTCTATCATGAGTCTGGGGTGCCACTCTCTACTTTCTCACAATCAATGCCTCCTTTAGTTCTCTATTCACCTCTTCCAATGATAACACCGAGGCCTCCACACTCTTCTCTTTGGTGGGAGTTACCTCTGTTCGCTGGGCTATTGGGACTGTTGCAGCCTGTTCCTCCTTTTCCAGGGTAATAGCTTCATGGTGTAAGGTTATGTGGGGCTTCAGCTTGAGTCTTTCACATAGGGTCCTCCATAATAGCTGACTCCGTAGGCCAAGGAGAAACTGATTTCGCAGGACCACTTCTGCATTAGTGAAGGATGTGACTTCCTGTATTTCTTTTCTTTGTAGTGAGGTCATAAGCTCCTGCAAGCGATTTGTATACTGGGGCAATGTTTCATCTTCCCCCTGGTATCTGGTGAAGAATTTGTTCCTCAGCATAGCTTCAGACACTGTATTCCCATACACATCTTCCAGGATACATGATATCTGCTCAAACATCTGTCTGAGCCTCGCCAGTACTGTCTTTATGGCTTCCCCTTCTAATGTGTTCAAGGCTAGCTCTGCTTCCAGATGTGGGGCAACATTACATAGATGTGTGGCTCCCTCCAGCCTCAAGTCTTCTAGTAACATATTGGATCCGATAAACTTGGGTAGGTGACTCAGAAGCGCCCCCACTGGGATCATGGGCTGTGTCCCGCTCACAGAGGATGCTGCACCTTGTGTTGCCATATCCAAATCCATCCTGCCGACTACGCCATGTGTAAGGTATGTAGGTGGATGGGATATGCAGGTGGATGGCGACAAACTCACTCCAACAACTAAGGAACACTGGAACAGATTTATTAATGATGATTTTGCAATCTAGAGATGAACTCTTGTACTTGTGAAACAGGTAAATTTATATTCAATAGGGACGCTGTATCTGGATCTCAATCTCTCCAAGGTAGGACCCTTCTCTTTGCTGCAGTGGAGAATCTGGCCGGGCACTTCTGAGGCCTTGCTTGTCTGACACATGTGCTCCACGCTCTGCTCCCTTGCACGGGTTCGTGTTGCACTTTTCCTTCAGTGCCAAATAATGCTGTGCCTGCTGCAGCCTCTCTGTACCTGTCTGGGCTGCACTGCTTCCCTTGGGTGGCCACATCACACCACCCCTGAGCTCTGGTAATGGACCCTGCTTTGGATCTCCTGCACTGCCCGCTCCTTCTCGCTCTCTCCTGTCTGCCACTGCTCCCTTGGCCACATCACACCGCCTGGTAATGGACTCTTTGGATCTCCTGCACTGCTCTCCTAGGCACTGGCTGAACTGCTCTTAGTTTGTTATGTGTAGCCGGGAACCGGCTCCCTCTACAGGACGGGAATGATTACAGCAAGTCTCTATGTCCCAGCACTGCAACAGCTCCTCCCGACACTATCTATCTATCTAATTATCTATCTCATATCTATCTCTTGTCTGTATCTATCTATCTAGAAAAAAATGAGAGTTGGGCAGCACTGCAGTTTCTTGCGTATAGATGGAGTGCCAGTGGCTGAGGAGACGATCCTGCTCCAAATGAATAAATCGAAGAAATTCCACGGCACTTCCAAGAAGTAAAATAAATGAAGTGACTTTATTCACCAGACATGCAACGTTTCGATCCGCTTCCCGCCATTGCTTGAGAAAGATCCCAGGAAGCGGATTGAAACGTTGCATGTCTGGTGAATAAAGTCACTTCATTTATTTTACTTCTTGGAAGTGCCGTGGAATTTCTTCGATTTATCTATCTATCTATCTATCTATCTATCTATCTATCTATCTATCTTTCTTTCTTTCTTTCTTTCTATCTCCTATATATTATCTATCTATTATCTATCTATCTATTTATCTCATATCTATCTATCTATCTTTCTTTCTATCTATCTTTCTTTCTTTCTTTCTATCTATCTATCTCCTATATATTATCTATCTATCTATTATCTATCTATCTATCTATCTCATATCTATCTCATATCTATCTTCTATCTATCTATCTATCTCATATCTATCTATCTATTATCTATCTATCTATCTATCTATCTATTATCTATCTATCTATCTATCTATCTATCTATCTATCTAATAAATATGTAAGTCGGATGCACAGGGTGGTAGACACACCAAAAAAGGGTGCTCTCAGTCCTACAGCGTCACCCCGCTGTTAAAAGGCAATTGGATATGAAGAAAATGACTGGGCACACCTAAGGATACTTAGTTGCTAATGTTTATTAGATAAAAGGACAATAAATGTAGTAGAGTAAATATTATACAATATAAACTTGCGACAGTAAAGTTATGTGGCAACACTTCATATAAAATTCTGTATGTTTGTAGTTGACGTGCGCATTTAATCACTATCGTAATGGAATAGCATCTGTGACTAAAAGCTGCACTTCAGATACAAAATGGAAATAAGTAAATAGATGGAATTAATGCATAGAAGACGACCTCGTATAAAAGCAACAATGTATATAAGTGAAATATAATATTTCACTGAAGAAGGGGATATCTTAGCCCCGAAACGCGTCTGGTCTGACCCCCCAAGCTCTACTTTGTGTGAGTGCACCACACCGACTCTATTGAGGAACAAGTCTACACCGTCTTTATAAAGCTGGTCTGAAACTGCTCATCGGGAGCTGCGACATCGCAACCGCGTGTTACAAGCGGGACCGCGTGCAGCAAACTAATAACTAACAGGTGACCCAAAACATCTATCGGGGGTTCTACCTGATTACAGCGGAAAACAGCAAAGTTCCGATAGACAGCTGAGGCTCCTTCCACACGTGAGGAACCTCCAAAAACCGGTAAGACTGTTCCTAAACTTGTTTACCATCTTTCTAAGGGATCCCTCTCTGACTGAAAGCGGGACGCCGCCGAGTCACCTACGGTGTAAGACACCATTCACTATAAACTGCATCTTTGTCCTGTCAGGGTCCGTTTTCGATATATTGAACTGACACCTGCCTTACCTGGAACTTCATGATTTTTCCAGGACAGTGAATCTCTACTTTTTAGTCCACATATCTTAGGAGAATATATCATATTGCATTTTTACCTTCAATTTGCGGTTTCTTACTTTTATCAAGACCACACTTATATCTAAATTTTATTGGTCCTATGTTATATTATATTTCACTTATATCCAATGTTGCTTTTATACGAGGGTCGTCTTCTATGCATTAATTCCATCTATTTACTTATTTTCCAATTTTGTATCTGAAGTGCAGCTTTTAGTCACAGATGCTATTCCATTACGATAGTGATTAAATGCGCACGTCAACTACAAACATACAGAATTTTATATGAAGTGTTGCCACATAATTTTACTGTCGCAAGTTTATATTGTATAATATTTACTCTACTTACATTATTGTCCTTTTATCTAATAAACATTAGCAACTAAGTATCCTTAGGTCTTCCTATCTATCTATCTATCTATCTATCTTCTTCTATCTATCATCTATCTATCTCATATCTATCTATTATCTTATCTCTTATCTATCTCATATCTATCCTATAATTCTATCTATTATCTATCTATTATCTACTTCTATCTGTTAAGTCATATTATCTCTTATCTATCTCTATCTATCTCATATTATCTACTATTATCTATCTATCTTATCTCATATCTATCTATTATCTATCTCTTATCTAATCTCATATCTATCTTCTATCTATTATATATTTATCTCATATCTATCTCCTATATATTATCTATTATCTATCTATTCTGTCTATCTTCCTATCTATCTCATATCTATCTCATATCTACTCTATCTATCTATCTATCTATCTATCTATCTATCTATCTATCTATCTATCTCATATCTATCTATCTATCTTATCTCTATCTATCTATCTATCTATCTATCTTATCTCATATCTATCTATCTATCTATCTAATCTATCTGTCTATCTATCTCATATCTATCTATTATATCATATTATAATATCTATCTATCTATATATCTCATATCTATCTATCTGTCTATCCATCATCTACCGACATGGGAGATGCAGAATGAATGACCAGGTAATAAGGTTGTAATATACAGTAATACAGAATGACATATGATGGAACATACCGATGGCAAAGTCTTCTGCAGCGATGGATCTTTATTCTGTAAGCAAGACGTGCACCTCCATGACACACACATATATATATATATACAGCTGCCACCTGCCCCCAGCCACACATATCACTAGATACAAGAGCCTCTAAATATCCTACACCGATAAATACATTAACCACAGATATGTGCGTAACCGGCTTCACCACCACATCCATCACCCGTTCACCCCGACTGCCTGTCACACCATTCACAGTAAAAGTCACGCCCCCAGCAGCACTAATACCAGTAGTATTCACTGACTTACTTAAAGGGGTTGTCTGACCTGGATTTTTTTTTTTTAAAGGGTCAGAATGGCTTAAAAAGTAGAAAAAAGTAATACTTCCCCGATCCCCTGCTGCCTCCCATTCCAACCTTACCGATTGCCCTGCCTGGGCTCTACGTGACACAGGAATACCGACCGTTCAGCCAATCACTGGAGAGGGTTGACTTCAGCAGCCAGTGATTGGCTGAGGGGTCCAAATGGACCAAGAGGTAAAAGATCCGCTCGGGGACCCAAAATTGTCGGAATGGGAGTTCCAGGGAACAGTAAGGTTTTACTTTTTTAAGCCATTCTTTGTCTTTCTGCAATTTTTCTTCCCTGACTACACTCCCTTGAAGGATTACTCAAGACGATACCTCAGCTGGCAGCCACACATGCAGCATCGCTACCCAGGGTTTATCGTTCTTCATTTGTATCGTCCCACAAAGCTGTGTCTGCTGCAGAATATTGTTCACCCTTAACTTCAGGAATAGAATACCAGAATTACAGTAAGGAATGACACATACATAGGCAGACAATAACAAAGAGTCATCGGTGCAGGACAGCCGCTACACGGTGCTACAGGCACTAGAGTGAATCAACAGCTCATCGACATCTAGATGCATAGCATCTCATCAGAAATCCCAAAATACAAGTGGTAAAAGACCACAGAAAAAGGAAGCAAGCCCCACGAGCAGGACAATGCACAAACATATGATGCTTTGAAAAGTAAGCTCTGAAGTTAAAATACAAATGCAGCTCTGGAGGGACGGGGGGGGGGGGGGGGTCTATTTCTCTTTATGGAGAGTGCATAGAAGTTGAGAAGAGTCTTATAGGCAAATTTTTACAGAGGATTTGGATTCCCTCATATTGTGGTGGAAATCCTGCCAGAAAATCCCAACATAAAGACTTCCCCCGTGTAGTTCCATGGGGCTGAAATTAGTCAATCCCTGCCTCTATATTCTTCTGTCGAATTAACATTGCACAGATGAAGTAATGATTTGATGCAGATTTTCCAAAGATGAATGTCCCGATTAAATAGGCACCCTGCAAATTTTGTAGCAGATTTTTTCACCACCTTAGGCACCCCTTAGCTTTCTATTCCTTTTAGAAGGAAAACTAATTTACATATTTTTTCCAAGAACCCAGAGGAGCGTCGTCTACCCTATAAGACTCCTCACACCCCACTAGGCAACTCTCCATAAGAAGGAATAGTGTCCCTTGATCCTGACCTAGGCCTCTCACCCAGAACTAAGCTAGTTTCTCTCTGCTCTGATGAGGGACAATCACCCTGGAACAAGCTGTCTGCAAATGAGATCCCCCTCTAGGTCTGTTTAAAAGGTTAAGCATTGACATTTCCCCTATCGTCCTACGGCAGCACAGATGGGTTATAGTGTGAGATTTTCTTTCTAGGACCGCCCCACCTAGTAAAACAAGTAATCAATTAATTAAATTAATAGCCTCCCCTATAAGGGTCACCTCCCCCGAATGCCTTGGCGTGTTTTTTTTTATTTGTCCCTCTTCCACATAGGATGTAGCCCACCTATAGGAAGAATTCTGTGGCCGCAATACCTTGACCACGGTTTATGGCCGTGGGAGTGGGAATAGCCATGGTGTCCCTGGCTCCACTCCCGACCGCTCTGGCGCCATCCCCGAAGCCCCTGGTCTTCGGTAACAGGTCCGGTTCTCCGGATTACAGCTGCGGGCCGGAAGTCAGGAGCCGAACTTCCGGTTTTCGCGGTGGAACGCACCGTGACACGCAGGCGCTTCCGGGATGACGTCACCAGGCGCGCCTGGACCTGTTTGAGCGCCAAAATTCAAATCTTGAAAGGTATTTTAAAGCGTTTTTTTAGCTGGAGCTCGGTGCCCTTGTACCAGGCAGCAGAGCTCCAGCATTTCAGAGGTATTTTTGTGGATCCTTTCACCTTCTGGAGAAAGATGTATTTCTCTTTTACTCCATAACTTATTTTTCCTCCCTTGACTTGCAGATGTCCACCGCATCAAGCAGGGGGGAAAAGAGAGCCAGAAAGAGCAGACACAGGATGTGTCAGGCCTGTGAGCAGCCGCTCCCTGATGATTTCCGCAGGATCTATGTGTCAGGTGTCACCGCGATACGCAGGATTCCTCGCCATCCAAAAAGAAACAGAGGTCTCAGTCATCTCTCTGTATCTCGTGTCTGCACAGTTACCCGCGGATCATTCCTCCAATATTTGTGAGCATTGTACTCAGCCAGATAATCCGTCAGATGCCGAATAGAAATAAATGATGTCTCTGTTCAAAGAGTTCTTAAACCATCTAGAAAGAAGAGACCAAAGAAGCCATGTTTATCCCCATCATCTTCTTGAGGAGTCTCTTCGTTCGGAGGGCGAGATTTCTACCGATTCAGATTCGCACTTCATTGAAGATAATTTTCTGTTTACTAAAAAGGATGCAAACCGTTTAATAAAAGAAGTTAAAATATCATGGAAGCAGTAAGGAGAAATCCGGTACTCGTTGAGGAGGATGATCTCTTCTATTTCCCTAAAAAGAAGGCTCCCGTGTTTCCCAGCCACCGGACCTAGATGCAATAATGCATAAAGAATGGGTAGCAACGGTAGGCAGAATTAATTAGGATCTAGATTCAAGAATATCTACAAAGACTGATCCTGCGGAATCCACAAGCTGGGAGTCTCCTGCCAGAGTAGATTCAGCAGTAACCAGATTAACAAGAAATACTTTCTTCCCTTCAGATGATTCAGCATTGTTAAAAGACCCTATGGAGAAAAAGGCGGATGCTCTGCTTAAGAGATTACATACGTATCTCGCTTCCATGAATAAAGCAGCTATGGCCACGGTACCTGTAGCCCGTGCTCTGAGGGTTTGGCTCAGCCAATTAGGCAGAGACATTGAAGATGGCGTCTCCAGGGAAGATCTACTCCGGCAACTTCCGTCTCTGAAACTGGCGGCAGAATTTCTTTGCGACTTTCCAGTTGACTCCTTAAGGCTTATTGCTAAGAACATGGCACTCGCTAATTCTGTTAGAAGAGCCATATGGCTAAAACTCTGGTCTGGAGACCCCTCTTCAAAGAGTAACCTGTGTTCCCTTCCCTTCGAACCTGGCAAATTATTCGGCTCTCATCTCGATAAACTTCTTGAGGCCAATATGGAAGATAAAGCATTAAGTTTTCCACAACCTAAACGCAAAGACAAAAGATTTTTTCGTCCCCTACAGGGGTCAAGATTCCAGAAGATCTACTTTTAGAGGCCGGTCCAGTCGTGGAAGATCTGATCGTAGAACTGGGTTCCTACGGAAAAGTCTAGAAAAAGACCGACGATAACAGATCTACCAAACCTGAATTCTGACGGCCAGAGGTCAGAAAGTGGGAGGACACCTGGCATTCTTCTACCCCAAATGGCAGCAGATTACCTCAGATTGTTGGGCACTGAATGTGGTTCACAATGGCTATGCCCTAGAGTTCAACCATCTACCAAGAGACAGGTTTCTTCTCAACGATGGAAGAGATCTGAGGATCATCCAGCTTTTAAAAGAGTTTCCTGGAAAAAGGAGCCTTAGAACCAGTTTCAGTTCATCAAGAATATACCGGCGTCCACTCCAGAGTCTTTCGTGTTCCCAAACCCGACGGAAAAAGCCGCTTAATTATAGATCTCCGCTATGTGAACCGTTTGCATGAAAAAAATCCATTTCAAAATGGAAACAATAAGGTCCATTACTGCGGTCCTCAGCAAGAATCAGTTTATGTCCTCTCTGGACTTAAAGGACGCATACCTCCACATTCCGATCCAGTTGCAGTCAAGAAAATACTTGAGAGTCGCCATCAGGATGGGGAAAAGAACGCTGCCATTTCCAATTCAAGGCCCTCCCGTTCGGCTTGTGTTCTGCCCCAAGGATCTCACAAAGATTGCTGTCATTGTTGTTGTGGAGCTTCGTCTTCAGGGGATTCAGATCTTCCCTTATTTGGACGACTGGCTTGTCGTTGCAGAGTCAGAGAGTCGTCTGCAGCATCATCTAGAAGAGACCATAAAACTTCTCCAGTCTGTAGGTTTCCTGTTAAACTGGGGAAAGTCCGATCTGATTCCTTCCACTTCCAAGATTTTTCTCGGCTTCCTGATAGACACAATCTCCATGAAGTTATACCTTCCTCTACCAAAGATGGAATTATTAAAAAAGGAAGTGAAGACACTAATATCTCTGCCCTCACCGTCCGTCCACAGAGTTATGAAAACACTGGGACACCTGACAGCTGTTGCGGATGCAGTGCCTTGGGCGAATATCCACACCCGAGATCTTCAGCAGAATTTACTCCAGGCTTGGCAGCGCAGTTGCTACCAGTTGGGGGCGAAGTTGAAGTTATCTTCCCTCCACAGTGCAGAGCCTCAGATGGTGGCTTTCACTCAAGCAATCTGTTCAAAGGGAAGAAATTCCAGTTTCTCTCTTCAGTAACCATCACGATGGATGCATCTGGCCAGGGCTGGGGAGCGCACCTCCAGAACAAATGGGTGCAAGGCCGCTGGTCCTCCAGAGAAATGAGACAGTCTTCAAACTACAAAGAATTGAAAGCTGTAATGTTAGCACTGTACAAGTTCAAGACCGAGGTGTCAGGGAAGTCAGTGCTGATCCGTTCAGACAATCTTGTCACGGTATTCTATTTGAACAAGCAAGGGGGCACGAGAAGCAGGCCCCTGCTGCAGTTATGCAAGAAGATTTTCAAGATGGGCAGAATCACATCTTGCGGAGTTGAAAAGCTCTGCATATCAGGGGCTCCTCGAATACTCAAGCGGATCTTCTGAGCAGGAAAATAGTCAACCAAGCAGATTTGGAACTAAATCCTATTGTCTTCCAAAGCATTGTAGCCAAGTGGGGTTGTCCGTCCTGGGATCTGATGGCATCTGCAACGAACAAGAAGTTAAGCAGGTTCTGTTCTCTGAAGATCTCCGACAATCCTGCAGTGATAGATGCTTTCTCAATGAGTTGGAAGAACCTTTCCGCCTACGTTTTTCCCCAGTTCCTCTCATTCCGAAGACTTTACGGAAAATAGTAGAAGAGAAAGCCTCTATTTGTAATAATAATAACCCCCTTCTGGCCAAGGAGGTCCTGGTTCCCGCTCCTCCTTCATCTGTCCAGGGGAGAATTCTGGAAGCTCCCACCACGTCCGGATCTACTTCTCCAGAACGGCCTATATCATCAGAGTCTAGACCGTCTACATCTTACCGCCTGGAAGTTGAAAGATCTAAATTAGAAGCAAAAGGTCTCTCACAGTCCGTCATTAATACTCTTCTTGCAAAGACTCGACTAACAGGAAATATTCTAAAATATGGAGGAAATTTGTATCCTGGAGTTCTGATTCTGGCCACAATGACCTTGACGTCTCTTCAGTGCTGCAATTTCTACAAGATGGGCTTCAGAAAGGTCTCAAACCAAATACTTTAAGAGCCCATATGACTGCCATCAACTCTATGACAGAAAATAGATTCCTTCATCACCCTCTAATCCTCAGGTTCTTCAAGGCAGTTAGAAGACTGCAACCGGTACATAGGGATCCTACTCCTATCTGGGATCTTTCCTTAGTCCTAAAGAGACTTACCTCAGCACCTTTTGAGCCTTTACAAGATGTAGATCTCAAATGGCTTTCTTATAAGGCTTTATTTCTGACGGCCGTCACTTCCGCTAAGAGGCTCGGAGAACTACAAGCCTTGTCGTCCAGATTTCCCTACGCACGCTTTTTACCGGATGGAGTCCTACTGTGTACAATTCCGACTTTCCTGCCGAAAGTGCCTTCTTCAGCTAACAAGAATAGGGAATCATTTCTCCCGGTATTCTTTCCTGATCCGATTAACGAACAACAGATACTTCTGAATACTCTAGATGTTAAGAGAACATTACAGATCTACCTCCAGAGAACTATAGACTTCAGGAAATCCGAAAATCTTTTTGTTCTCTTCGCTGGTCCAAGAAAGGGACAACTGCCTTCTAAGGACTCTCTTGCAAGGTGGATAAAATCCACGATTATGGAAGCCTATTCTCTTGAAGCCCTTCCTGCACCCTTTCCAATCAGGGCCCATTCCACCAGAGCTGCAGCAACCTCCTGGGCAGAAATGGCGCAAGTTCCCATTGAAGATATCTGCAATGCCGCATCATGGTCCTCGTCTCTGACGTCTTGCTAAGCACTATCGTCTGGACATCAATGCTAGGAGCTCAGCCTTTGGTACTGGGGTTTTGTCAGCAGCCGTGGATGAAGTCCCTCCCTATGAGATCTATAAAAATCCCATGCTGTGCTGCCGGAGGACGATAGGGGAAAGGAAAATTCGCACCTGGGATTTTACTTTCCTTGAGTCCGGAGGCAGCACAAGTATACCCTCCCTAATAAATTGTTTTTGTGCATATGTTTGTCTGAGTCTATTTCTTTAACACGCCGAGGCATTCGGGGAGGTGACCCTTATAGGGGAGGCTATTAATTTAATTAATTGATTACTTGTTTTACTAGGTGGGCGGTCCTAGAAAGAAGATGTCACACTATTAACCCATGCTGTGCTGCCTCCGGACTCAAGGAAAGTAAAATCCCAGGTACGAATTTTTCCTTTCCTTTTGGTAGGAAAACTAATTTGCATATATTTTCTAAGAAACTTAGAGGAGTATTGCCTGGTCTATAAGACTCATCATACCAAAAGGAGAATATCTATTTCTCATTTTCCAGCTAGTAAAAGTGCTTTCAATTTGGCTACAATAAATTTGTACCCCAATCAGAATGAAATAAATTTTAAGAAATTCGCTCATCCTTAATTTAGAAATCAGGACACACAGACATCACCTCATCCTAATACACAGACACCAAGACACACAGACCTCTCCTCATCCTAATACACAGACATCAGGACACACAGACCTCTCCTCCTCCTAATACACAGACATCAGGACACACAGACCTCTCCTCCTCCTAATACACAGACATCAGGACAGACCTCTCCACCTCCTAATACACAGACATCAGTACACTGACCTCTCCTCCTCCTAATACACAGACATCAGGACACTGACCTCTCCTCCTCCTAATACACAGATATCAGGACACACAGACCTCTCCTCCTCCTAATACACAGACATCAGGACACACAGACCTCTCCTCATCCTAATACACAGACATCAGGACACACAGACCTCTCCACCTCCTAATACACAGACATCAGGACACACAGACCTCTCCTCATCCTAATACACAGACATAAGGACACACAGACCTCTCCTCCTCCTAATACACAGACATCAGGACACACAGACCTCTCCTCCTCCTAATACACAGACATCAGGACACACAGACCTCTCCTCCTCCTAATACACAGACATCAGGACACACAGACCTCTCCTCATCCTAATACACAGACATCAGGACACACAGACCTCTCCTCCTCCTAATACACAGACATCAGGACACACAGACCTCTCCTCTCCTAATACACAGACATCAGGACACACAGACCTCTCCTCCTCCTCCTAATACACAGACATCAGGACACACTGACCTCTCATCATCCTAATACACAGACATCAGGACACACAGACCTCTCCTCCTCCTAATACACAGACACCAAGACACACAGACCTCTCCTCATCCTAATACACAGACATCAGGACACACAGACCTCTCCTCATCCTAATACACAGACATCAGGACACACAGACCTCTCCTCCTCCTAATACACAGACATCAGGACACACAGAACTCTCCTCATCCTAATACACAGACATCAGGACACTGACCTCTCCTCATCCTAATACACAGACATCGGGACACACAGACCTCACCTCATCCTAATACACAGACACCAAGACACACAGACCTCTCCTCATCCTAATACACAGACATCAGGACACACAGACCTCTCCTCATCAAAATACACAGACATCAGGACACACAGACCTCTCCACCTCCTAATACACAGACATCAGGACACACTGACCTCTCCTCCTCCTAATACACAGACATCAGGACACACAGACCTCTCCTCCTCCTAATACACAGACATCAGGACACACAGAACTCTCCTCATCCTAATATACAGACATCAGGACACACAGACCTCTCCTAATACACAGACATCAGGACACACAGACCTCTCCTCCTCCTAATACACAGACATCAGGACACACAGACCTCTCCTAATACACAGACATCAGGACACACAGACCTCTCCTCATCCTAATACACAGACATCAGGACACACAGACCTCTCCTCATCAAAATACACAGACATCAGGACACACAGACCTCTCCTCCTCCTAATACACAGACATCAGGACACACAGACCTCTCCTCATCCTAATACACAGACATCAGGACACACAGACCTCTCCTCATCCTAATACACAGATATCAGGACACACAGACCTCTCCTCCTCCTAATACACAGACATCAGGACACACAGACCTCTCCTCCTCCTAATACACAGACATCAGGACACACAGACCTCTCTTCCTCCTAATACACAGACCTCAGGACACACAGACCTCTCCTCATCCTAATACACAGACATCAGGACACACAGACCTCTCCTCATCAAAATATACAGACATCAGGACACACAGACCTCTCCACCTCCTAATACACAGACATCAGGACACACTGACCTCTCCTCCTCCTAATACACAGACATCAGGACACACAGACCTCTCCTCCTCCTAATACACAGACATCAGGACACACAGACCTCTCCTCATCAAAATACACAGACATCAGGACACACAGACTTCTCCTTATCCTAATACACAGACATCAGGACACACAGACCTCTCCTCCTCCTAATACACAGACATCAGGACACACAGACCTCTCCTCCTCCTAATACACGGACATCAGGACACACAGACCTCTCCTCCTCCTAATACACAGACATCAGGACACACAGACCTCATCTCATCCTAATACACAGACATCAGGACACACAGACCTCTCCTCCTCCTAATACACAGACATCAAGACACACAGACCTCTCCTCCTCATAATACACAGACATCAGGACACACAGACCTCTCCTCCTCCTAATACACAGACATCAGGACACACAGACCTCTCCTCCTAATACACAGACATCAGGACACACAGACCTCTCCTCATCTTAATACACAGACATCAGGACACACAGACCTCTCCTCATCCTAATACACAGACATCAGGACACACAGACCTCTCCTCCTCCTAATACACAGACATCAGGACACACAGACCTCTCCTTCTAATACACAGACATCAGGACACACTGACCTCTCCTCATCCTAATACACAGACATCAGGACACACAGACCTCTCCTCCTCCTAATACACATACATCAGGACACACAGACCTCTCCTCCTAATACACAGACATCAGGACACACAGACCTCTTATCCTCCTAATACAGAGACATCAGGACACACAGACTTCTCCTCCTCCTAATACACAGACATCAGGACACACAGACCTCTCCTCATCCTAATACACAGACATCAGGACACACAGACCTCTCCTCCTCCTAATACACAGACATCAGGACACACAGACCTCTCCTCATCCTAATACACAGACATCAGGACACACAGACCTCTCCTCCTCCTAATATACAGACATCAGGACACACAGACCTCTCCTCATCCTAATGCACAGACATCAGGACACACAGACCTCTCCTCCTAATACACAGACATCAGGACACACAGACCTCTCCTTCTCCTAATACACAGACATCAGGACACACAGACCTCTCCTCATCCTAATACACAGACATCAGGACACACAGACCTCTCCTCCTCCTAATACACAGACATCAGGACACACAGACCTCTCCTCCTCCTAATACACAGACATCAGGACACACAGACCTCTCCTCCTCCTAATACACCTAATACACAGACATCAGGACACACAGACCTCTCCTCCTCCTAATACACAGACATCAGGACACACAGACCTCTCCTCCTCCTAATACACAGACATCAGGACACACAGACCTCTCCTCATCCTAATACACAGACATCAGGACACACAGACCTCTCCTCATCCTAATACACAGACATCAGGACACACAGACCTCTCCTCCTCCTAATACACAGACATCAGGACACACAGACCTCTCCTCCTAATACACAGACATCAGGACACACAGACCTCTCCTCCTCCTAATACACAGACATCAGGACACACAGACTTCTCCTCCTCCTCATCCTAATACACAGACATCAGGACACACAGACCTCTCCTCATCCTAATACACAGACATCAGGACACACAGACCTCTCCTCATCCTAATACACAGACATCAGGACACACAGACCACTCCTCATCCTAATACACAGACATCAGGACACACTGACCTCCCCTCATCCTAATACACAGACATCAGGACACACAGACCTCTCCTCATCCTAATACACAGACATCAGGACACACAGACCTCTCCTCATCCTAATACACAGACATCAGGACACACAGACCTCTCCTCATCCTAATACACAGACATCAGGACACACAGACCTCTCCTCATCCTAATACACAGACATCAGGACACATAGACCTCTCCTCCTAATACACAGACATCAGGCCACACAGACCTCTCCTCATCCTAATACACAGACATCAGGACACACAGACCTCTCCACCTCCTAATACACAGACATCAGGACACACAGACTTCTCCTCCTCCTAATACACAGACATCAGGACACACAGACCTCTCCTCCTCCTAATACACAGACATCAGGACACACAGACCTCTCCTCCTCCTAATACACAGACATCAGGACACACAGACCTCTCCTCCTAATACACAGACATCAGGCCACACAGACCTCTCCTCATCCTAATGCACAGACATCAGGACACACAGACCTCTCCTCCTTCTAATACACAGACATCAGGACACACAGACCTCTCCTCATCCTAATACACAGACATCAGGACACAGAGACCTCTCCTCATCCTAATACACAGACATCAGGACACACAGACCTCTCCTCATCCTAATACACAGACATCAGGACACCCAGACTTCTCCTCATCCTAATACACAGACACCAGGACACACAGACCTCTCCTCCTCCTAATACACAGACATCAGGACACACAGACCTCTCCTCCTCCTAATACACAGACATCAGGACACACAGACCTCTCCTCATCCTAATACACAGACATCAGGACACAGAGACCTCTCCTCCTCCTAATACACAGACATCAGGACACACAGACCTCTCCTCCTAATACACAGACATCAGGACACACAGACCTCTCCTCATCCTAATACACAGACATCAGGACACACAGACCTCTCCTCATCCTAATACACAGACATCAGGACACCCAGACTTCTCCTCATCCTAATACACAGACATCAGGACACACAGACCTCTCCTCCTCCTAATACACAGACATCAGGACACACAGACCTCTCCTCCTCCTAATACACAGACATCAGGACACACAGACCTCTCCTCCTCCTAATACACAGACATCAGGACACACAGACCTCTCCTCATCCTAATACACAGACATCAGGACACACAGACCTCATCTCATCCTAATACACAGACATCAGGACACACAGACCTCTCCTCCTAATACACAGACATCAGGACACACAGACCTCTCCTCATCCTAATACACAGACATCAGGACACACAGACCTCTCCTCCTCCTAATACACAGACATCAGGACACACAGACCTCTCCTCATCCTAATACACAGACATCAGGACACACAGACCTCTCCTCCTCCTAATACACAGACATCAGGACACACAGACCTCTCCTCCTAATACACAGACATCAGGACACACAGACCTCTCCTCCTAATACACAGACATCAGGACACACAGACCTCTCCTTCTCCTAATACACAGACATCAGGACACACAGACCTCTCCTCATCCTAATACACAGACATCAGGACACACAGACTTCTCCTCCTCCTAATGCACAGACATCAGGACACACAGACTTCTCCTCCTCCTAATGCACAGACATCAGGACACACAGACCTCTCCTCCTCCTAATACACAGACATCAGGACACACAGACCCCCCTCTCTTACATTGACATTGTCTTTCCACCTGACAGAATTCCTGCCTGTCCATTGCTGTCATCCATGCCTCCTGACCTCCTCTGGTCACACAGACCACAGGACTCCTTCGCTCTGATCTCTATACCAGCCTTGTGATGCAGAATTGTCACCTAAACCATATTCCTTCCTCTCACCTCCTCTCCATGCAGGTCTCATTCATCCTCCTGATGTCTCACATCCCCCGCCATCATCACACACAGACACCAGAATCCCTATGTAGGTGCCCCGGGTACATAGAATATAGGCAGTGTTACCGAAGAATTGTGGGTGACAGTCCTGGGAATTCCTCCTGTGTCTTCTCTCTCTTCTGGTGTGGTGCATCAGCCTCTCTCTATGATCTCTATGCGCCCTCCCCAGTCTGAAATCCTTTTTCTGCATCCCTCCTCCTCCATGGAAGATAGAAAAGCACCCCCTCCATCTCTCTCCCTATCCCCGCATCCCTCCCACCTCCAGCTTCCATTTAGAGGGCCGGGCATGAATGGGCACACAGATAGTGAGAGATGCTGGCCTCTGAGATCATGGAGAATTGATTAGGGAAAGGAAGGGGTGCATTCGTCTGGCACTTCTGGGTGATAGCATGTGTCATACCCCCGCCACTTTACATCCAGAAAATAAAGGAAATGTCTTCACCAGGCACCAGTGAGGGGCAGGGGGGCTGGGTGAGAAAATGACACCGTGCTCATGATGCCCTCTAAGAAGGGTAAGGGCAAAGCAAAAACAACAGGAGGCAAAGAAAATGCAGAAAAAGATGTAACAAAGTAAACCTTAATTAATGGATGATAATAAGAGAGACAGAACATGATAGACGTATAGCTGTCCAATAGTGATACAATGTAACAGTGACTCTGGGAATGAAATATAATGATCACAGAGATACAATGTTCATGATAGAAATGGTATACACGGTGTGGTTATGTGTACAGTGCTGGGAGGCGTGTATATCCCACACAGATACATCAGATGGGTGAGATAACTGAAATCCAGAAAGCTGCAGTGGGTTCAGCAAAGTGTAGTTTGCTGAGACAGTTTTGTCTAGATTTTGTTCTGGGTTAGATTTTATATGGACTGGTGGGTAGGTTTGGTAGTGGGATCTGCCAGTCCATACCCTTGCAGTAAATGTATTCCCTTTAGCTGAGGAGATCACAGGTGAGGCCTGCTGTTGTAATCACGAAGGGATAAAACAAAACTCTGTGTATGAGAGAGAGAGAGAGAGAGAGAATTTGGAAAAGGAAGCCTGCAGAGGCTCTGTGTGGTCTCAGCCAGGAGGGCTGAGGGGCCACGAGGCTGTGTGAAATCCTAAAGTTTGGGGGGGCCCAGCGACGCCTGCGGAAAGAGGGTCGAAAGGTCAGAGTCGGGAGGACTTCTGGACCGTAATTCCCCAAAAGGTACTGGTGTGGTCGCAGCCTGGAGACTGCTGGACCGTTTGGCCTAAGAAAGCCGGATCTAATTCTGTGTGTGAACTGCGCTCTATAGGGGAGGTAGAGACGACTTATGCATTAGCTAGTGCCTAGATTAGCAGGTGTTTATTTTGATGTTTATGTTTGTGATGGTGCTAAAGTGCCAAAATAAAGCATCACTTGGACTTGAACCCCGTTGTCTGAGGAGAAACATAGAAACATAGAATGTGTCGGCAGATAAGAACCATTTGGCCCATCTAGTCTGCCCAATATACTGAGTACTATGGATAGCCCCTGGCCCTATCTTATATGAAGGATGGCCTTATGCCTATGCCATGCATGCTTAATCTCCTTCACTGTATTTGCAGCTACCACTTCTACAGGAAGGCTATTCCATGCATCCACTACTCTCTCAGTAAAGTAATACTTCCTGATATTACTTTTAAACCTTTGCCCCTCTAATTTAAAACTATGTCCTCTTGCAGCAGTTTTTCTTCTTTTAAATATTCTCTCCTCTTTCACCTTGTTGATTCCCTTTATGTATTTAAAAGTTTCTATCATATCCCCTCTGTCTCGTCTTTCTTCCAAGCTATACATGTTAAGGTCCTTTAATCTTTCCTGGTAAGTTTTATCCTGCAATCCATGTACCAGTTTAGTAGCTCTTCTCTGAACCCTCTCCGAAGTATCAATATCCCTCTTTCTACTGGTAATGCCTCTCCCTATACACCCAAGCATTCTGCTAGCATTTCCTGCTGCTCTATGACATTGTCTGCCTACCTTTAAGTCTTCTGAAATAATGACCCCTAAATCCCTTTCCTCAGATACTGAGGTTAGGACTGTATCACTGATTTTATATTCTGCTCTTGGGTTTTTACGCCCCAGGTGCATTATCTTGCACTTATCAACATAAAATTTTAGTTGCCAGATTTTTAACCATTCCTCTAGTTTTCTTAAATCCTTTTCCATTTGGTGTATCCCTCCAGGAACATCAACCCTGTTACAAATTTTTGTGTCATCAGCAAAAAGACACACCTTACCATTGAGGCCTTCTGCAATTTCGCTGATAAAGATATTAAACAATATGGGTCCCAGAACAGATCCCTGAGGTACCCCACTGGTAACAAGACCTTGGTCTGAATATACTCCATTGACTACAACCCTCTGTTGCCTGTCCCTCAGCCACTGCCTAATCCATTCAACAATATGGGAGTCCAAGCCCAAAGACTGCAATTTATTGATAAGCCTTCTATGTGGGACAGTATCAAAAGCCTTACTAAAGTCTAGATAAGCAATGTCTACTGCACCTCCGCCATCTGTTATTTTAGTCACCCAATCAAAAAAATCAATAAGATTAGTTTGACATTATCTCCCTGAAGTAAACCCATGCTGTTTTTCATCTTTCAATCCATGGGATTTTAGATGTTCCACAATCCTCTCCTTAAGTATGGTTTCCATTAATTTCCCCACTATTGATGTCAGGCTTACTGGCCTATAGTTGCCTGATTCCTCCCTACTACCTTTCTTGTGAATGGGCACATTTGCTAATTTCCAATCTTCTGGGACGACTCCTGTTGCCAGTGATTGGTTAAATTAATCTGTTAATGGTTTTGCTAGTTCACCGCTGAGCTATTTTAATAGCTTTGGGTGTATCCCATCAGGCCCCTGTGACTTATTTGTATTAATTTTAGACAGCTGACTTAGAACCTCTTCCTCTGTAAAGACACATGCATCAAAAGATTCATTAGCCTTCTTTCCTAACTGAGGTCCTTCTCCTTCATTTTCCTTTGTAAAAACTGAACAGAAGTATTCATTGAGGCAGTCAGCTAGTTTTTTATCTTCTTCCATATACCTTCCTTCTTTTGTTTTTAATTTGGTAATTCCTTGTTTTAGTTTCCTTTTTTCATTTATGTATCTGAAGAATGTCTTATCGCCTTTTTTCCCTGACTGAGCTAATTTCTCTTCTGCCTGTGCTTTAGAAGCTCTTATAACTTGTTTGGCCTCTCTCTGCCTAATCTTATAAATTTTCCTGTCATCCTCTTTTTTTCTTTTTTTTTATAATTCCTAAATGCTATCTTTTTGTTTTTAATGATTTTTGCCACTTCTGCTGAGTACCACAGTGGTCTCTTCCTTTTTTTCCTTTTACTGACAAGAATAATGTAATTTTCTGTTGCCCATAATAGTGCCACTTTTAAGTAGTCCCATTTTTCCTGGACTCCAATGAAACTGTTCCAATCTGATAGGGACTCGTATACCACTAATCTAATTTTAGAAAAGTCAGTTTTTCTAAAATCTAAAACTTTTGTTTTTGTGTGGTGTGACTCAGTCACTGTACTTGTAGTAAACCATACTGACTGGTGATCACTAGATCCCAAGCTTTCCCCTACAGTAATATCATATACCAAATTCCCATTTGTGAATACTAAATCTAAAATGGCCTCTTTCCGGGTTGGCTCCTCAACTACTTGCTGTAGAGATAATCCCAGTAGGGAATTTAGAATATCTGTACTCCT
This sequence comes from Bufo bufo, assembly GCF_905171765.1. Taxonomy (NCBI): domain Eukaryota; kingdom Metazoa; phylum Chordata; class Amphibia; order Anura; family Bufonidae; genus Bufo; species Bufo bufo. The sequence continues at coordinate 805,112,217 of NC_053389.1, forward strand.
GGCAGAACTAGCTATTTTGGTTTTCCAGTTTACATCAGGAAGATTGAAGTCTCCCATAATGATAACTTCCCCCTTCAATGTCATTTTAGCTATTTCCTCAACTAGTACATCATCTAATTCTTTGACTTGGCTAGGTGGTCTATATATCACACCTACACGAGTTACCTTATGATCATCAAGCTGCAAGGTAACCCAAACTGACTCTAAATTGTTCTCGCTAACTTTTATCAAATTAGATTTTATGCTATCTTTCACATACAGGGCCACCCCTCCCCCTTCTTGCCTTCTCTGTCTTTCCTGTATAGAGAGAACCCTGGTATTGTTATATCCCAGTCATTACTCCCCTTGAACCACGTCTCAGTAACAGCCAGTACATCTATATTCTCAGATGCCATTATAGCCTCAAGTTCATTGATCTTATTCCCTAAACTGCGAGCATTTGTAGACAAGAATCTGAGCTTTTTATTTCTTAACCTTTGTGCTACTGGCATCTTCTGGCATTGTTCCGGGGGGCAGTTGGTCTGCTGGATTATCACTCTTTTGCCCCCCTTTCTTAGTTTAAATGCTCCTTAGCAAATACTTGGAACTGTTCACCGAGGACATTCGTTCCCTTGAGAGAAAGATGCAAACCATCTTTCTTGTACAGTTCTTTTCCATTCCAACAAGAGCTAACATGAGACACAAAGCCAAACCCTTGGTTCAGACACCATTCACCAAGCCATTCTTTGAATTCCTTAATGCGCATCTTCCTGTCATGCTGAAGGTTATGCATAGGCAAAACTGCAGAGAATGAAACAGTTGATGCAACCTCCCTATATCCTTTCCAAGGGTGTGAAAAGCTTCTTTCACCTTTGAAACCTCATTGCAAGCCAGATCGTTTGTCCCAAGATGGACAATAACATCCACTTCCCTTTCCTGCTTTGCTTGCCTAACAATATTAAGGATCCGTTGTCTATCCCTCCTAGCGGTAGCACCAGAGAGACATCTCACAACACCATTCTCCTCAAACTTCACACCTCTTATGATCAAATCGCCCACCAAAAGCTGCTTACTATCAGTCCTCACCTTCTCCTTTTTGTCTTAGGCTGCAGTCTTGCATACTTTAGGCATGGGAGATGATTGTTTCTCACCCACTGTGCTTGAGCCATCCTCCATGTTTCTCTTGCACTCTGAAAGTGCTGCAAATGAATTATGGAGAGCCACAGACTGTGGGACATGTCTTCTATCCACAACTCTCAGTCTACCAGAACCTACAGTAACCCATCTTCCATTTCTAGGGGGCCTCTGTGGCAGTGGCATTGCAATGTTCTGCTCTTTTGAAACACAGTGTCTGAGTATCCACCAGAAACACCACTGAAGTTCTGCTACAGTGGAAAAACTCTGATTCAGACTAAGGCTACTTTCACACTAGCGTTCGGGGCTCCGCTCGTGAGCTCCGTTTGAAGGGGCTCACACGCGGCCCCGAACGCATCCGTACTGCCCTAATGCATTCTGAGTGGATGCGGATCCGCTCAGAATGCATCAGTCTGGCAGCGTTTAGCCTCCGCTCCGCTCAGCAAGCGGACACCTGAACGCTGCTTGCAGCGTTTGGGTGTCCGCCTGGCCGTGCGGAGGCAAACGGATCCGTCCAGACTTACAATGTAAGTCAATGGGGACGGATCAGTTTGAATTTGACACTATATGGCTCAATTTTCAAACGGATCCGTCCCCCATTGACTTTCAATGTAAAGTCTGGACGGATCCGTCTGAAGCTACTTTCAGACTTAGAATTTTTTCTACAATATAATGCAGACGGATCCGTTCTGAACGGATCCAAAGTCTGCATTATATGAGCGGATCCGTCTGGGCAGACCCCAGACGGATGCGCTCTGAACGGTAGTGTGAAAGTAACCTATTAGTCTCCTGAATATCTCCAATGCACTTGTAAATCAGCACTTGGAATAGCAGCCTTGGAAAAGCAGCAAGCTTCTGTGATTGCGACCTCCTAAAAGAGAGAGATCCCTTACAAGGGATACAATGTAACAGCTGACTGTATGGTTCAGAATAGACATAACCATTACGTAGTGATACAATGCAGCAGTGATTATATAACACAATCTTAAGTATCACATAGTGATACAATAGGACAGTGTCTGCATGATAAAAACATACTTATAATATAGTGATACAATGTAGCAGAACTACAGTATCTTCTGGATAGGTCACCAATATCAGATTGGCTGGTGTCTGACTCCCGGGACCCCTACGATCAGGTGTATGAAGGGGTAGCGTCACTCGTGCGAGTACTGCTTTCTCTTCAAAACTACCTGCGTGTCATATCGATTGTAGTGTGGCTCATTGTAGTTACAACTGCTCATCCTATTCAAATGAATATACAGTGTAGTAATTACACTGCACTGCCTGTACAAGCGACATGACGCACAGGTAATTTTGAAAAGGAAGTGCAGCTACATCTTGAAACAGCTGATCGGTGGGGTTGCCGGGAATCAGACCCCTGCTGATCTAATATTGATGACCTATGTTGAAAATATTGAACCACTGTATATGTTGTATAACTGATCTGAGTATTGTTGAACCTGTGTCTTTTTTCAATGTAGGTACACTGACGAGCAAAAGGGTAACAATGTTTAGAACTTTTGACTTTCAGGCTCCATATCTCACCATCCACTACAGCTTCGAACACGAGACTACCATCATTTTGTATACAATCATCTTGGCTATCTCATACATAAATTGGACTTGCAGCTATTTAGCATATGATTAGTTCTCCAGATTCTTGTCATGGAACTGCATTGTTACTGTTTTGCTCCTGGTGGTCGAAAAATATTTTTCTTCTTGTAGACTACAAATTACAACCTGTTCTCACATTCCCTAATAGCTCAGTGTGTTATTTGGTTGATTTACTGGTTCGAATCCAGGAGCAGCCATGAAGAAGATTTCCCAAGAAAAGGGAAACAGCATCATCCAGCTCATGGATAGTGGTATCTCGGCCAAGAAAATTGCCAAACTGCATCATGTGAGTGCCTTGACAGTTGGAAGAATACGAAATTAAGTCCTTCCAAAGCCAAGAGGTGAGCGTCTAGGCAAAATATCGGAGTTAACAAGTCGACTCATCACAAGGTCTATCAGTTGTGGTGCGTCAAACACGGCGGTGGAGGCAGCTCTTATGTATCGTAATAGTGAGATCACAGGCGTCCATGCAAGCTCCGTGCGATGTGCATTACACAAGTCTGGAATGGTGGCCCCAAAAAAGGTGAAGAAGCCTCAAATTCAATATCATCATAAGAAGCGTTGGCTCAGTAGAAGATTGGAAACGAGTGTTGAGGTGAAAGTCAACAGACTGGGCTCTGATCGGTGCAAATAGGCCTGGAAGGAACAAGGGGACTAATGGATTGAGAAATTGAAGGAACTGTCAAGTTTGGTGGAGGAAGCCTTATGATGTGGGGTAGGTTCACATCCAAAGGCATTGGATACTTGACCAGCATCGATAGTAGTCTCAATGCTGATCTATATGTGAGTATCCTACAAGATGAGTTGCTTCGTACGTTCGAGTAGTATGGGTATGAAAAGGAAGACAAAGTGTTCCAGCAGGACAATGAGCAGAAGCATATGTCGAGATTAGTGAAGAAATGGTATAATGATAATGAAGTAGAGATGCTGGATCAGTCCTCAGACCTCAACCCAATTGAACACGTGTGGGTAGAGAAGAAGAAAAAGCAGTATTCATACCCAAGTGAGTCGACCAGCGTGCACCAACATTGGGAACGTGTAGAAGAGACCTGGAAACAGATTTCCTGATGACCTGATGACAGGCACAGTGGAGGAGTAGGCATACTACTTTCTCCACAGTGCACGTTTCAGGTCATTCCCCCTTTACCCTCTCTCACATTACCCTCTTTTGAGGTTCACACCATTAGACTTTTCCATTTATTCCCCTGAGAGTTGCAGTTGTCTATCGTCCCCCAGGCTCCCCCACCAATTCCTGGATCACTTTGCAGCTTGGCTTCCTCACTTCCTATCTTCTGAATCACAAACTCTTATTATGGGTTATTTTAGTATCCCCATTGATGATCCTATCTCCCCATCAGCCGCTCACTTTCTCTCTTTAACCTCCTCTATTCGCCTATCACAACTTACTTCCTCTGCCACGCACGAAAAGGGCAATATACTTGATCTAGTCCTCTTCTGTCACTGCTCAGTCTCAAACTTTAATAACTTATCCTTCCCTTTTTCTGACCACAATCTTCTTTCATTTACCATTAAGACCTCTCACTTTTCTCATGAAAATCCTACTTTTTACACTTACAGAAACCTACTGTCATGGCGGACAGGATCTCAGATACACAGATAAACCAAGCAACAAGTTTCTAGGCGAGAAGCTGGGGTAAGGTCACCTCCTAGCAAATCCCTCACAGCTCTCCCTATACTGCTCAACCCACATTCAGACCCTTAAGGTGGGAATAATGTGTCCTCGTGCCTGGGCTTCAAATACCCTAGAATCTCTGAGATGGTGAAAGGGGAATAGGGCAGCCTGCTCCCTCAGAACCTGGAGGGGACAGACGTAACACAAACAGCCTAGACAGCAAACCACAAAAACAGAAACCAAACTTATCTTATCTGAGCCGGAACAGACAATCCTTCCTTCCAAGGCCAGACTGATTTCTATAACCCGCACGGAACACTGGGATTTAGTGTGATTTAAACCAATGACCCCACCCAGTGCACCTGAAGGGAGGCAGATCTAGCACGACTCCAAAACAAAACAAAAAAAAAACACGTGCTGCTAATCTGGCCGACCTCCGCACATAGTCAGAGCAGGGCATGACACCTACACACCATTAACTGCCAGCAACTTGTTAACACCTTACAATTAGCTCTTACCCCAATCACTTCCCTCCCCTGTCCAGACTTGGCTGCCAATCATTACAACCAGACCCTCAAAACCACCCTAGATGAAGCAGCTCCAATATCAATCCGGCCCTTTTTCGACACAGAAGACGCAACCCTGGCACACATCTGAAACACGTTTTCTCCAGCGCTGCTCCAGATGTGCAGAATATCAGCAGACTTCCCGCACTATAAATTTATGCTCAAAACATACAATTTGGCTCTCAACATTGCCAAACAAAAGTACTTCACCTCTCTCATCTCCTCACTTTCAAATAACCCGAAACGACTCTTTTCATTTTCTTCTAAGCCCTAAAGTTCCAGAACCTGTTACTGACCTCTGTTCTGATGGCATGGCCACCTACTTCAGAGACCAGATTGGCAGTATCCAGCAGGAAATAATCTCCCATTCCCCAAATAATTCCTCCACATTCTCTCTCCTCTTTTCACCCTATAACAGAGGAAGAAGTCTCCAGGCTTCTCTCTTCTTATCGACTCCCGACATGTAGCAGTGATCCTATTCCATCACACCTCCCCCAGTCCCTCTCCCCGGCTGTCATCACTCACCTAACTACAATTTATAACCTCTCTCTCTTCTGGCATCTTTCCGTCCTCTTTTAAACACTCTGTTATAACCCCACTACTAAAGAAACCATCTCTTGACCCGACCTGTTCTGCTAACTACTGTCCTGTTTCTAACCTCCCCTTCATCTCTAAACTTCTCGTCTACTCTCGCTTAATAAGCTATCTCTCTGCAAACTCTCTTCTTGACCGGCTTTATAATACATGCAGTATATGAAAATACATAGTATATACAGCAGTTTACTGATATGTGAGGTACGAGGTATAAATTACACCTCGTATCTCACATGAGTACCCTGCTTTGCATACTATATACCTGTACATACTGTATCTATTATACCTCATACCTCACATATCAGTATACTGCTGTATACACTATATACCTGTACCCACTTCATCTTTTATACCTTGAACCTGACGCATCAGTACTCTGTGTGTATACTATATGTCAGGTGCAAGGTATAAAAGATGCAGGGGGTACAGATATATGTGGGCAGTCAGATATTATGGTGAGGTACGTGAGGTAATGGGGATTTGCAGTTAAGGCCCCTTTCAGACAAGCGAGTGTCATGCTCCAACTTGCAGCGCAGCACCCGTCCTGACCTCCCAGCGCTGCTGGGGTCGCATAGCATTATACTGATTTATTATGCTATTGTAACCCTTACAGTTCTGGGATGTATTGGATAACACTGACATAATGATGTCAGTGTTATCCAATATGTTCCAGAACTGTAAGGGTTACAATAGCATAATAAATCAGTATAATGCTATGCGACCCCGGCAGCGCTGGGAGGTCAGGACGGGTGCTGTGCTGCAAGTCCAGAGCATGATACTAGCTCATCTGAAAGGGGCCTAAGGTTACGGTCAGTTATGGGGTTAGGATTAGGGTCAGAATTAGAGTAAGGGGGCAGTATTGGGCTTAGAGTCAGCATTAGGGTACATTCCAACGACCGCATTTCCATTAATTTCAAAGGGACCGCAAAAGATGCGTGCGCTGTCCGCCTCTGTAGTTCTGTTCTGCAGCCCCGCTAAAAATATAGAGTAAGTCCTATTCATGTCCGCAATCGCTGACAAGAATAGGCATTTTCTAAGGTAGTGCCGGCCATGTGTGTTCCACAATATGCAGAACGCACACGCATCCAATCAACATTTTTTGTAGGTCGGCTGCGGACCAATTCACGTCAATGGGATGGCAAAAGATGTAGACAGTAAACCGTGAGCTGTCGGCATCCGTATGTCTGTTCCAAGGCCCCGCAAAAAAATAGAACATGTCCTATTCTTGTCCGTTTTACGGATAAGGATAGGACTGTTCTATAGAGCGCAGGACGTTCCAATTTGCAAAATACCAAACACACGGCTGGCATCCGTGTTTTGCGGATTGGCAATTTTCAGACCACAAAACAGTCAACGGTACAGCCCTAAGAGTGACAGAACTAAATGCGAATGCACTGATACAATATACAGTCGTAGTGAAAAATGTTAGCGTAACATTGACACAGAGATACAACAGCGGCGTTATAAACTGCCAGCCCCATGATAAAGCTGTAACCGTGACCTAAAAATGGGATGTACGGTGTAACACCGACAGATGATGTCATCATGCACTTGAGGGCGTAAGTCATAAAGCGATACATTGTAACAATAATAGGAACAGTCACCCACAGATACAATGTAACAGTAATATGAAGTCACCGTGATACAGTACAAGACTGATACCAGCAGTCAGACAATGAAACAATAGAAGTTTAAGATAAGCGGTAAAACACTAAGGCTGGGTTCAGACCTGTGCGTATTCGATATGCGCTTTTTTCAGACGTTTCTATCGGGGGTTTGTATCGGGCGTTTTTAATGGGCGGAAACAAGCAAACGCCCATTTAGGCGTGTTCCCGCTGAAGTCTATGGGCGGGAACGCGTGACAATACGCCCCAAAGAAGCTCCCGTACTTCTTGAGGCGTAGGGCGTTTTACAGCGCGTTCGTACGCTCAGGTCTGAACCCAGCTTGATACAATGTAAGGCCTCGCGCACACCACCGTTGTTGCCCAGCTGTGCCTGCAAACAGCGCGTCCGCAATATATGAGCACCAGCCATTTGTGCACCGCATCAGGAATGCGGACCCCTTCACTTGACTGAACGGGAGGCACAACGGACTGCTTCCGTGGTTTTCTGCCTGTGCCTCCGTAACAGCAAAAAAACAGAAGTTGTGCGAGCAGATCACGGACCCATTCAAGTTGAACGGGTCTGCGCCAGCCACATGGACAGTAAGGCCAAACTGTCCGTAAGGCTCCATTCAGACATCCGCACTTTGGGTACGAATCCGTTCCGCAATTATGCAAAACGGGTGTGGACCTATTCATTTTCAATGGGGACTGAAAAGATGCGGACAGCACGCAGTGTGCTGTCCGCCTCCGCATTTCCAGACTGCGGCCCCGAACTTTCGGTCCGAGGCTCCGCAAAATAATGGAACATGTCCTATTCTTGTCCACCGCTGCGGACAAGAATAGGCATTTCTATTGGGGTGCCGGCCCACAATTTGCGGATCCGCGAAACACTGCGGACGTGTGAATGGACCCTAATACAGTGAAATAATCATGTGAACAGCTACACAGTAACATAATGTAATAGTCATATGAACAATCACACAATGTATAATGTACCTATAATTGGGTCAGTTTATTAGACAAAATATACTGAATGCAGTGCTGTTTTTGGTCGGAATCTGCAAGAATAGTGCCCAGAGATCCGGTTCCTTGTTTTGAGACCAATTAGAGATGATTTACAGTTGGCATTGGTAATTCCAGGCTGCATCGCAAAGATTAAACTGGGCCCCCGATTGTGTTTTTGGATTGTGCCACCCAGGTGAGAGGACGCCGGTGTTGTTCACGTCTCCACATCCTTTCCACGACCTCTGACCTATCCCCACTTGTGTGCTAGCAATGTAGTATCTATGGAGAGGGGAGCTCCGCACATATACACATATAGATATTGTGGGGACTCGCTCTGGTAGACAGGATTAGCAGACGCAGTGTAGAGGCAATAACAAGTTCTTTGGATCAAACAGCTCAGTGTTTTATTCACACTTTAGGCAAGTGACAAAACAAGCAGTCATAATCAAACAAAAAGTCACCTTGCGGTGTTGATGGTAATTCACACCAAGCGGCAATTCTGTCTCAAAGAGTCCTTGCTGATACCAGCACCAACCTGTTTTCACGCCAAACAGGTAGCAAGCCTTCATCCAGACACAAGGCTCACAGATCCCAACACAGAGACCTAGCTTCTGAACCCAGCTGCCTATTTAAGGACAGCCAGGTGATGTCAAAACCCAGACCGGCATTTAAACTCCGGTCCGGTATTTGACCTCACCTGGCTGTAAATCAGCCCAGCAGCACATGCTGGGAGGAAAATTCCTGTTTTCCCAGACCAAACCTCTCACTGTGTCACACTATATACATATTCAATCACCAGAAGATAGCCGGCACTCAGACCCAAAGCGCACCCGCACGGGGAGGACACAGGACCACAGCGTAATGAATAAATCCCAGCGAGTGCTTGTAATCTTCAATTCATCTGTTCTTTATTTTATCTCATATAATACATGATTCATGGATGCGTTTCGGCCCGTCCAGCCTTCGTCAGTGCATGTATTATATGAGATGAAATAAAGAACAGAGGAATTGAAGATTACAAGCACTCGCTAGGATTTATTCATTACAATATATACATACACATGTCACTTACCCCTTGACATAGATGTAGAGATGCAATGCCATTGTAAACAGGGTAATGCTGGAAGACTCCAGCTGCTATCCAGTATAATGAGCGTGTAGCATAAGGTGCCACGGGGAACATGACAGGGTTACAAAGTGACAGATACATTGCCACCATCAACGATGGGCATAGCCAGGGGTTAATGCACAGGCTGGCATATTTATAGGGCGTTCAAGGTCAGATCACTGGACAGAGACTGAAAGAGTAGGACCGGCAATCACGTCCGTAAAATATTATCAGATCAGACAATGAGAACGTAAGGCAAAGGAGGGGGGGGAGACCGATACAAACAAAATGCATTTTATTAAACCATTTACAAGAACAAGCTCCTCTTCTAGACATTATTATAAAGGCTTCATGTACAGATATTGTATAGGTCCAAATCTAACTTCTTGTAACCACCACTAGGGGGAGCTTAGGAGTTTAATGCATACAACATGTATACAGTAAACTCTTAAGCTCCCCCTAGAGGTCAGAGCAGTCAGACAGAGATATCATTTATCTTGGTCATGAAAGAAATTCATCAGCACAAATTTGTGAAACTTTTTCTATCTACAGTACAGACCAAAAGTTTGGACACACCTTCTTATTCAAAGAGTTTTCTTTATTTTCATGACTATGAAAATTGTAGATTCACACTGAAGGCATCAAAACTATGAATTAACACATGTGGAATTATATACATAACAAACAAGTGTGAAACAACTGAAAATATGTCATATTCTAGGTTCTTCAAAGTAGCCACCTTTTGCTTTGATTACTGCTTTGCACACTCTTGGCATTCTCTTGATGAGCTTCAAGAGGTAGTCCCCTGAAATGGTTTTCACTTCACAGGTGTGCCCTGTCAGGTTTAATAAGTGGGATTTCTTGCCTTATAAATGGGGTTGGGACCATCAGTGGGGTTGAGGAGAAGTCAGGTGGAAACACAGCTGATAGTCCTACTGAATAGACTGTTAGAATTTATATTATGGCAAGAAAAAAGCAGCTAAGTAAAGAAAAACGAGTGGCCATCATTACTTTAAGAAATGAAGGTCAGTCAGTCAGCCAAAAAATTGGGAAAACTTTGAAAGTAAGGGCTATTTGACCATGAAGGAGAGTGATGGGGTGCTGCGCCAGATGACCTGGCCTCCACAGTCACCGGACCTGAACCCAATCGAGATGGTTTGGGGTGAGCTGGACTGCAGAGTGAAGGCAAAAGGGCCAACAAGTGCTAAGCATCTCTAGGAACTCCTTCAAGACTGTTGGAAGACCATTTCAGGGGACTACCTCTTGAAGCTCATCAAGAGAATGCCAAGAGTGTGCAAAGCAGTAATCAAAGCAAAAGGTGGCTACTTTGAAGAACCTAGAATATGACATATTTTCAGTTGTTTCACACTTGTTTGTTATGTATATAATTCCACATGTGTTAATTCATAGTTTTGATGCCTTCATAGTCATGAAAATAAAGAAAACTCTTTGAATGAGAAGGTGTGTCCAAACTTTTGGTCTGTACTGTATATGATGATATATAGAAGTAGTAAACATTATCTTGACATTTATGCCTTAAATACACAATTGCAGCAAGTTTCAAACCCTTTCCTGGCACAGTGATTGTCTGTTTTTTTTAACTCCCAGCCTTTCTAGAGCCATAACTTTTTTATTTTTCCATTCAGATAGTCATATGGGGGCTTGTTTTTTTGCAAGGCAAGTTGTATTTTCCAATGGTATCATTTAATATTGTATGTGATGTAGTGGGAAGCTGAAAAGGGTTTCCAAATGGGGCAAATCTGGAAAAAAAACGAATATTTTTATAGGTTACATTTGTGCAGTTTTCCAGGTTAGTATGATTACAGTAATATATACACTCACCTAAAGAATTATTAGGAACACCATACTAATACGGTGTTGGACCCCCTTTTGCCTTCAGAACTGCCTTAATTCTACGTGGCATTGATTCCACAAGGTGCTGATAGCATTCTTTAGAAATGTTGGCCCATATTGATAGGATAGCATCTTGCAGTTGATGGAGATTTGAGGGATGCACATCCAGGGCACGAAGCTCCCGTTCCACCACATCCCAAAGATGCTCTATTGGGTTGAGATCTGGTGACTGTGGGGGCCATTTTAGTACAGTGAACTCATTGTTATGTTCAAGAAACCAATTTGAAATGATTCGAGCTTTGTGACATGGTGAATTATCCTGCTGGAAGTAGCCATCAGAGGATGGATCCATGTTCTCATTCTGTTTACGCCAAATTCGGACTCTACCATTTGAATGTCTCAACAGAAATCGAGACTCATCAGACCAGGCAACATTTTTCCAGTCTTCAACAGTCCAATTTTGGTGAGCTTGTGCAAATTGTAGCCTCTTTTTCCTATTTGTAGTGGAGATGAGTGGTACCCGGTGGGGTCTTCTGCTGTTGTAGCCCATCCGCCTCAAGGTTGTGCGTGTTGTGGCTTCACAAATGCTTTGCTGCATACCTCGGTTGTAACGAGTGGTTATTTCAGTCAACGTTGCTCTTCTATCAGCTTGAATCAGTCGGCCCATTCTCCTCTGACCTCTAGCATCCACAAGGCATTTTTGCCCACAGGACTGCCGCATACTGGATGTTTTTCCCTTTTCACACCATTCTTTGTAAACCCTAGAAATGGTTGTGCGTGAAAATCCCAGTAACTGAGCAGATTGTGAAATACTCAGACCGGCCTATCTGGCACCAACAACCATGCCACGCTCAAAATTGCTTAAATCACCTTTCTTTCCCATTCTGACATTCAGTTTGGAGTTCAGGAGATTGTCTTGACCAGGACCACCCCCCTAAATGCATTGAAGCACCTGCCATGTGATTGGTTGACTAGATAATTGCATTAATGAGAAATAGAACAGGTGTTCCTAATAATTCTTTAGGTGAGTGTATATATATATATATATATATATAGTTATTCTTGTATTTTAAAGTGGCTGTCGTAGTTATATAAAAATTGGAGCAATCCCCTGTAAATGGCCTACAATTACAAATGAATGGATACTCACCTGTTGCAGTCCTCCCGCTTTCTTCTTGGCTGCAGCAGCGACGTTCCATGCACAAGCCACCGCTGCAACCAATCGCTGTCCTCACTCATGCAAGGGACGTCTCTGTTGAGGCCAGCGATTGGCAGCAGCGGTGACCTGTGTGCACAGAACGTCAATGCCGCAGCCACAAAAATCAGCGATGTGGACCGGAGAGCAGGTAGAAGAGAGAAAGAAAAGAGGAGAAACAGGTGAGTATCCTTTCACTGGTTATTTTAGGCCATTTAAAGGAGTTGCTTGAGTTTTCAAATAACTCGGACAGAAAAAGCAAAAACTTGGGAAAAAATAATGTTTTTCTTTGCATCACCATATACTGACCTGCACAATTTTTTTTTTCATATTTTTATTTCTACAGAGCTGTGAAATGTTTCATTGTTTGCAGGGTGACCTTTACATTTTATTCATACCATATTGGGGTGTGTTTGACTTTTTGATCATTTTTTATTAAATATTTTTGGGAGGTGAGGTGAATCGGCCATTTAGATTTTTTTTCCATTACAGCATTCACCATTCAGGATAAATACATATACATTTTACTAGTATGTGATGCAAATGATTTTTTTTTTCATTATGGTGGAGAGAGGGGTTCCTTGAATTTATATATATATATAATATTATTATATTACACTCTTGTATTATGTATGTCGTCTGATCACTTCTCTCCTAGACCGCAGCCTATGGGGGATTCTGTGTGCCTGTGGCAGGGCTCCTAGGAGCATTGCTGTGGCCGGCATCAGAGACCTCAGAAGGAAACAAACAGCTAGATGCCATAGTCACAATTGACCACAGCATCTGAGGGGCTAAATGTCTGTGATTGGCTTTATCGCCGATGATGGACATTGCCTCCGGGTATCTACAGCCGACACCTGGTGGCTATGGTGCCTGGTCCGCTCCTGAGTTTGTGCCGTCTTTTAAGACCCACTTCGCGCCGTACATGTATAGCGCAAGTCGCGAAGGGGTTAACTTGACTTTCAATAGCATTTAATGTGTTAAGTGTCAATTTAAAGTTTGCTTCATCTGTAAAGATGCAGTCATAACGCGTTAACTAGTGTGTGTGTGTTAACTCTGCTACATCCGTACATATGCCATTAGAGATGGTATATAAGAGTATGCAGGCACCGAAACAGCAGAAAGCTGCATCAATGTGATGTACTACAGCCTGGGTTACTGTACCGTTAAGGGTCTCTAGTCACACTGAAAGCTGCATTCAAAAATCTTGCCAGTGGAAAATATTCATAACTGTACTGATAGAGCTTTGTCTCCATTAAAGGGGCTTTTACTGTTGACGACCTATCCTCAGGATAGGTTATCAACATCAGATGGGTGGGAGTCCGACACCCGGCACCCCCGCCGATCAGCTGTATGAAGGGAAGGCGCTGCTGTCTATGCAGAATAGGTCATCATAGTAAATAGTAAAAGCCCGGACGACCCCTTTATGTCAGTGGTGACTGCTCTGGGCAGACCCTGAACCAGCAGAGGCGTGCCAGGAGACGTGAGGTCCTTGAGGTCCACAATACACCATCAGATCAGGAGTCAAGACTGTAAATCAGCAAAAATGTGTATCTGTCAAGATGCTGAACAAGAAGGGGCTGCTGCGCGCTTAGCAAACTCCAAAATTGTAAATGCATTTCTGGAAGTGAATGGAGCATAAGAAAAACATTTCAAAATAATTATCTGTCGATTTAGATTCTAGGGTCTGTCCATAAAGGGTTAACATTTGCCCGTCGCATATTTGCACCGGCTACGGTCATGTTTCCAGGGTAGACATTCAGCAGGGAAAGCGAGTCTTCATCGCCGTCCTGCAGTTTTGCAAACAGATTTTCATGATGCAAATGAAGAAGGCGGCGGAATTTGCAAAATGTCATCAGATGTGGAGTTCTCCAGGAGAAATGTCAATGCAGAATCGACCCCAAACCATACACATACAGACCTATACCAGGGGCTTCCAGCAGGGGGTGTAGCTACAGGAGGTGCAGAAATACCAGTCGTACTCAGAAGGTGTTGTCTGAGGAGGTCCTCATGCCTCATGCTGTATAAGACACCAGTATTACGTAGAGGTCCTCTTAAATTTTGCGTTGGGTGCCAGGTGCTTCAGAAGCAACACTTCTGATAATAGTCACACGTTCTAGATCTTCCCATTCTCCTGTCATGGCTGCATCCTATGTACAGTTCATCTGCAGCTTCAGAATTCAGGAATAAAATTCCAGAGCCACAGTGAAGACTGTCACTAACCCCAAAAAAGGGTATGTTTTGAGTGGTAGGAATTGTTCCTTTATACATAGATTGAGAAGGACTCTTGAAAGGTGATGACGGGTGGCAGCAAGGTTATTTGAGAGCGAGTGAGAGCGAGTGACTCATGTAAAACAGTGCAGGGAATATACGAGGGCGTGAAATTTGCAAGGCACAAAGTAGAGGAATGTGACAAGAGCAACGAAGGAGATAAAAATAGAAGCAGAGGCAGAAGGAGAAGCTGCAAGCACATTACCCTGCAGTGAAAGCGGTTCTTCTGCATCTCCATGTGATACTGGGGAACAAATAGCCAGGTGTCCTCAGCGTCACCATCTGGATGGGACAACAAACTGTGAGGCAATGTACTAATAATATTAGAATCAATTCAGCAAATTCATTCCTACAAAATATTAGTCGAATAGTTTACTGTACTCTAAAAATCACCCCTATCATCCTGTCATGTACTACTGACATTGAACATGCTTCCCTTAATCCACATTATTATACCGATCTAGGGCGAATGCAGTATTAAAAGGACAGGAGAAAAAACTGGAATATAATTACTACAATACTGCCACCTATGTAAAAGAATATAACTACTATAATACTGCCTCCTATGTACAAGAATATAACTACTATAATACTGCTCCTATGTACAAGAATATAACTACTATAATACTGCATCCTATGTACAAGAATATACTACTATAATACTGCTCCTATGTACAAGAATATAACTACTATAATACTGCTCCTATGTACAAGAATATAACTACTATAATACTGCTCCTATGTACAAGAATATAACTACTATAATACTGCTCCTATGTACAAGAATATAACTACTATAATACTGCCTCCTATGTACAAGAATATACTACTATAATACTGCCTCCTTTGTACAAGAATATAACTACTATAATACTGCCTCCTATGTACAAGAATATAACTACTATAATACTGCTCCTATGTACAAGAATATAACTACTATAATACTGCTCCTATGTACAAGAATATAACTACTATAATACTGCTCCTATGTACAAGAATATAACTACTATAATACTGCCTCCTATGTACAAGAATATAACTACTATAATACTGCCTTCCATGTACAAGAATATAACTACTATAATACTGCTCCTATGTACAAGAATATAACTACTATAATACTACCTCCTATGTACAGAAATATAACTACTATAACACTGCTCCTATGTACAAGAATATAACTACTATAATACTGCTCCTATATACAAGAATATAACTACTATAATACTGCCTCCTATGTACAAGAATATAACTACTATAATACTGCTCCTATGTACAAGAATATAACTACTATAATACTGCCTCCTATGTACAAGAATATAACTGCTATAATACTGCTCCTATGTACAAGAATATAACTACTATAATACTACCTCCTATGTACAGGAATATAACTACTATAACACTGCTCCTATGTACAAGAATATAACTACTATAATACTGCTCCTATATACAAGAATATAACTACTATAATACTGCCTTCTATGTACAAGAATATAACTACTATAATACTGCTCCTATGTACAAGAATATAACTACTATAATACTGCCTCCTAAGTACAAGAATATAACTGCTATAATACTGCTCCTATGTACAAGAATATTACTACTATAATACTGCTCCTGTGTACAAGAATATACTACTATAATACTGCTCCTGTGTACAAGAATATACTACTATAATACTGCCTCCTTTGTACAAGAATATAACTACTATAATACTGCCTCCTATGTACAAGAATATAACTACTATAATACTGCTCCTATGTACAAGAATATAACTACTATAATACTGCTCCTATGTACAAGAATATAATATAATACTGCTTCTATGTACAAGAATATAACTACTATAATACTGCCCCCTATGTACAAGAATATAACTACTATAATACTGCTTCCTATGTACAAGAATATAACTACTATAATACTGCTCCTATGTACAAGAATATAACTACTATAATACTGCTCCTATGTACAAGAATATAACTACTATAATACTGCTCCTATGTACAAGAATATAACTACTATAATACTGCTCCTATGTACAAGAATATAACTACTATAATACTGCTCCTATGTACAAGAATATACTACTATAATACTGCCTCCTATGTACAAGAATATAACTACTATAATACTGCCTCCTATGTACAAGAATATAACTACTTTAATATTGCTCCTATGCACAAGAATATAACTACTATAATACTGCTCCTATGTACAAGAATATAACTACTATAATACTGCTCCTATGTACAATAATATAACTACTATAATACTGCTCCTATGTACAAGAATATAACTACTATAATACTGCTCCTATGTACAGGAATATAACTACTATAATACTGCTCCTATGTACATGAATATAACTGCTATAATACTGCTCCTATGTACAAGAATATAACTACTATAATACTACCTCCTATGTACAGGAATATAACTATTATAACACTGCTCCTATGTACAAGAATATAACTACTATAATACTGCTCCTATATACAAGAATATAACTACTATAATACTGCCTTCTATGTACAAGAATATAACTACTATAATACTGCTCCTATGTACAAGAATATAACTACTATAATACTGCCTCCTATGTACAAGAATATAACTGCTATAATACTGCTCCTATGTACAAGAATATTACTACTATAATACTGCTCCTGTGTACAAGAATATACTACTATAATACTGCTCCTGTGTACAAGAATATACTACTATAATACTGCCTCCTTTGTACAAGAATATAACTACTATAATACTGCCTCCTATGTACAAGAATATAACTACTATAATACTGCTCCTATGTACAAGAATATAATATAATACTGCTCCTATGTACAAGAATATAACTACTATAATACTGCCCCCTATGTACAAGAATATAACTACTATAATACTGCTTCCTATGTACAAGAATATAACTACTATAATACTGCTCCTATGTACAAGAATATAACTACTATAATACTGCTCCTATGTACAAGAATATAACTACTATAATACTGCTCCTATGTACAAGAATATAACTACTATAATACTGCTCCTATGTACAAGAATATAACTACTATAATACTGCTCCTATGTACAAGAATATACTACTATAATACTGCCTCCTATGTACAAGAATATAACTACTATAATACTGCCTCCTATGTTCAAGAATATAACTACTATAATACTGCTCCTATGTACAAGAATATAACTACTATAATACTGCTCCTATGTACAAGAATATAACTACTATAATACTGCTCCTATGTACAAGAATATAACTACTATAATACTGCTCCTATGTACAAGAATATAACTACTATAATACTGCTCCTATGTACAGGAATATAACTACTATAATACTGCTCCTATGTACATGAATATAACTACTATAATACTGCCCCTATGTACAAGAATATAACTACTATAATACTGCCTCCTATGTACAAGAATATAACTACTATAATACTGCTCCTATGTACAAGAATATAACTACTATAATACTGCCTCCTATGTACAAGAATATAACTACTATAATACTACCTCCTATGTACAAGAATATAACTACTATAATACTGCTCCTATGTACAAGAATATAACTACTATAATACTGCTCCTATGTACAAGAATATAACTACTATAATACTGCTCCTATGTACAAGAATATAACTACTATAATACTGCTCCTATGTACAAGAATATAACTACTATAATACTGCCTCCTATGTACAAGAATATAACTACTATAATACTACCTCCTATGTACAAGAATATAACTACTATAATACTGCTCCTATGTGCAAGAATATAACTGCTATAATACTGCCTCCTATGTACAAGAATATAACTACTATAATACTACCTCCTATGTACAAGAATATAACTACTATAATACTGCTCCTGTGTACAAGAATATACTACTATAATACTGCTCCTATGTACAAGAATATAACTACTATAATACTGCTCCTATGTACAAGAATATAACTACTATAATACTGCCTCCTATGTACAAGAATATAACTACTATAATACTGCTTCTATGTACAAGAATATAACTACTATAATACTACCTCTTATGTACAAGAATATAACTACTATAATACTGCTCCTATGTACAAGAATATAACTACTATAATACTGCTCCTATGTACAAGAATATAACTACTATAATACTGCCACCTATGTACAAGAATATAACTACTATAATACTGCTCCTGTGTACAAGAATATACTACTATACTACTGCTCCTATGTACAAGAATATAACTACTATAATACTGCCTCCTATGTACAAGAATATAACTACTATAATACTGCTCCTATGTACAAGAATATAACTACTATAATACTGCTCCTATGTATAAGAATATAACTACTATAATACTGCCTCCTATGTACAAGAATATAACTACTATAATACTGCCTCCTATATACAAGAATATAGCTACTATAATACTGCCTCCTATGTACAAGAATATAACTACTATAATACTGCTCCTATGTACAAGAATATAACTGCTATAATACTGCTCCTATGTACAAGAATATTACTACTATAATACTGCTCCTGTGTACAAGAATATACTACTATAATACTGCTCCTATGTACAAGATTATAACTACTATAATACTGCTCCTGTGTACAAGAATATACTACTATAATACTGCCTCCTTTGTACAAGAATATAACTACTATAATACTGCCTCCTATGTACAAGAATATAACTACTATAATACTGCTCCTATGTACAAGAATATAACTACTATAATACTGCTCCTATGTACAAGAATATAACTACTATAATACTGCTCCTATGTACAAGAATATAACTACTATAATACTGCCTCCTATGTACAAGAATATAACTACTATAATATTGCCTCCTTGCTGAGAGGTTGTGTGTCAGGAGCTCTCCTGAGGCTTTTGATGTCTGGAGAAAGTCCAGGGAGTGGCCACCCCCGGGGGGGAAGCTCCCCAAGCAAGGCCCAGGCTTCTAGGCCAAATCTGGGAAGCACCCAGACAACTCCGTCAGGGGATGTAAATCCCAAAGTTTCTATGGACAGAAAGTATGTCAGCAGTTCCAGCGTAAGAGAAGAAGAAGGAAAAAGTAAGTGTCCGGTGAAACCACCTGCCAGTGTGAATGAAGGGTCACCTGTGTGCAAGACCAAAGTGTTGGAAAGTCCAGAAGTAAGAACCGTGCAGAGTGTGCAGGAGCTGAGACAATCTCCATTGCCGGCCTCAGGTGGACAATCCACCTCCACCCCGGGGAGGCAGAGGAGGACATCTCTGGAAAAGCAAACCATCCAGGAGAATCTGCAGCAGCGTGTGGTGATAGGTTCTGAGCGCAGAAAGTCTGGGGGCATGCAAGCTGTGAAGGAGATCAAAGGCAGTAATGGAGGAAGACCTCAAGGTGCTACCAGTACCATCTCTGCTACACAGCCGGGATCCAGTCGCCCCCCAGGAGATTGTGACCCAAGAGCAGTGACAGCAGCCGCAAAACTCCAGGGACTGCGAGGCTCTGCACCAAAAATGCAGATTCTTGTTCCAGGACAGACAGAAACCTGTACTGCAAACAAACAGCCTGCAAAACTCCCCAGCAGCAATCAGAGGCCTCCAGAGCAGCCACCTGAGCTCCACCTGGCTGAGCAGATCCCAGCACTGGTGAGGAGAATGGAGACGCTGAAGAAACATAAGCTGTACCTGCAGAAACAGATAAACTGCACATACAAACTAAAGGCTGCAAACCCAGGGAAGCAGGCCTTACTGGACAAGAAGCTGGACTCACTGGCCAAGGAACTCGCTGACAATGCGCAGGAGATCGACTCTGTCTTGGAGAAAATGGGACCAGTGGGAGAGACATTCCAGAACCAGCAGAGGTTTGAGAAGGACAAAAACTCTGGGACCAAATCAACATCTAGGTCTGAAACCCTGCAGTCCCACGTAAGACCCATATTACAGCCAGCAACTCTTCCCTTTGAGGAGAGAGAGTTGTACAAGAAAAGTACATCTAAGAAACAAGAGCCAAGTCCTGCATCAGCCCCCGGTGAGGTACTACAAGTCCCAGCAGTAAGTACTGCACAAGATGAAAACTGTGGACTCTTACCTGATGACAGCAATGAAGTGGCAGTGCAGACACCACAAGTCCCAGGAGGCAGTGCACTGCAGGAGGACTGTGGACTGACACCTACAGGTAACACTGTAGCAGCACCTCAGGGTGTGTCTGAGCAGGACGCTCAGGACTGTGGGGTGCAGGGGGTTAATACTGAGGACTGTAATGCTGCTGAGATGTCTGATGTCTCTGTGGATGATAATGTCCCAGCTGAGGAGTCCTCTATGGCTGCTGAGATGTCTGATGCCGCTGATATTTCTGTGTGTGATAATGTCCCAGCGGAGGAGTCCTCTATGGCTGCCATGTCTGATGTTGCTGATGTCTCTGTGGGTGATAATGTTCCAGCGGAGGAGTCATCTATGGCTGCTGGGAACATAGAGAACCCTGGTATTGATGGTGGGGAGGGGGCAGTGCAGTCTCAGGCTGAGGAGTTCCCCCCTTTAGTTACACCACAGGCAGCAGAGTCCCACAGTACGGGCGGTCAGCAGCCCACACGTCGCCCCCCGCAGGATACTGGTACTGGTCAGACATCTGGGAATGCTTGGAGTCGGGGTTCTCCATCATTTCCCTCTAACGCCAGATACACAGGCCAGGCCTTCAAGAGAAGGAACGTTGTCAGGTTTAGACATAAAGGGGCAAAAGAAGATCTCCCTGACAGAAGGTGTGTGGTCAGAGACATGTTGTGCACCCAGATGGGCTTCCTGCCAGCCAACATCCTGGCAGTAATAAACCTCCCAGACAGACAGGGCTATGATATTAGCTTCAAGCTCATGTCTGATCTGGACCGGTTCTGGGCTCTCTACACCCGGGTCAGAGATACTGAGGGGTGGAACAAGTTCAGCTTCATTCCCATCTCTAAGCCTGACACTGTAAATGTCACCATCATTTTCTGGAACGAGTCTGTCCCCCCTCAGGATATTATTATCTGGCTCAGGAGGCATTGCGACCTCAAGTCAAACCTGACCAAGACCAGGGATGAGGATGGAATCTGGACTGGGGGATGGAGGGTCCTGGTTACATTACACCAGCACCAGAACATCACCCATCACCTTCCCAATTCCTTCTTCATTGGTCGGGAGAAAGGGGTTTGTTTCTATGCTGGTCAGCCCAGGCTATGCTTCAAGTGTGGGAAATCAGGTCACATGGCGAGTGTCTGCACCATGATGAAGTGCAGCCTGTGCGGGGACATCGGCCATGTGAGCGCCACCTGCCAGAACATAAGGTGTAACCTGTGCGGTAACATCGGTCACCCCCACAGAGACTGTCCTGAAGCATGGCATAACATCTGTAGAAATCTCCCTGATGAGGACTTGGTGGAAGGGGCAGATGTCCCAGATGAGGAGCAGGAGCTATTGTCAGGGTCATTATACACAGTGCCAGAGACCCCACACATGAATGATACTGTGCCGGACCACCCGCAGGCAGGTAACACCGAG
This sequence comes from Bufo bufo, assembly GCF_905171765.1. NCBI lineage: Eukaryota > Metazoa > Chordata > Amphibia > Anura > Bufonidae > Bufo > Bufo bufo. The sequence continues at coordinate 805,134,332 of NC_053389.1, forward strand.
GGGGACATGGAGGTTGTGGAGCAGCCTGTAGAGCATCCAGTGTCTGTCTCCTCCCCTGCCCCAGCACCCACCACTGGGGAAAATAAAATCCTTAAACGGAAAAAAGATAAGTCCAGCCGCAGGCCTGAGGGTGAATGGACCACCGTCCAAAAACCCACTAAAATGAGAGTGGACAGGCAGGCTGATGGAACTGTAACAACCAACAGATACGGTGTGCTCTCCGAGTCAGATGGAGAGGCAGAAATAGAGAGAGAGCTGAAGCGTATGATGGCGGAATGTGATGACGACCCAGGAGGGGATCCTCCCACAAAAAGGAGACCTCTTCATGCCGAGTCACAGGCTGTATGGGATATGGAAACTGGTAGTCAGCAAGAAAACTCTGACCCTGATTTATGATGATGGGGGTTATCTTTCTTCTTCTTCTCCTGATGGCAGACTTCCATCTTAAAGTGGTCACCAGCAATGTGAATAGTATTAGAGCTAGAAAGACCAGACATGCCGTCTACGAACACCTGAGACACCTCAAGGCCGATGTGTTTTTCTTGCAAGAGACACGCTTAAACACCTCAGGTCTCATACGAGAGGCAGAGCGAGAGTGGCAGTCTGGTCCGTCCTTTTGGTCGATGTCTGTGGAGCCTTATGCCGGGGTCTCTATCTTGTTTAACACCCATGATGTAATTGTACATAGACTAACGGAGATCTCGATGGGAAGGTGCCTTCTGCTAGAGATTACCATCCGAGGTAGAAGACTCCGGCTTATTAACGTCTATGGGCCACAGACAGTGAGCGAAAGGACTCAGCTTTTTAATGATGTTAAGCCATACTTATTCACATCTATTCCTATTATCATGGCTGGAGACTTTAATGCCACCACTACAACCAGTGACAGGCCTAGTGGTAGACCCCTTACTAGGGACTGTAAGGTCCTAAACAACATTATTCTGCATGCCGGCCTGTCTGATGTTTTTGTACAGGGTGGTAGGCGTCCAAAGTTCACTTACACCTGTGCAGGACGCAGTAGTAGGATAGATCTGGCTCTGGTGAGTCCTACTGAAGCCATCAGTGAAAGAAGGGAAAAGACAGTCCCTTATTCTGACCATTTGGCCTTGTACTTTTGTTTGGGCGCCACTAAGCATCCAGATCTTGGTAGAGGGCTATGGAAACTGAACGCTAGTCTTTTAGATGATAGCTCTGTCCAGGAATACATTTACTCTTTCTTTCAGAACCAACTTGACAGAGTGGATTTCTATGAGAACATGGCTGACTGGTGGGAGGATGTCAAGGAGGAGATCAGGTACCTCTTACAGAGACTGTCAGTTAAGAAGGGGAAGAGTAAGTATGGCCAGTATCTGAGACTGCGCAAAGAATTGGAGTCACTCTATTCGATGGGTGGGGATGACCAACAAAGGATTGACCGGCTGAAATCTGAGATAAGGCAGTATCAGTACAGCAGGTACACCTCCCTGGTAGCTGAACGGGATTATGGGTCCTTAGGGGCTCCTGATCCCTTTGAGAACTGCCGGGAGCGCGTAGCTAAAAAACTGATCACAGGTCTCACTGACTCCCAGGGAGTTTTACAAGAATCTCGGGAGGGTATCCTGGGGGTGGTGAGATGCTACTATGCTGACTTGTTTCAGAGGAAGGCTTTGGATAAGGAAAAAGTGACCCAATTTTTGGAGGCGACTCCAGGGCCTGATACTAGAGATTTGGACTTTTCTCCTTTAACAGCAGAAATAACGGTGGAGGAGGTTAAAGTGGCCATTGATAAATTACATCTGAAGAAGGCACCAGGTCCAGACGGTATTACTGCAGAATTTTATAAGAAGTTCAAAGACCACTTAGCTCCAATCCTCGTGGATGTGTACAAAAATTGTCTAGAAAATCACCTGATGCCTCCGTCCATGAGGGTGTCCTCGTTAATTCTGCTGTCTAAAGGGAAAGAGCCTAGTGACATCAAGAACTGGAGGCCAATTGCCCTCTTGAATGTCGACAGGAAGATTTTGGCAAAAATTCTGTTCTCTAGGTTAGTTTGTTTGTCCCGGGCACTGTTGGCAGGCTGTCAGTTCGGCACAGTAAAAGGGCGGAACATCTCTGGAGCAGTCATCTCGATAAGGGAGATGTTTGAGAGATGTAAAGCTCTGAGGTGTGGGAGATATGTTGTAGGTCTGGACCAGGCTAAAGCCTTTGACAGAGTAGACCACGAGTATCTATGGGCCACTTTATCAAAGTACGGCATTCCGGGACAATTTGTAGATTGGCTGAGAACTTTGTACAGAGAGGCTGAGAGCTTTCCTCTAATCAATGGTTGGCAGGGTGACACGTTCAGGGTTGAGGCTGGGGTGAGACAGGGTTGCCCGCTGAGTCCACTGCTGTATGTGTTTGCCTTGGACCCGTTCCTGAGGTCACTGCAGGAGTGTGATTTTCAGGGGGTGCCGGTCCCCCATTGCCTGCCCCTGAGTATTGTTGCCTACGCGGATGATGTGACTGTGGTGATATCTGAGCCTCGTGAGGTGGAGATGTTGTCGGCAGCCATCAGAAGCTACTCGGAGGCCTCAGGGTCTCTGGTCAACCTTGAGAAGAGTCAAGCTTTCTGGACATCGGATACTGACCCTGATTTTGATCTGCCACAGTTTGCGAAGGCCTCCACCCATATTAAAATCCTTGGGGTTAAATTTGGTAGGGAAGATAATGCCAAACTAAATTGGGAGGAAAAGTTGGATGCCGGAAATATAAAGGTTCAGCGATGGAAGAACTGGAGGCTGACCTATAGAGAAAGGGTTACTATGCTGAAGACTTACCTGGTCCCTGTCTTCTTGTACATCTCTGTCGTCTTTCCTTTGCCAGAATCTTTCTCGGCTAGGCTCTTTAGCCTGTTCTTCCAGCTGTTATGGGGGAACAGGTTGAACCCAGTAAAAAGAGGGATCACCTACCTACAGAGGAGAGAGGGTGGGCTGGATATGTTAAATCCAAGGGTTTTCTTTGACTCCATGTTTCTTAAAGTTAATTTTGGTGACCTGGACTCAAACAACAGCTCCCTGTGGGTGAATAGTATCAGGGATTGGATATTGCCTTTTGCAGAACCTTGGATGCGAGGCGGCAGTCTCAAGAGGGGCCGATTGACTCGTGACTTCCTCCCCCAGTACCTGGACTATGGTGTAAGATGTCTGAAGAAATGGGGTATAGACAAGTCTTTCATTGAGAGTAAAACCAGGAAAGATCTATACTCCAGAGTATGTAGGACCTTCTACTGTTTACAGCTAGCACTTCCAGACTGTCCAACCTCAACCTTACAGGATAGTCTGAGGCTTCTGAATGGACCAAGGCTGCCCCCTAAGTTCTGTGATATTGGCTGGCTCTCATTGCAGGGAAAACTCTTTGTCAGGGGGAATCTAAAATTCCTCAGTGTGTCAGATCGCATGTGTCCCTTAGGTTGTCAGCAGGAGGAGACTATGCTCCATTTTATATCAGAGTGCTGGGGTGGGCGGACAATCTGGCATGACATATCCGCCAAGCTAAAAATCCCATCATTACAGTCCCTAAAATACCCAGAAATAATTTATGGTGTCACATCTCATGTGAATAACATCGACCGGGGGACCATGTATCTGATAATCACCGTCATCAAATATTACCACTGGCAAACCAGAACCCGAGTGTCCATCCATAACGAACCATTCCATCATACCACAGCTATAACCCTCATCATGTCAGAACTCAGGTGGATCCGGTCATTAGAGGTCAGGAAAAAAGGGGAAAATATAAAACTATGGAGGAACGTCCATCTAGACTGACGGTTCAAGTGTACGGTGTAACTGTGTTTGTTTCTTATTTTATTTTACTTTTCTTCTTTTTCTGCTTTAGCTAAAATGTGCTTTTAAGTTACAGTTAATATGCATTTTATTTCCTGATGAACATGTATAATTTATACTGAATGATGAAAAAGTCTGATTTATTATGATGAAAAAGTATTTCTGTATTTATGTTTGTTTTATACCAATAAAAATTGCCTCCTATGTACAAGAATATAACTACTATAATACTGCCTTCCATGTACAAGAATATAACTACTATAATACTGCTCCTATGTACAAGAATATAACTACTATAATACTACCTCCTATGTACAGAAATATAACTACTATAACACTGCTCCTATGTACAAGAATATAACTACTATAATACTGCTCCTATATACAAGAATATAACTACTATAATACTGCCTCCTATGTACAAGAATATAACTACTATAATACTGCTCCTATGTACAAGAATATAACTACTATAATACTGCCTCCTATGTACAAGAATATAACTGCTATAATACTGCTCCTATGTACAAGAATATAACTACTATAATACTACCTCCTATGTACAGGAATATAACTACTATAACACTGCTCCTATGTACAAGAATATAACTACTATAATACTGCTCCTATATACAAGAATATAACTACTATAATACTGCTTCTATGTACAAGAATATAACTACTATAATACTGCTCCTATGTACAAGAATATAACTACTATAATACTGCCTCCTATGTACAAGAATATAACTGCTATAATACTGCTCCTATTTACAAGAATATTACTACTATAATACTGCTCCTGTGTACAAGAATATACTACTATAATACTGCTCCTGTGTACAAGAATATACTACTATAATACTGCCTCCTTTGTACAAGAATATAACTACTATAATACTGCCTCCTATGTACAAGAATATAACTACTATAATACTGCTCCTATGTACAAGAATATAATATAACACTGCTCCTATGTACAAGAATATAACTACTATAATACTGCTCCTATATACAAGAATATAACTACTATAATACTGCCTTCTATGTACAAGAATATAACTACTATAATACTGCTCCTATGTACAAGAATATAACTACTATAATACTGCCTCCTATGTACAAGAATATAACTGCTATAATACTGCTCCTATGTACAAGAATATTACTACTATAATACTGCTCCTGTGTACAAGAATATACTACTATAATACTGCTCCTGTGTACAAGAATATACTACTATAATACTGCCTCCTTTGTACAAGAATATAACTACTATAATACTGCCTCCTATGTACAAGAATATAACTACTATAATACTGCTCCTATGTACAAGAATATAATATAATACTGCTCCTATGTACAAGAATATAACTACTATAATACTGCCCCCTATGTACAAGAATATAACTACTATAATACTGCTTCCTATGTACAAGAATATAACTACTATAATACTGCTCCTATGTACAAGAATATAACTACTATAATACTGCTCCTATGTACAAGAATATAACTACTATAATACTGCTCCTATGTACAAGAGTATAACTACTATAATACTGCTCCTATGTACAAGAATATAACTACTATAATACTGCTCCTATGTACTAGAATATAACTACTATAATACTGCTCTTATGTACAAGAATATAACTACTATAATACTGCTCCTATGTACAAGAATATAACTACTATAATACTGCTCCTATGTACTAGAATATAACTACTATAATACTGCTCTTATGTACAAGAATATAACTACTATAATACTGCCTCCTATGTACAAGAATATAACTACTATAATACTGCTCCTATGTACAAGAATATAACTACTATAATACTGCTCCTATGTACAAGAATATAACTACTATAATACTGCTCCTATGTACAAGAATATACTACTATAATACTGCCTCCTATGTACAAGAATATAACTACTATAATACTGCCTCCTATGTACAAGAATATAACTACTATAATACTGCTCCTATGTTCAAGAATATAACTACTATAATACTGCTCCTATGTACAAGAATATAACTACTATAATACTGCTCCTATGTACAAGGATATAACTACTATAATACTGCTCCTATGTACAAGAATATAACTACTATAATACTGCTCCTATGTACAAGAATATGACTACTATAATACTGCTCCTATGTACAAGAATATAACTACTATAATACTGCTCCTATGTACAAGGATATAACTACTATAATACTGCTCCTATGTACAAGAATATAGCTACTATAATACTGCTCCTATGTACAAGAATATAACTACTATAATACTGCTCCTATGTACAAGAATATAACTACTATAATACTGCTCCTATGTACAAGAATATAACTACTATAATACTGCTCCTATGTACAAGAATATAACTACTATAATACTGCCTCCTATGTACAAGAATATAACTACTATAATACTGCTGCTATGTACAAGAATATAACTACTATAATACTGCTCCTATGTACAAGAATATAACTACTATAATACTGCTCCTATGTACAAGAATATAACTACTATAATACTGCTCCTATGTACAAGAATATAACTACTATAATACTGCCTCCTATGTACAAGAATATAACTACTATAATACTGCTCCTATGTACAAGAATATAACTACTATAATACTGCTCCTATGTACAAGAATATAACTACTATAATACTGCCTCCTATGTACAAGAATATAACTACTATAATACTGCTCCTATGTACAAGAATATATCTACTATAATACTGCTCCTATGTACAAGAATATAACTACTATAATACTGCCTCCTATGTACAAGAATATAACTACTATAATACTGCTCCTATGTACAAGAATATAACTACTATAATACTGCCTCCTATGTACAAGAATATAAAATGACAATGTTTTGTGGGTAAGTGTTTATGCCATCCCCATGTGTCCCTCAATAAAAAAAAAAACACTTCACCCAGCATAACTGAATGTCCTGAGCTTTACATGTTCCTGTTAGTCTTTTTGTGTCCAAGTTTCCATTATATCCCCATGTCCATTGGTAAAACATTTGGATTGTGGTAGTTATATTGTTATTATAGTTGCGCCTAGATTTGGGCACAGAATGCGCCACAATTTGTGGCATAAGAACTATATGAAGTGCCTCACCATACTGTATACTTATTTGCTAGATGCTAGACATCATTTTCTCATTCAAATTTTGGTCGTTACCTACTGTCCGCCTTCTTTTTCCTCCGTTTTGTCGCATCTTTTGTCAAAAGAGCTTCCTGCTCTAAGGTAGTCTAAAACGCGGCGCATTGTGTTCCTTACAGAATGCCTTAGACTAAAAACAAGAACTACAGATCTTCACAATTGGGCGCATTTCACAATGTAAACACCTTTCAAAATCCAGTCAGAAATATGACAAAAAATAAAAATGACGGAGGTAAATTATTCTGGCGGAACATACAACACTATTAATAAATCTCAAAAGAACCCACTGGAGGGTCCGTATTTCCACTCTTTCTTTTTCCAGAAGACTTCTCATTTTTATGTCTAAGTTTTTGGCCCTTTAAGAACATTTTTGTGTTATGTATACATTACCATTTGATTGGCACTTGTCCTACATTCTTTCTACCTCCAGACAATATGTACGAGTCTTATCGTAAGTGTCCTATTTTTAAAGATGAGATGATCTACAGGTTTTTACATTTCATGTCTCAGGCTGTTTCTGATAGACCAATGAGAGTTTAGAAGATGCCCCAAGACAGATGTTGCCTTAGGCATAGTGCCTTTTTCATTTTCTTTTTGCAGAAATACAGTGGGATGTGAAAGTTTGGGCAACCTTGTTAATAGTCATGATTTTCCTGTATAAATCGTTGGTTGTTACGATAAAAAATGTCAGTTAAATATATCATATAGGAGACACACACAGTGATATTTGAGAAGTGAAATGAAGTTTATTGGATTTACAGAAAGTGTGCTATAATTGTTTAAACAAAATTAGGCAGGTGCATAAATTTGGGCACTGTTGTCATTTTATTGATTCCAAAACCTTTAGAACTAATTATTGGAACTCAAATTGGCTTGGTAAGCTCTGTGACCCCTGACCTACATACACAGGTGAATCCAATTATGAGAAAGAGTATTTAAGGGGGTCAATTGTAAGTTTCCCTCCTCTTTTAATTTTCTCTGAAGAGTAGCAACATGGGGGTCTCAAAACAACTCTCAAATGACCTGAAGACAAAGATTGTTCACCATCATGGTCTAGGGGAAGGATACAGAAAGCCGTCTCAGAGATTTCAGCTGTCTGTTTCCACAGTTAGGAACATATTGAGGAAATGGAAGACCACAGGCTCAGTTTAAGTTAAGGCTCGAAGTGGCAGACCAAGAAAAATCTCGGATAGACAGAAGCGACGAATGGTGAGAACAGTCAGAGTCAACCCACAGACCAGCACCAAAGACCTACAACATCATCTTGCTGCTGATGGAGTCACTGTGCATCGTTCAACCATTCGGCGCACTTTACACAAGGAGATGCTGTATGCGAGAGTGATGCAGAGGAAGCCTTTTCTCCGCCCACAGCACAAAAGGTGCTGCTTGAGGTGGGCTAAAGCACATTTGGACAAGCCAGCTTCATTTTGGAATAAGGTGCTGTGGACTGATGAAACTAAAATTTAGTTATTTGGCCATAACAAGGGGCGTTATGCATGGAGGAAAAAGAACACAGCATTCCAAGAAAAACACCTGCTACCTACAGTAAAATATGGTGGTGGTTCCATCATGCTGTGGGGCTGTGTGGCCAGTGCAGGGACTGGGAATCTTGTCAAAGTTGAGGGACGCATGGATTCCACTCAGTATCAGCAGATTCTGGAGACCAATGTCCAGGAATCAGTGACAAAGCTGAAGCTGCGCCGGGGCTGGATCTTTCAACAAGACAACGACCCTAAACACTGCTCAAAATCCACTAAGGCATTTATGCAGAGGAACAAGTACAACGTTCTGGAATGGCCATCTCAGTCCCCAGACCTGAATATAATTGAAAATCTGTGGTGTGACTTAAAGAGAGCTGTCCATGCTCGAAAGCCATCAAACCTGAATGAACTAAAGATGTTTTGTAAAGAGGAATGGTCCAAAATACCTTCAACCAGAATCCAGACTCTCAGTGGAACCTACAGGAAGCGTTTAGAGGCTGTAATTTCTGCAAAAGGAGGATCTACTAAATATTGATTTCATTTCTTTTTTGTGGTGCCCAAATTTATGCACCTGCCTAATTTTGTTTAAACAATAATAGCACACTTTCTGTAAATCCAATAAACTTCATTTCACTTCTCAAATATCACTGTGTGTGTCTCCTATATGATATTTTTAACTGACATTTTTTATCGCAACAACCAACGATTTATACAGGAAAATCATGACGATTAACAAGGTTGCCCAAACTTTCACATCCCACTGTATTATATGCATATGATGGCCCCCCTCTATCTTTTGTATCCTATTCCATCAGGTGTGTCCATAAATGGTTTCCGAGCCTCATGGACACAAGTGCTGCAGTTCTGCTTCTCTTCTTCTTGGAGCATAGCAGAGCTGACCTTATTTAAAAGATGCCATGCCATGATCTCTCCACCTTGGATGAATCTATGGCAACTAGCACCAATGACTTAAAGTTCATCAATGGGATTATTTTTATCTGTGCGCTTCAATCTCTATACGAGGCCCCCCTACACATTAAACTACTATTAGCTGAACCCATGGGATCAGCCATCTCACTTGGCAGATGGTGGTGGGAAGAAGGATCAAGTGTGAGATAAGCCACCGCGAGAGGTATACTGTATACTGGGCTATCCGGGCATGCTGGGAGTTGTAGTTTTGCAACAGCTGGAGGCACACTGGTTGGGAAACACTGACCTATACAACTCTCCAAAAACTTGCTCCCTATACAACCCTCCAAAAACTGCTTACCTATAAAACCCTCCAAAAACTGGAAACCTATACAGATCTCCAAAAGATGGTTCCCTACACAACTCTCCAAAAACTGGTTCCCTACACAACTCTCCAAAAACTGGTAACCTATACAGCTCTTCAAAAACTTGTTCCCTACACAACTCTCCAAAAACTGGTTCCCTATACAACCCCCATAAAACTGGTAACCTATACAGCTCTTCAAAAACTTGTTCCCTATGCAACCCTCCAAAAACTGGTTCCCTATAAAACTCTCCAAAAACTGGTAACCTATACAGATCTCCAAAAACTAGTTTTCTATACAACTCTCCAAAAACTGATTCCCTATACAACCCCAATAAACTGTTAACCTATACAACCCTCCAAAAACTGGTTCCCTATACAACCCTCCAAAAACTGGTAGCCTATACAGATCTCCAAAAACCGGTTCACTATAAAACTTTCCAAAAATTGGTTCCCTATACAACCCTCCAAAAACTGGTTCCCTATACAAACCTCCAAAAACTGGTTCTCTATTCAACCCCCCAAAAACTGATTCCCTATACAACTTTCCAAAAACTGGTTCCCTATACAACCTTCTAAAATTGGGTTTCCTATATAACTCTCCAAAAACTTGTTCCCTATGCAAATTTTCAAAAACTGGTAACCTATACAACCCTCCAAAAACTGGTTCCCTATACAATCCTCCAAAAACTGGTTTTCAATTATGGACTCAATTGAGAAAAATACCAAAACCTATAATGGATTGTTTATCAGTCACCAGAGGCAAAACAGGAATGCGTATAGTAGTCTCATTCAATGGGCATCAATGTCACTGATTCAGAGAAATTTCTGTCACTCAAATGGAACTTGTCCCTCTGCTCATGTCACCGATGATTCCTGCCACTCACTTTCAGCCCTCCTGACCTTGACAGACAAGAAATGTCTACATGCTCAATTGTCTTCAAATGTGTTCAAACCAGAAGATGTCAAAGAAGAGGCACCAGTCCATGGTAGATTACATGATGTGGATAGGTTCAAAGAAAAGAACTTCAGAAGGGAAATCCACAAGAGAAGATGAGCTCCGTGGGGGACCTTAAGCCAGGACCACTAATTGGGATCTACACAGTCTTGTAAAGTTCTCTTCAATCACTTGAAATGAGGCACTAGTGAAATCACTCTCAGAGCAATGTATCCCCATGGTTGTCCACTTCTGAATCACAGGCTTTAGGATCTAAGCAGTGTATAGTGTAATATCTTCATTAGTTTAGATGTGGGCTACATGGTAGCAACATGTTAATGAAACGGGTAATATGCTCAGAGCAGCGCCTAATTAATGTAATAAACTAGCAACTCTATATAACATATCTCCATGATTCCTGACACAGTCCACTTCTAATGCTTTATGGCACCTCCCTCTTCTAGCCTATTACTTACTTCTAAGCTAACTTGACACCTCCAACTACTATTCTAATTATTTCTGACAACTCCTACTTGTGTGCAAAGATTTGTGGCACCTCCCGCTTCTGTCTTAATAATTCCTAAAACTACTGGCCTTTATCTCAGTGCTCCCTAAGACCTCCAACATCTATCTTTATGTTTCTTTATACCTTCAACTTTTATGTTTTTTGTCACCTCCCACATTATACTAGTATTTCCCCTCAACTCCAACTTTTATACTAATACTTCTTGTCTTGTACCACATTTCTAATAGTACTTCCTTTCACCTCCCAATTTTATACTAGTACTTTCTGTCACCTCCCAATTTTATACTAGTACTTCCTGTCACCTCCTACTATTAGCCCCCATTCACACGACCGTATTTCTTCACACAGTGCTGTCCACATCCATATGTCCGTTCCGTATCTCCACAAAAAAGATAGACCATGTCCTATTCTTGTCCGTTTTGCGACAAGGATAGGCATTGTAACAATGGATCCGAAAAAAAAACAGATGCAACTTATTATAAAAATACTTACTGTTGTGTGAATGCACCCCTAGGGATCATGCACCCGACCAGTGTTGGCCGATGCCCGTATTTCATCCCACAAGCAGAGGGTCCACAATATACAGATACTGGCCTTTTGTGCACCGCATTGACTTAAATGGGTCCACAATCCGGAAGGTGCGGTGTGGAACGGAGGGATGGAACTCCAATGAAGCACTACAGAGTGCTTTCGTGGTTTTCTTTCCGTGCCTCCGCACCACAAAAAAATATGTTCCATTTTTTTGCAGCGCTAATGGATCACGGACCCATTCAAGTTGAATAGGTCTGCATCTGTCTGTGGCAGCCACATGGATGGTGCCCGTGTATTGGGGACTGCAATTTTCAATCCCCAATGCACAGAACGGGCGGCACACGTTTGTGTGCATTACCCCTTATACAAATACTTTCTGCCATCTCCCACTTTTCATCACCTCCACTTTTAAACTAGTACTTCCTGTGAACTCCTACTTTTATCGTAACCTTCTTGTCACCTCCCACTCTCCCGCTTTTATACCAGTACTTCCTGTCACCTTCCACTTCTATACTTGTACTTCCTGTCACCTCCCACTTTCATACTTGTACTTCCTGTTACTTCTTACTTTTATACTAGTACTTCCTGTCAACTCCCACTTTTATCGTAACCCTTCTTGTCACCTCCCACTTTCATACCTCTACTTCCTGTCACCTCCCTCTTTTAAACTGGTACTTGTTACCTCCTGCTATTATACTAGTACTTACTGTCACCTCCTACTTTTATATTAGTACTTCCTGTCACCTCCCACTTTTATAGTAGTACTTCCTGTCACCTCCCACTTTTATACTAGTACTTCCTGTCACCTCCCACTTTTATACTAGTTCTTCCTGTCACCTCCCACTTTTATACTAGTACTTCATATCACCTCCCACTTTTATACTAGTACTTCCTGTCACCTTCCACTTTTATACTAGTACTTCCTGTCACCTCCCACTTTTATACTAGTACTTCCTGTCATCTCCCACTTTTATACTAGTACTTCCTGTCACTTCACACTATTATACTAGTACTTCCTATCACCTCCCACTTTTTTACTAGTACTTCCTGTCACCTCCCACTTTTATACTAGTACTTACTATCACCTCCCACTTTTATACTAGTACTTCCTGTCACCTCCCACTAGTACTTCCTGTCATCTCCCACTTTTATACTAGTACTTCCTGTCACTTCACACTATTATACTAGTACTTCCTGTCGCCTCACACTATTATACTAGTACTTCCTATCACCTCCCACTTTTATACTAGTACGTCCTATGACATCCTATCTTGATCTCGACCAACTACAACTTTTGAACCCTAAATATTTCAAATTATCAGGCAATTCTAGATGATGATGATGATGATGATTCCCCCTCTGCTTGGGGCTTTTTTCCAGCTGCTAGATATCAGTTGTCCTGGATTATTGGATATAAGTCTAAATACTCTATTATTGTAGTCATGCTGTTCAGTACGATTCCTTAATTGGATTTTAACATGAACAGAATATTTAAGCCATAAATACTATAAATGTGTGACTGGGGGGAGGGAAGGGTCTGATCTCTTGTGATATCAGAAGCAAATCAGAATTTGAAAAACATTAGCTACTGTACCTGTCATCTCTGTTTGATGTCTGGATGTACATCTCCAGTACTGAGAACCTCCATAAAAGTTCTACTGATTAAATCTGCTCCTCCTCGACTCATTTGTCTCTTGTGGTTCTTGTCCTTGAAATAGACATCAGACAAACATGTGATTCTCTACCCCAGGTACGTAGAGTGTGTGTGTAGTTGGCATCACATGTGTTAATTCCTGGTGCCGGACTCTCTCCTTAGAATATGACACTCAATTTGTCTGAGTCTCTTTCCACTTTTCAATAATGAATTTGGAAACTGGATCTAATTAATGAATAATGGCTGCTCCTTTCACCTGTGCTTCCCTGTACACCAGAACCTATACCCAGATATCCTGGTATAGGTCCATGACTTACCGTCACACAAGGCTGGAAGGTGTCTGTAAAGTGACAGCACCATGATCCCCACCAAGGCAATAATTAGGGTTATTGCAGTTCATCAACAGTCCATTCTTCTCCACTGCAGAAATCCTATAGTATACCTAGACTATTTGATTACAATCCACACCCTAAGTGGTCCAAAGTAATTAAGCACTTAACAACTTATTTGGTATTCAAGTATGTTGGCGAGGTTAATGCCAAAATCTTTGGTGGCCTAGGACAGAGACAGGGTTCATGTAAGAATCCCTGGTGGTCAAAAGGGCAGTGAAAGGATTAATGTAAGCATCTCTGGAGATTTAGTATGGTAATGGAGCAATGTCAACAGCAGTGTTGAGCGAACCCGAACTGTAAAGTTCGGGTCCGTTCCGAACTTTAAGATTTTGGGTACCCGGACCCGAACTTTGCCTAAAAAGTTTGGGTTCAAGTTCGGTGTTCTGGCATTTAATAAAGCTTGTTGAAAGGCTGCAGGGCAGCCAATCAACAAGCTTTTAAGCTTTGGCCACTTAGAAGCCATCACAGCCATGCCTAGTAATGGCATGGCTATGATTGGCCGGTGCATCATGTGACCTAGCCTCTATACAAGCTGGATCATGTGTAGCACCGCCCATCAGCTCTGAGTAGTGCAGGGACAGGAAGCAGCTGAAGTGAGGGACAGTGCTAGGAATCTTACCTGGCTATTTGTTCTGTTGGTGTCACGGCTGAGGATGGGGGAAATCCTCAGCCGTGCAGTGAAGGAAGATGTCCAGTCGCTACTCGCCAGGAACACAGAATCAGGGAGCAGGTCACCTCCCTAACGCTGACCCTGTCTCCTACCTGCATGGGCCGACCTTGATGGTAGGAGGACCCATGCGCAGGAACCTCGGATCCCTGACTTACCCTCCGACCGGTCCCTGGGCTAAGGAGTAGGGTAAGACAACCCACTCCTCCTAGGCACGGAGGAGCAGGAGTCTCACTGGCCAAGCAGCATGAAGAAGGGGGTACATAAACAGGACTATGGATCAGACAGGTAAACCAAACAGTTCCACACAAACCTGTCTCAGCCTTGCTGACTGGAACCCGTTCTAAGGAAAGGCTGTCCAGACAGACAAAGGTAAACAGCACACACATGAAGACACACAGGGACCAGGACATCCATAGCTGCACAAAAACCAAAGACACAAGACATCAACAACACATCGCGGTATTAGAACTTATGACCGGAAGGGTGGCCCTTACAAGAAGATGGAAATCACAGGAGGCTGCTACAGCAAAGCATGACTGAAGCAACCTACTGAGCCATGCCAAAGTGAGAGGCTTTATAGGCCTAAGAGGCCACACCCAACGGTCAGACACACCCAGTGACATCACACACACTGGGAAGGGAGTTAACCCCTCCAGCACACCACAGGAAAGGGAAAACACCAACTTAAAGGGAAAGTGTCCAACACAACAAACACACTGTGGTTGTTCCCGCAGGCAACGACATGGGTGGCAACTGTGTCCTGGGAGTCAGCCTGAAGGCCGGGACACTGCCACCACATGTACAAACTACAACCAAACGTTGCCACGGGCAACCACAGTGCAGGAAAGGAGTCCACCACACAATACACAGAGTGCACACAGACTAACAACAGTTAGTGCATACATACACACACACAAACTCCAAAGGGACCGCACACATACCTGTTGTCCGCGGCAACCGCACTTGAGGCAAACAACATCAAGCCGCAAGCTGCGGTTGAAACAACAACCCAAACCGCGGGCAACTGTATGCGGCTCCCAAAGAGTCACGGCCAAAACCGCGGCCGTGACAGTTGGTGACCTAAAGTTAATTTTTTGTGGGTGCTATACACCAGCTTTGCACCCCTAACAAAGAAATCTAATAATAAATCTGTCTGTTAGTTCGGCTGGTGACATATACCCGTTTTTGGTGAGAGGTACATCTACACTGCATACGTGATAGTGAAATTGATATAGTTAATCTGTCCGTTAGTTCGGCTGGTGACATATACCCGTTTTTGGTGTGAGGTACACCTGCACTGCATACGTGATAGTGAAATTGATATAGTTAATCCGTCTGTTAGATCGGTGAGTGACATATACCCATTTTTTGTTTGAGTTATACCTGCACTACATCCGTGACAGGGAAATTAATATACGGTAGTTAATCTGTCTGTTAGTTCGGTGGGTGACCTCAAAGAATAAGGAGAGCATCAAATAAGGGACGTGGCCCAGGTCGTGGTGCTGCTGGTGGAGCTCCTGTTGCAGGGAGAGGATGTGGTCGATCTGTGCCAGCTACACGCACAAGTAAAATGCCTTCCTCAGGTGCACATAGGCAACAGAACGTTCAGCGTCATTTTGTAGGCACGAATACCGGTGTACGAATGGTGAGGCCTGAACAAGTACAGGCAATAGTAGATTGGGTTGCTGACAGTGCCTCCAGTTCCTTCACATTGTCTCCCACCCAATGTCCTGCTGAAAGCGCAGACTTGGCACCTGCAGCCCATGGGCATCTGTCTTTCACCTCACCCCTTTGCAAATCAGCCAAGCAGTCTGAGCCCCAAGTCATACAGCAGTCTGTTCTGCTTTTTGATGACTCTGCTAGCAGGGTTTCCCAGGGCCATCCACCTAGACCTGCCCCAGAAGTGGAAGAGATTGAGTGCACCGATGCCCAACCACTTACTGTATATTTCAAGATGAGTACATGGGAGGACCACCGGAACACGTCTCGGATGATAACGACGAAACACAGGTGCCAACTGTTACGGCTTTCTGCCATGTGCAGACCGGCAAGGAGGGCAGGGGTGAAGAGTGGGTAGAAGATGATGTGGAGGATGATGGGTCCTAGACCCCACATGGAATCAAGGTCATGCGAGTGAAGTGTGCAGTTTGGAGGGAGAGGTGGTGCTCACGCAGCGCCAGCTTCACAGCAAAAGAGGGAGCAGGGAGCAAAAGCAGAGTGGACGTCCCCTAGCCTGTATGCCTGCTACTGCCCACCGCACCCAGGGACCGAGCACACCAAAGCCAGCACCAAGGAGTTCCCTGGCATGGCAGTTCTTTAGACAATGTGCTGACGACAAGACTCAAATGGTTTGCAAGCTGTGCAATCAGAGCATTAATGTTCTAAACCTGAGCACAACCTGCATGACCAGGCATTTAAGTGCAAAGCACGAGCTGCAGTGGAGTAGACACCTCAAAAACCAAGAAAGGTCTCTGGCTCCTCCTGCTTCCTCTTCTGCTGCAGTCTCGGCTTCTTCCTCCCCCTCTGGAGTGACAGTGGCACCTGCTACCCCGCAAAGAGAGGATGTGGCAGCAACCCCACCACCTCCACCACCGTGACCAAGCATCTCCACACTGTCCCATGGAAGCGTTCAGCTGTCCATCTCTTAAACACTGGAGAGAAAGAGGAAATACCCACCTACCCACGCGCAATCCCTGGCCCAGAATGCCAGCATTTAAATTCCTGGCCTTGAAATGCTGTCATTCCATCTGGTGGAGACGGAGACTTTAAAAAACGTTAAGGCGGTGGCTGTCCCACAGTACGTCGTGCCCAGCCGCCACTACTTTTCCAGGCGAGCCATCCCTTCCCTGCACAACCAAGTGGCGGACAAAATTAGGTGTGCACTGCGGAACGCCAGTAAGCATGGGCAGGGACGTTATATCTTCCTAACTGCACACTGGGTAAATGCAGTGGCGGCTGGGCCAGAGGCAGATAGCAGTTTGGCTCATGTTCTTCCGCCACTGAGGATTGCAGGACGCTTCTCTTTGCCTCTTGTTGACTCCTACTCCGCTTCCTCCTCATCAGGTCAGCGTAACACCTTCACCACCAACTTCAGCTCATCCATGGGGTAAACGACAGCAGGCAGTTTTAAAACGTATCTGTTTGGGGGACAAATCCCACACCGCGCAGGAGCTTTGGATGGGCATGGAACAACATGCGATGAGTGATTGGTGCCACTGAGCCTCAAGCCCGACCTGGTGGCGTGCGATAATGGGCGAAATCTCGTAGCAGCTCTGGGACTAGCCGGTTTGACGCACATCCCTTGCCAGGCGCATGTGCTGAATTTGGTGGTGCAGAGATTCCTGAAAAATTACCCCGATATGTCAGAGCTGCTGCATAAAGTGTGGGCCGTCTGTGCGCGCTTTCGGCATTCTCACCCTTCTGCTGCTCGTCTGTCTGCGCTGCAGCGTAACTTGGGCCTTTCCGCTCACCGCCTCATATGTGACGCACTGGTGAGTTGCTCTGCGGAACAGCACCACTTCACCACCAACGAGTGGGCCTCCCTGCGGGACCTGTGTGCCGTGTTGCGCTGTTTCGAGTACTCCACTAACATGGCCAGTGCCGATGACACCGTTCTCAGCATTACTATCCCACTTCTATGTCTCCTTGAAAAAACACTTCCAGCGATGATGGAAGAGGATGTGGCACAGGAGGAAGAGGAGGAGGAAGAGGGATCATTTCCACGGTTATCAGGCCAGTCATTCACAAGTGGCTCGGAGGGTGGGTTTCTGCACCAACATACGCCAGGTACACAACTGTCCAGCCAGAGCACAGTTCTGCAGGATGAGAAGGAGGAGGATTATGAGGAGGAATCGTGTTCACAGCAGGGTGGCACCCAAAGTAGCTCGTGGGCATCACTGGAGCATGGCTGGGGGGATACAAAGGACACAGACGATACACCTCCCACAGAGGACAGCTTGTTGTTGCCTCTGGGCAGCCTGGCACACATGAGTGATTACATGCTGCAGTGCCTGCGCCACGACCACCTAGTTGCCCACAAGCTAACAAGTGCTGATTACTGGATGGCCACCCTGCTACAAGGACAAAGTACCGTCCTTAATTCCGTCACTGGAGCGTGATCGTAAGATGCTCGAGTACAAGCGCACGCTGGTAGACGTGCTGCTGATTGCATTCCCACCTGACAGCGGGGGCACAGTGGAAGCACAAGGCGAAGGCAGAGGACGAGGAAGAGGTCGCCAACGCAGCTGGGACACCACCAGCACCTGGGAAGGCAGGGTTAGCATGGCCGAAATGTGGAAAAGCTTTGTCAGCACGCCACAACAACCAGCACCACCAGCTGATATGGAGCGTCTTAGCAGGAGGCAGCATTTCCCCAACATGGTGGAGCAGTATGTGTGCACACGCCTACACGTACTGAATGACGGGTCTGCCCCGCCTATAACAAATTTATAAAGATAAATAAATAAAGGAAAAAAATAAATAAAGGAAAAACAACAAAAACAGTGTTGGCTACCTCCTCCTCCACCACCGCTTCTACCTACACCGCCACGTCCACTGCCTCCTCAACCTAATACTCCACTTTGACCTCCGCCTCCTAGTTCAAGATTATTATTATTTTATTTTTTTTCTATTCTATGCACCTCGGTCCTCCGCCTGTCAGGGATCTCGCGCCATTCCGCTCTTCCTTTCCGGGTCGAGCGAAGTGTGCAAGAGGATTCCGGGAGTTGTAGTTTCAGAACAGCTTAAGGTTGCTGATTCCTTGATATGGACCACCCGTTAACGACAAATCACCAATCAATTGCTGCCGTGGTTGGTGGCCTGGTCTGTACTTCCTCTGGCAGGTGGTAGATATGTTCTTTGGCATTACATCATTTTCAACAACAGCACCTGACAATGACCCAAACATTCTGGCAGGTTTCAACCATCAGCCAGCATTTGTTAGTCTTGTTCGAGTCACAAAACAGAGCTGATGGTCAACAGAAAGCAACCTTTCCACCCATCCAAAATCTGTAGGGTACGGATGGCTTAAGAAAGTGTTTTTCAGATGGGACAACCCCTGTAAGAATTTTTAAGAATTCACATTTCCTGATATACCTTTCTTCAATACCTTTGTGAAGACCTTATCTTCATCGAGCCAAGGTCTCTGTAGAAGTGCAGTCTCCATATACTGGAGGTGTCTGTAAGAGTGAGGTTCCTGTCCAAGGAGGCAAACTTATTGTTTACTTTCTTGAAATGAATATGAAGGGATAGGAATATTGTGTGAGAAAACTTTATAGGGAGATATCACTTATCTGACTCTATATTAAGAAGTTTTCTATTACCCCTTATCAGCTCGGAGCGCTCCACCAATGAACATTGCAATCTCTCAACCTTTAGCCTGATATCTTCTCCACGACCTTTAATCCCCGATGAAACCTCTTACCGTTTATCAATGTTGATCTTTAATCCCTTACATGTCGATGATCCTTAAGCTCTTATCATCAAGTCTTGGACGTGGCTCTAATCTTGCCTTGGCTTATTATTTTTAAAAACTACCTATGTTTACTATGATGTTTACCTCAAGCCCAGAGGCTTAGCTATAGGGGGTGCAGAGATAGCAGTCGCTACCAGGCTCAGGAGCGTGAGGGGGCCCAAAGACCCTTGTGACACATAAGAAGACATCATTATTATAGAAAGTGCATGCTGGTCAAGTTACACCTCTGGCTGGAGGGAAGGGGTTAGGTCAAGAATTAGGCAGGGGGGCTGCCGTTTCAATGTTTGCCTCAGGCAGCACAAAGGCTGTGTTCTTCCCTGCCCCTGGCCACACCGAGGGATGGGGGGCCCAAGCTGAACTCTTGCACCAGGACCCATGAGTCTTTAGCTACTCCTCTGCTCAAGCCTCAGACCATAGATAGCTGGAGCCACATAAAATGTCTATTTGTGTAATCCTGAAGGCTCATGCTGTCTACCGCCTAAAGGCCATGGTCCGAGGATCGGGGCAGTTATCACAAATGAGGGTTCGTACGCTTGTTGCCTGGAGTAAATATGTCAGAAGGTCAAATCATAATTTTCTGGCAACACATCATTCGCAAATTGCCCTATGTAAACTAGCAAACAATGAACCTCCACAGGGATGAGCGATCGCAGAAGCGATCAATCCTCCCGATACAGACTCTTTCAGTTGTTTAGGTTGGAACCAAAATTAGGTAAAACGCTGGGGTCACGACCTGGGGCTCACTCAGGGTTATCTAATTACAAAGAAACACAGTGTAGACGCCCACAGATTTTACAAAGCTTTATTGACACATTATTAGCCACAACACGTTTCTTGAATTATCTCCCGGTTTTGGTGGAAAGTCTCTAAGAAGATTGATTCAAACTATTAATAACCTAAAGTGCTGGTAGAAGAAGTCCTCATGTCTGGAAATGATAACTTTTTGAAGGTTTCTTTTCAATTCAAAGAGCCGATCGGTCATTTAATTTTAAGACTGTCAGACGGTGAAAGTCCACAGGAGACCTTGTACTCATTAAACAGCTCCTTAAGTCCATCTATGTAAAGCGCGTGATAATGGTCCACTTCCATCTCCGATGGGACAGGACAGTGCGGTACTCGGATTGGCCTCCCTACTGTAGTAAGGATTAGAGGGTTAAAAACATACAACAAAGGGGCTGCTTTAAGACTGTGCTCACATCATGTTTATCATGTAAGGTAATGGGGAAAAAAAGATGCAAAAGTGTAGTAGACCATGCATCTCCATCCTGCAGAGTCCAGCAAAAAAAGGTCCACATTAAATGTTAATGAATAGGTTTTTTTTTACAATGTGTGACATCCGTCTGAGACATTTCTTTATTGTACCGTATATGTCATATGTATACAGTCTAGGTGGTACAATACCTGATGGAAACACAGCCTAAGTTCACACTCAAAGTCATCTGTGTTGAAGACATCTGTGTTGGTCCCATGTTCATATGTGCCCACATTGCTGAGAAAAATGAGGTTTTAACATATGCAAATGAGCCTCTAGGAGCAACGGGGGCGTTGCCATTACACCTTGAGGCTCTGCTCTCTCTGAAACTGCCGCGTCCTCTGCAGTTTGATTGACAGGAGCAGGCAGTGTAAACGTGGTCACACCTGCCCATGTCAATCAAAGTGCAGAGGACACGGCAGTTGCAGAGAGAGCAGAGACTCAAGGTGTAATGGCAACGCCCCCGTTGCTCCTAGAGGAACATTTGCATATGTTAAAACTTCACATTTCCCAGCAATGCGGGCACATATGAAGGTAGGACCAACACAGATGTCTTCTCTTCAGCTGCCGAACGCACATACACCAGGTCAGCCAGTGTCATAGGTACAAATCTGCTGATAGATGCCCTTTAATGCACAGCCATCTAATACTGAGAAACTTTGGAAATTCCAACCTATCAAAGTTTTGGAGATTAAAAAAACAAAAACACTGACCCTCTGACTGGCTGGTTTAGCTCTGAAGACTTTTTTTAATGTCTGGAAACACTGCTTAGTCCTTCCCATAGACTTACATTGAAACTATATATAAGTTTATGACAAGCAGAGATTGTAACATTGTTTATGCTTAGGCTGTGTTTCTCCACTGCACCCCTCTTGCTAGAAGGTTCAAGTTTAGTTAGAAACTGCATATAAAGAGACCAGTCAGAGACTTTAGTTGTCTGCAGATGGGGACCAGTGTTTAGTAGAGAAGTCTCTGCCGAACTGCAGAGAGCGACCAATGTTTAGCAGGAGAGACTCTGCCAGACTACAGATAGGGACTAGTGTTTAGTAGAAGAGACTCTGCCAGACTACAGATAGGGACTAGTGTTTAGTAGAAGAGACTCTGCCAGACTACAGATAGGGACTAGTGTTTAGTAGAAGAGACTCTGCCAGACTATAGATAGGGACTAGCGTTTAGTAGAAGAGACTCTGTCAGATTGCAGAAAGGAACTAGTGTTTAGTAGAAGAGACTCTGCCAGACTACAGATAGGGACTAGTGTTTAGTAGAAGAGACTCTGCCAGACTACAGATAGGGACTAGTGTTTAGTAGAAGAGACTCTGTCAGATTGCAGAAAGGAACTAGTGTTTAGTAGAAGAGACTCTGCCAGACTACAGATAGGGACTAGTGTTTAGTAGAAGAGACTCTGTCAGATTGCAGAAAGGAACTAGTGTTTAGTAGAAGAGACTCTGCCAGACTGCCGTTAGGGAACAGTACTTAGAAGAGTAGACTCTGCCACACTGCATGAGTGACCAGAAGAAAACACGGAAGCGTGGATACTCTGCCACAGACCCTGGGTCGCTAGCCTTTGGCCAGATACCAGCCTTTTAAGAGAGAGAGGGACAGCTAGCTCAGGCTTTCCTCAGTACAGAACCTTCTTCTACCAGGGAAGAGACCAGAGAAGCCAGCTCAGTGCACCGCCTGTATAGTTTTGCACCTGAATTCCTCCAGTAAAGAAGCACCCTGGTTTACTGCAGACCTTGACTCTCTGGACTTATTTTCTTTTGGGGTGCACCATCCCTTCCGGAGAGCAGCAACATAAGATCACATCTCAACAGTGTAAGGGGGACCCGGTGTAGTGTTGAGGTGACCCCAGACCTGAACACTGCAAGTACCTAGGAGAACTGATGCTGAAGGCAAAGGGTGGTCACACCAAATATTGATGGGATTTAGATTTCTTCTCTTTTGTATTTTATTAATTGATACAGATGATCTATTAACCCTTCTTTTTTAAAGCTTTGATATCCACACGTTCCTGTTCCTCAGTTACATTTGCTCCAGGCCCTCGTTACTATGTAGATCTTCTCGTTTTGTACATTTCTCTTTTCTCTGGTGTCTGTATCCTCCATCTGTTCCTCCTCCAGTCTCACACCTCCCCCTCCTCTCTGTGTCCTTCTCTTTGTCTTCCTCTGTAGCCCTCCCCATCTCTGCCAGGCTGCGGTGCCTCTCTCTGCCCTCCCAGGGTTTGATGCCTCTCTCTGCTCAGGCCTCTGGGTAGATCTGTAACCAGTGGACACCGAATCTGCATCTAATGTTACCATAGCCTAGAATTACACCCCCTCACCCAGCGTGATGTACCCCAGCTCAGCCTGCAGATCATCTCACCCAGCGTGATGTACCCCAGCTCAGCCTGCAGATCATCTCACCCAGCGTGATGTACCCCAGCTCAGCCTGCAGATCATCTCACCCAGCGTGATGTACCCCAGCTCAGCCTGCAGATCATCTCACCCAGCGTGATGTACCCCAGCTCAGCCTGCAGATCATCTCACCCAGCGTGATGTACCCCAGCTCAGCCTGCAGATCATCTCACCCAGAGTGATGTACCCCAGCTCAGCCTGCAGATTATCTCACCCAGCGTGATGTACCCCAGCTCAGCCTGCAGATCATCTCACCCAGCGTGATGTACCCCAGCTCAGCCTGCAGATCATCTCACCCAGCGTGATGTACCCCAGCTCATTCTGCAGATCATCTCACCCAGCATAATGTACCCCAGCTCAGCCTGCAGATCATCTCACCCAGCGTGATGTACCCCAGCTCAGCCTGCAGATCATCTCACCCAGCGTGATGTACCCCAGCTCAGCCTGCAGATCATCTCACCCAGCGTGATGTACCCCAGCTCATTCTGCAGATCATCTCACCCAGCATAATGTACCCCAGCTCAGCCTGCAGATCATCTCACCCAGCGTGATGTACCCCAGCTCAGCCTGCAGATCATCTCACCCAGCGTGATGTACCCCAGCTCATTCTGCAGATCATCTCACCCAGCATAATGTACCCCAGCTCAGCCTGCAGATCATCTCACCCAGCGTGATGTACCCCAGCTCAGCCTGCAGATCATCTCACCCAGCGTGATGTACCCCAGCTCAGCCTGCAGATCATCTCACCCAGCGTGATGTACCCCAGCTCATTCTGCAGATCATCTCACCCAGCATAATGTACCCCAGCTCAGCCTGCAGATCATCTCACCCAGCGTGATCTACTCCAGCTCAGCCTGCAGATCATCTCACCCAGCGTGATGTACCCCAGCTCAGCCTGCAGATCATCTCACCCAGCGTGATGTACTCCAGCTCATGCTGCAGATCATCTCACCCAGCGTGATGTACCCCAGCTCAGCCTGCAGATCATCTCACCCAGCGTGATGTACCCCAGCTCAGCCTGCAGATCATCTCACCCAGCGTGATGTACCCCAGCTCAGCCTGCAGATTATCTAACCCAGCGTGATGTACCCCAGCTCAGCCTGCAGATTATCTCACCCAGCGTGATGTACCCCAGCTCATGCTGCAGATTATCTCACCCAGCATGATGTACCCCAGCTCAGCCTGCAGATTATCTCACCCAGCGTGATGTACCCCAGCTCAGCCTGCAGATCATCTCACCCAGCGTGATATACCCCAGCTCAGCCTGCAGATCATCTCACCCAGCGTGATGTACCCCAGCTCAGCCTGCAGATCATCTCACCCAGAGTGATGTACCCCAGCTCAGCCTGCAGATCATCTCACCCAGATTGATGTACCCCAGCTCAGCCTGCAGATCATCTCACCCAGCGTGATGTACCCCAGCTCAGCCTGCAGATCATCTCACCCAGCGTGATGTACCCCAGCTCAGCCTGCAGATCATCTCACCCAGCGTGATGTACCCCAGCTCATTCTGCAGATCATCTCACCCAGCGTGATGTACCCCAGCTCATTCTGCAGATCATCTCACCCAGCATAATGTACCCCAGCTCAGCCTGCAGATCATCTCACCCAGCGTGATGTACCCCAGCTCAGCCTGCAGATCATCTCACCCAGCGTGATGTACCCCAGCTCAGCCTGCAGATCATCTCACCCAGCGTGATGTACCCCAGCTCATGCTGCAGATCATCTCACCCAGCGTGATGTACCCCAGCTCAGCCTGCAGATCATCTCACCCAGCGTGATGTACCCCAGCTCAGTCTGCAGATCATCTCAACCAGCATGATGTACCCCAGCTCAGCCTGCAGATCATCTCACCCAGAGTGATGTACCCCAGCTCAGCCTGCAGATCATCTCACCCAGCGTGATGTACCCCAGCTCATGCTGCAGATCATCTCACCCAGCGTGATGTACCCCCAGCTCAGCCTGCAGATCATCTCACCCAGCGTGATGTACCCCAGCTCATGCTGCAGATCATCTCACCCAGCGTGATGTACCCCAGCTCATGCTGCAGATTATCTCACCCAGCGTGATGTACCCCAGCTCAGCCTGCAGATCATCTCACCCAGCGTGATGTACCCCAGCTCATGCTGCAGATTATCTCACCCAGCGTGATGTACCCCAGCTCAGCCTGCAGATCATCTCACCCAGCGTGATGTACCCCAGCTCATGCTGCAGATTATCTCACCCAGCGTGATGTACCCCAGCTCAGCCTGCAGATCATCTCACCCAGCGTGATGTACCCCAGCTCATGCTGCAGATTATCTCACCCAGCATGATGTACCCCAGCTCAGCCTGAAGATCATCTCACCCAGCGTGATGTACCCCAGCTCAGCCTGCAGATCATCTCACCCAGCGTGATCTACCCCAGCTCAGCCTGCAGATTATCTCACCCAGCGTGATGTACCCCAGCTCATGCTGCAGATTATCTCACCCAGCGTGATGTACCCCAGCTCAGCCTGCAGATCATCTCACCCAACGTGATGTACCCCAGCTCAGCCTGCAGATCATCTCACCCAGCGTGATGTACCCCAGCTCAGCCTGCAGATCATCTCACCCAGCGTGATGTACCCCAGCTCATTCTGCAGATCATCTCACCCAGCGTGATGTACCCCAGCTCATTCTGCAGATCATCTCACCCAGCATAATGTACCCCAGCTCAGCCTGCAGATCATCTCACCCAGCGTGATCTACCCCAGCTCAGCCTGCAGATCATCTCACCCAGCGTGATCTACCCCAGCTCAGCCTGCAGATCATCTCACCCAGCGTGATGTACCCCAGCTCATGCTGCAGATTATCTCACCCAGCGTGATGTACCCCAGCTCATGCTGCAGATCATCTCACCCAGCGTGATGTACCCAAGCTCAGCCTGCAGATTATCTCACCCAGCGTGATGTACCCCAGCTCAGCCTGCAGATCATCTCACCCAGCGTGATCTACCCCAGCTCAGCCTGCAGATCATCTCACCCAGTGTGATGTACCCCAGCTCATGCTGCAGATTATCTCACCCAGCGTGATGTACCCCAGCTCAGCCTGCAGATCATCTCACCCAGCGTGATGTACCCCAGCTCATGCTGCAGATTATCTCACCCAGCGTGATGTACCCCAGCTCAGCCTGCAGATCATCTCACCCAGCGTGATGTACCCCAGCTCAGCCTGCAGATCATCTCACCCAGCGTGATGTACCCCAGCTCATTCTGCAGATCATCTCACCCAGCGTGATGTACCCCAGCTCAGCCTGCAGATCATCTCACCCAGCGTGATGTACCCCAGCTCAGCCTGCAGATCATCTCACCCAGCGCGATGTACCCCAGCTCATTCTGCAGATCATCTCACCCAGCGTGATGTACCCCAGCTCAGCCTGCAGATCATCTCACCCAGCGTGATCTACCCCAGCTCAGCCTGCAGATCATCTCACCCAGCGTGATCTACCCCAGCTCAGCCTGCAGATCATCTCACCCAGCGTGATGTACCCCAGCTCATGCTGCAGATTATCTCACCCAGCGTGATGTACCCCAGCTCATGCTGCAGATCATCTCACCCAGCGTGATGTACCCCAGCTCAGCCTGCAGATTATCTCACCCAGCGTGATGTACCCCAGCTCATGCTGCAGATTATCTCACCCAGCGTGATGTACCCCAGCTCAGCCTGCAGATCATCTCACCCAGCGTGATGTACCCCAGCTCATGCTGCAGATTATCTCACCCAGCGTGATGTACCCCAGCTCAGCCTGCAGATCATCTCACCCAGCGTGATGTACCCCAGCTCAGCCTGCAGATCATCTCACCCAGAGTGATGTACCCCAGCTCAGCCTGCAGATCATCTCACCCAGCGTGATGTACCCCAGCTCAGCCTGCAGATCATCTCACCCAGCGTGATGTACCCCAGCTCATGCTGCAGATCATCTCACCCAGTGTGATGTACCCCAGCTCAGCCTGCAGATCATCTCACCCAGCGTGATGTACCCCAGCTAATTCTGCAGATCATCTCACCCAGCATAATGTACCCCAGCTCAGCCTGCAGATCATCTCACCCAGCGTGATCTACCCCAGCTCAGCCTGCAGATCATCTCACCCAGCGTGATCTACCCCAGCTCAGCCTGCAGATCATCTCACCCAGCGTGATGTACCCCAGCTCATGCTGCAGATTATCTCACCCAGCGTGATGTACCCCAGCTCATGCTGCAGATTATCTCACCCAGCGTGATGTACCCCAGCTCAGCCTGCAGATCATCTCATCCAAGCTGACCTTGGGTACATCACGCTGGGTGACATGATCTGCAGCCTACAGACTGAGTTGAGTTACATCATGCTGGGTGAGCCTGCCAGGCTGAGCTGGGGTACATCACCTAGGGTGAGACAATCTGCAGGCTGAGCTTGGGTACATCACGCTGGGTGAGATGATCTGCAGGCTGAGCTGGGGTACATTATGCTGGGTGAGATGATCTGCAGAATTAGCTGGGGTAGATCACGCTGGGTGAGATAATCTGCAGGCTGAGCTGGGGTAGATCACGCTGGGTGAGATAATCTGCAGGATGAGCTGTGGTACATCACGCTGGGTGAGATAATCTGCAGGCTGAGCTGGGGTACATTATATTGAGTGAGATAATCTGCAGACTGAGCTGGGGTACATCACGCTAGGTGAGATGATCTGTGGCGTTCCAGGCTGAGCTGGGGTACCTCCTGCTGGGTGAGATGATCTGCGGAGTTACAGGTTGAGCTGAGGTACATCACGCTGGGTGAGATGATCTGCAGGCTGAGCTGGGGTACATCATGCTGGGTGAGATGATCTGAAGGCTGAGCTGGGGTACATCAGTCTAGCAGGCCGCAGATCATCTCACCCAGCATAAAATATACCTCAGCTCAGCCTGGCAGGCCACAGATGATCTCACCCATAACGTACACCAGCTCAAACTGGCATTCCGCAGATCATCTCCCCCCCAAAAAAGGTACACCACCTCAGCCTAGCATAGCACAGATTATCTCAGTCGTGCTTCCCTAGCTTGTCCTTACCTAATATACAGCAGTCATTCATGGCATACTGCAGATTATCTCAACCATGTCCCCGCGTGTCTCACCCTGACATAAGACCCAGACACAATAAGACATATAGACACGATGCAGACTATCCCACCAAGACATAATGGATTTCTGCAGAGCATCTCACCCATCCTGCTTCGTGGTGCGGATCCTTTTGTCTACATACCGCTTTATCTTGATACAGTGCAAGTCATCACACCAGGATACCAAGGTCAACTTTTAATCACACACCCACAAAGAAAGGCGAAGGGTTAAAATGCTGCACATTACTGGAGACGGTGGCGGTGTTTTTCTCAGGCACATTACTGGAGACGGTGGCGATGTTTTTCTTGGGCACATTACTGGAGACGGTGGCGATGTTTTTCTAGGGCACATTACTGGAGACGGTGGCGTATTTTTCTCGGGCACATTACTGGAGACGGTGGCGATGTTTTTCTAGGGCACATTACTGGAGACGGTGGCAGTGTTTTTCTAGGGCACATTACTGGAGACGGTGGCGATGTTTTTCTAGGGCACATTACTGGAGACGGTGGCGATGTTTTTCTAGGGCACATTACTGGAGACGGTGGCAGTGTTTTTCTAGGGCACATTACTGGAGACGGTGGCGATGTTTTTCTTGGGCACATTACTGGAGACGGTGGCGGTGTTTTTCTAGGGCACATTACTGGAGACGGTGGCAGTGTTTTTCCTGGGCACATTACTGGAGACGGTGGCGGTGTTTTTCTAGGGCACATTACTGGAGACGGTGGCGGTGTTTTTCTAGGGCATATTACTGGAGACGGTGGCAGTGTTTTTCTTGGGCACATTACTGGAGACGGTGGCGGTGTTTTTCTTGGGCACATTACTGGAGACGGTGGCGGTGTTTTTCTTGGGCACATTACTGGAGATGGTGGCAGTGTTTTTCTTGGGCACATTACTGGAGATGGTGGCGGTGTTTTTCTAGGGCACATTACTGGAGATGGTGGCGATGTTTTTCTCAGGCACATTACTGGAGATGGTGGCTGTGTTTTTCTAGGGCACATTACTGGAGATGGTGGCAGTGTTTTTCTTGGGCACGTTACTGGAGACCGTGGCGGTGTTTTTCTAGGGCACATTACTGGAGATGGTGGCAGTGTTTTTCTAGGGCACATTACTAGAGACGGTGGCGGTGTTTTTCTAGGGCACATTACTAGAGACGGTGGCAGTGTTTTTCTAGGGCACATTACTAGAGACGGTGGCGGTGTTTTTCTCAGGCACATTACTGGAGACGGTGGCGGTATTTTTCTCGGGCACATTACTGGAGATAGAGGCATTGTTTTTCTAGGGCACATTACTAGTGGCAGTGTTTTTCTAGGGCACGTTACTGGAGACGGTGGCAGTGTTTTTCTAGGGCACATTACTGGAGACGGTGGCAGTGTTTTTCTAGGGCACATTACTGAAGACGGTGGCAGTGTTTTTCTCGGGCACATTACTGGAGACGGTGGCGGTGTTTTTCTTGGGCACTTTACTGGAGACAGTGGCGATGTTTTTCTAGGGCACATTACTGGAGACGGTGCCGTTGTTTTTCTTGGGCACGTTACTGGAGATGGTGGCAGTGTTTTTCTAGGGCACATTACTGGAGATGGTGGCGGTGTTTTTCTAGCGAACATTACTGTAGACGGTGGCAATGTTTTTCTTGGGCACGTTACTGGAGACCGTGACGGTGTTTTTCTTGGGCACGTTACTGGAGACGGTGGCAGTATTTTTCTCGGGCACATTACTGGAGACCGTGACGGTGTTTTTCTCGGGCACATTACTGGAGACGGTGGCGAAGTTTTTCTTGGGCACATTACTGGAGACGGTGGCGTATTTTTCTCGGGCACATTACTGGAGACGGTGGTGATGTTTTTCTTGGGCACATTACTGGAGACGGTGGCAGTGTTTTTCTTGGGCACATTACTGGAGACGGTGGCGGTGTTTTTCTTGGGCACGTTACTGGAGACAGTGGCGATGTTTTTCTTGGGCACGTTACTGGAAACGGTGCCGTTGTTTTTCTCAGGCATATTACTGGAGACGGTGGCGGTGTTTTTCTAGAGCACATTACTGGAGATGGTGGCAGTGTTTTTCTAGGGAACATTACTGGAGATGGTGGCAGTGTTTTTCTAGGGCACATTACTAGAGACGGTGGCAGTGTTTTTCTAGAGCACATTACTGGAGATGGTGGCAGTGTTTTTCTAGGGCACATTACTGGAGATGGTGACGGTGTTTTTCTAGGGCACATTAATAGAGACGGTGGCGGTGTTTTTCTAGGGCACATTACTAGAGACGGTGGCAGTGTTTTTCTAGGGCACATTACTAGAGACGGTGGCGGTGTTTTTCTTGGGCACCTTATTTGAGACATTGGCAGTGTTTTGCTCGGGCACATTACTGGAGACGGTGGCAGTGTTTTTCTCAGGCACATTACTGGAGACGGTGGCAGTGTTTTTCTTGGGCACATTAATGGAGATGGTGGCAGTGTTTTTCTCAGGCACATTACTGGAGACGGTGGCTGTGTTTTTCTTGGGCACATTACTGGAGACGGTGGCTGTGTCCTCGCACAAACATGTCTATGGATGTGCCCTCCATTGTAAGCAAATGACAGAGAGAGAAATGTATTTGAATTGCGAATACGGGGGCACCAAGACATTATAAGGGGCTAGTGTTGGTGCCAGCCATCAGCTATTACTTACCCACGGTGGTGAGTGGTCGAGGGAACGGATTGAGGCCCCAGCTGCCCTCCCCAAACACTGGTGTGCCTTTAAAAAGACAGGGGGCAAAACCAATATATTTCTGGAAAAGAAGCTGAAGTTTCCTGCGCTTTGAATTTGGGGGAAAATGCACCTGCTCGTAGATATCGTTCTCACCAAAGGAATACACCGGAATCAGGTCCGCTCTGAAATCAAAAATATCAATTACCGTGTGGACTAGGGAAGGCATTTCTGACCCCGCCTACAATTTTATTAAACCCCTCCCTGTTACATTGACCACTTCTATTTCATGGGAAAGCCCCACCCACTTCCTGCTAATATCACCTTTTTGTGATATACAAATCAGGAGGGCATTATCACCATAAATGTGAAGTGAGGAGGAACAATTTAATGTGTGGATTTCCCATTTAAGGATTTGTTCCCTAAAAAATATTCTACATTTTTCAAAATAGCACCAGAATTATAACACTATTGTTATTGTATGTCAGTAAAAATTTAGTATAGTCACTAAGTTATTAAATAAAATGTGTATAGTGCCACCTGCTGTTTGTTCTTTTAATTATTTCTATGTCCACTTTGCTGAGGTGGTCGCACATGCCCAGTGTCATCCTTCGACTGCCACCAGCCATATCCTCTGTTAGAAGCTGTGACAGTTACAGAAACAGAGAAAGGACACATCCCCTGAGCTGTTATAGGGAGGGAGCAGCAGCCAAAAGGACACACCTCCTGAGATGTGATAGGCACCGGCAAAGGACACACCTCCTGAGCTGTGATAGGCACTGGCAAAGGACACGCCACCTGAACTATAATTGGGAGAGAGCCGCAGCCAAAAGGACACACTCCCTGACCTGTGATAGGAAGAGCACTGCAGAGATAAGCAGCATAAAGGACACACCAACTGAACTGTGTTTGGGAGAGAGCCTTCGGAGAAAGGACTCACCCCATGAGCTGTGATAGGGAGACAGCTGGAGCAGAAAGGACACACATCCTGAGCTGAGATAGGGAGAGAGCTGCAGCAGATAGGACACACCCCCTGACCTGTGATGGGCACTGACATCTGTAGCATAAAGTACACACCACCTGCACTATAATTGGGAGAGAGCTGCAGCCAAAAGGACACACTCCCTGAGCTGTGATCAGGAGAGAACTTCTGCAGAACGGACTCACCCATGAGCTGTGATAGGGAGAGAACTGCAGCAGAAAAGACACGCCTCCAGAGCTGTGATAGGAGGAAAGCTGCAGCATAAAAGACACGCCTCCAGAGCTGTGATAGGAGGAAAGCTTCAGCAGAAAATACACGCCTCCAGAGCTGTGATAGGAGGAAAGCTGCAGCAGAAAAGACACGCCTCCAGAGCTGTGATAGGAGGAAAGCTTCAGCAGAAAATACACGCCTCCAGAGCTGTGATAGGAGGAAAGCTTCAGCAGAAAAGACACGCCTCCAGAGATGTGATATCAGGAAAGCTGCAGCAGAAAAGACACGCCTCCAGAGCTGTGATAGGAGGAAAGCTTCAGCAGAAAAGACACGCCTCCAGAGCTGTGATAGAAGGAAAGCTGCAGCAGAAAAGACACGCCTCCAGAGCTGTGATAGGAGGAAAACTTCAGCAGAAAAGACACGCCTCCAGAGCTGTGATAGCAGGAAAGCTGCAGCAGAAAAGACACGCCTCCAGAGCTGTGATAGGAGGAAAGCTGCAGCAGAAAAGACACGCCTCCAGAGCTGTGATAGGAGGAAAGCTGCAGCAGAAAAGACACGCCTCCAGAGCTGTGATAGCAGGAAAGCTGCAGCAGAAAAGACACGCCTCCAGAGCTGTGATAGGGATAGAGCTGCGGCAGAACAGGCACGAACCCGGAGCTGTCAATGCATTGCAGCAGAATGGCCCTTGTGCTGACACTGGACCTGTATGCAGAAATATGTACAAGCAGACTTACCCTTAAACATTTTACCGGCTGCTTTGCCTTCATTACTTACCCGTTTTCTAAAGCAAGTCTTACAAAGCCCTTCCTGTTGCTCAGAGTTACTGCATGCTCCCCTGGATTGCTCTCCAAGGACTCTGCCGCTCCTCCTACCACAATGCAGACCGCATTGCCAGTGCCGCAGCAGTTCAGGAGGTATTTCAGGCTTTCTTTATTCACAGGGGTAAGTCCTGGGTAGGAGGGCAGAGAACTTATGGTGAGGATGATGGCATTTGGAAGAGTATACTCTATATTCCATGGACTGTATATTACATATAATATGTATAATAATACTATGGCACATATGATTCCTGCCTAGAATAATGCACAAATTACACCATGCACTGCTCTGCATCGCCACCTGGTGGTACTTCACAGTATAATTTGGCTATATTCCAACTATTTCATAAAAAAGTAAGACTAGACCAAGGTCTACAACCTTCAGCTCCATTTTGTTATGCTACAAATCACTTGACCAAGGCCTAAAACATCAATACTGTTCGATCTGGTACAAGTTCTAAGAAGCATTGTTGTCACTTACAGTCTCCTCACCTGCCGACATGCAGTAGTCACGGTATACAGGCAGCCTGAAGAGCCCTGCAAGTATCGCCAGCCATGGGCGGACCCCTGGGAACATTTGAGAGAAACCAGTGGCCTCAGTGCCAAAATTACAGAAAGATGAAGTTGCAAAGATTCCATGGGGATGACAACCGAGCACATAATTTCTGTCGGGGCTGAGAGCAGCGGACTGAACGAGCTGTAGGGGTTCAAGAAAGAAAAATACAAAGTTTTATAAGGATATAGGGTCTGGTGGGGCTAATGTAACATGTGCCTCAGTAAGCTACGTCACCTTGGTTAAGCTATTTAGATACAGGTCTTGGGCAGCAAACATAATCTTTCCACCAGGTGAAGGAAAGCCTACATTGACCTAATCATGCCTAAATGGATTGGACCTTGCTTCAGTCATCTAATATCTATGATGTAGGAGGTCAATCAATTTCTTAGTCTTGTATATTAATAGCAATGTTTGAAGGATAGCCCCATCATGACAACCCTTTTTTATATGGGCTAATAAGATACAGTATATGGACCACATAGAGGTTGTTCCCTGATCTGAACCCCTAAAGCGAGCAGCTCCTGCTCTGGAGGACTCAACATGACCATGTATTATAAGGATGTATCTTCATTCGAAAAGGTGTAATACTATATTATCTCTACAGGGGTCATTGCAGGGAAATGTTTGTCAACACGTATCAGCAAGACCTAATCTGAAGATCTGAACAAGTGTTGTCCTTGACCGAAACAATCGAGAACGTTTTTAGTTCAGGCAATAAGCAGGGTGCTGAATCTCTGATCTGAACCCCTCTATGGTGAAAGAGCTGCTAAAGAGAAAATCTTCTGCTCTGGAGGACTCAACATGACCATGTATTATATAGTCGTCCCTTCATTCGAATAGGTGTAATCCAATATTCTCTCTACATGGGTAATTGCAGGGAAATGTTTATCTCCTGCATCGACAACCCCTAATGTTAAAAACATGGGTTTTCTTTGCCCTTTACAAACAAAAACGTTTTGATTTCAGGCAATAGGCAGGGTGCTGAATCTCTCATCTGAACACCTGGATGGGGAAGAGCTGCTAACGAGAGTAGCTCCTGCTCTGGAGGCTTTAGCATGACCATGTTTTAATTGGTCATCCTTCATTCAAATTGCTGTAATCCTATATTATCTCTACAGGGGTCATGCAGGGAAATGTTTGTCTCCTCGCATCGGCAACCACTATTCTTAAGATCTGAACATGGGTTGTCCATGCCCTTTACAAACAAAAACCTTTTGAGTTCAGGCAATAAGCGGGGTCCTGTATGGACCAGATCTGTATGGATACTTATTGGAATTGCTCCATGGCAAATGAATATGCAAAAAGGTATCTCCCAAGGAAGAGAACCATCTCACCAGTGCCACCTCTTGGAAGTGGCTCCCTATGAGCCAAGATCCGACTTTCCAACGATCCTTGAGATTTGGCAAGCCAGATATCTATATGTAGACAGCTGTTTCCGGATGATTACCTCTCATCAGTACAGAGTAGGATTCTGGCTGGGTGCGATGCATTGAATGGGGCAAGCACCCCGAAACAGCTGCCTATGGATGTATATCTGGCTTGGCTAGAGTATATTCCTTTATCAAATCTCAAGGCTTTTTGGAAAGTCGGATTTTGACTCATAGGGAGCCACTTACAAGAGGTTCTCTTCCTTAGGAGATACCTCTTTGCATATGAGATCAGGAAATAGGGAGGTTTAAACCAAGATAATGTGGACATAAAGATGATCAAAGTCATTAAAGTAATTTAAAGCATATATGCCCAAAATAAAGCTTTGTCTTTATATAGATACAGTCAGGTCCATAAATATTGGGACATCGACACAATTCTAACATTTTTGGCTCTATACACCACCACAATGGATTTGAAATTAAACAAACAAGATGTGCTTTACCTGCAGACTGTCAGCTTTAATTTGAGGGTATTTACATCCAAAG